>NC_056680.1:56695803-57006449 GCF_018350215.1 Panthera leo
AGTTCTTCTATGTCCTTAATGATCTTCTATCTACTTGTTTTACTGATTATTGAAAGAGAAGTGTTGAAATCCCCAAGTCTAATGGTGGATTTGAGAATCAACACTGCAGGGGTACCTGGGTGGCTCAAGTGGTTGAGTGTCCAACTCTTGGCTTTGGCCCAGGTCATGATCTCATGGTTCTGTGGGGTCGAGCTCCATGCTGTCAGCATGGAGCCTGCTTGGGATTCTCTCTCTCCCTCTCTCTGCCCCTACCCCCCTCGTACATGCATGCACTCTCTCTCAAAATAAGTAAAACTTAAAAAAAAAAAAAACAAAAAAAACACTGTAAAAGACAAATTAGCTTACCATTCTGAATTTGAGCCACTTTTTTAGAGATCTCTCCAATGATCTGTGAAAAAAAGAAAAGGTAATATTCTCATGACTTTTGATTATGTCTGAAAGCACAGAAAACATATAATTCAAAATTAGTAATTAAAAATACTTAGAATTCTGGTAAAGAATCACTGAGAGAATAAGAAACAATCAGAATACAAATCAAAACCACAATGAGGTATCACCTTACACCTGTCAGAATGGCTAGAATTAAAAAGACAAGAAGTAAGTGTTGGTGAGAATGTAGAAAAAAGAGAACCCTCGTGCACTGTAGGTAGAAATGTAAATTGGTACAGCCACCATGGAAAACATGGAGGTTCCAAAAAAAAATGAAAAATAGAAATACTATATGATCCAATAATTCCACTCCTGGGTATTTACCCAAAGAAAATGAAAACACTAATTTGAAAGATACATGTTAACTGCAGTATTATTTACAATACCCAAGATATGTAAGCAACCCAAGTGTCCTTGGACAGTTGAATGGATAAGAAAGATGTGTTACACATATACAACGGAACACTACTCAGCCATAAAAAAGAATGAGATCTTGCCATTTTCAACAACATGGATGGACCTAGAGGGTATTATGCTAAGTGAAATGAGCCAGACAGATTTCACTTACATGTGGACTCTAAAAAGCAAATCAAATCAATTAACAAACAAAAAAGCAGAAACAGACCCATAAAGACAGAGAACAAACTGATGACTGCCAAAGGGGAAGGAGGTGGGGGATGGGCATAATAATGGGTGAAGGGGAGTGGGAGATACAGGCTTCCAGTTATGGATTGATAACTCACGGTGGCGGGGGGTGGGGAGGTGCAGTGGAGTTCAGCATAGGAAATATAGTCAATGGTATTATAATAGCATTTATGGTAATAGATAGTAGCTACACTTGTGGGATCACCATGTTGTATACCTGAAACTAATGTAACATTCTGTGTCAACTGTACTTCAATAAAAAAAAGAAACAATCAGAGACTTGTTACTTCTACTAAGACCAGATTCACCCAGAACATACTTGTCGTCTCCACTTTTCAGCTTTGGGTAGCTCAGTACATTCTGAGGCAAGGAAGGGTCTTCTTTCCTATGAAGAAGAAAATACACATGTTGCCACTGTACTAGTTACAAGCTCTGTGCAGCATTCACAACTGATTCAGCCCTGAAGACTAAATGTCTAGTGGTCTAAACACTCTTGAAGTTTCAGTTCCAAATGATCTCCATCAAGCCTTATATCTCACACTACAGTTTCCACTTGGAAACAACTATACGAGGGCTGCCCGGGTGGCTCAGTCAATTGAGCATCTGACTCTTGATTTCAGGTCAGGTCATGATCTCACGGTTCATGGGACAGAGCCCTGCAATGGGCCCTGTGCTAAGAGGGTGGAGCCTGCTTGGGATTCTCCCTCTCCCCCTGCCCCACTTGCGCATGCACTGTCTCTCTCTTAAAATAAATAAATAAATTTTTAAAAAAAGGAAACAACTATACATGCAAAAACATACATACATTGCACTGTATCTGGTACAGTGAACCACTGGAAACAACTTAAAAGTTCAATAATAGAGAGATGACTAAGTAAGCTAGGTTATATTCACTTCATGGAATATTCGTATTATCTTAAGAAATAATGTCTATCGGGGCGCCTGGGTGGCTCAGTCGGTTAAGCATCCAACTTCAGCTCAGGTCATGATCTCACGGTCTGTGGGTTCAAGCCCCGCGTCAGCTCTGTGCTTGCAGCTCAGAGCCTGGAGCCTGTTTCAGATTCTGTGTCTCCCTCTTTCTCGGACCCTCCCCTGTTTATGCTCTCTCTCTCTCTGTCTCAAAAATAAATAAATGTTAAAATTAAAAAAAAAAAAAAAAAAAGAAAAAAGAAATAATGTCTATCGGACACCTGGGTGGTTCAGTCAGTCATGATCTCATGGTTCATGATTTCGAGCCCTCTATCAGGCTCTGCACTAATGGTGTGGAGGCTGCTTGGGATTCTCTCTCTCTCTCTCTCTCTCTCTCTCACTCTCTCTCTCTCTTCTCTCTCTCTCTCCTTCTCTCTCTGTCCCTCCCCTACTTGCTCTCTCTCTCTCTCAAAATAAAGAAACTTAAAAAAAAAGAAATATCTACAATATTCAGAACATACATAAACGTGTATGTGTACACATGCATGTGTGTGTGAGCATGTGTGTTTAATTTCTTTTTTTTTTAATTTTTTTTAACGTTTATTTATTTTTGAGAGAGGGAGATAGACAGAGTGTGAGTGGGGGAGGGGCAGAGAGAGGGGGAGACACAGAATCGGAAGCAGGCTCCAGGCTCTGGGCTGTCAGCACAGAGCCCAACGCGGGGCTCAAACTCACAGACTGTGAGATCATGACCTGAGCCGAAGTCGGACACTTAACCGACTGAGCCACCCAGGCGCCCCTGTGTGTTTAATTTCTATAAAATAAAACAAAAATATTGAAAGAATGCTGCCTATTATCCCTGACCTGGTTGAGTCTCCATGAGTCGAGATCATTTACTGGTATCAGCTTAGAGCTCCTCTCCATAGCACATTCCATTTTCTATTATTCACTATTAGACAGAGCTGGGATAATATGGAAAGCCAATTATCATAATACAGAGGAAATGGAAGCAGCTAGATCATCAATCACACTGCCCCAGCTACAGAGAGAGACACCTAGAATTCAAATGTATAGACTCCTAAGAGTGCCAGTGGCTATAGACAAGAAATTGGAAGTCTCGTCTGCTCAGGAGAGAGTTTTACCACATTTATTCTTAACGATTTACAATTCATGAAGATTTACACCAACCTTCACTTTTCCCTCTTCCAGTTGAGCTTGGCGAAATCTTGCTAAGGCCGTCCTATCAGAAACAGAGAAGAATCCATTAGATACCGCTCACAGACTTCTTATCACTCAAGTTCCTAGATGACGTAGATCTGCTCATGACCATATTTAACATCAGCCATTCATGAACATTATTCATAAATAGATTATAATAATTATTCTTCATAAAAAGAGAGCATACATGAGCATGCACAAGAGATTAAGACACCAAAGAGAAGTTATGGGTTTCCGTGTCCCGACAGTGGAACTTAAAAAGCCATGGGTGTTCCTGAACACCCAAATCTCTATTTTACTTACACTGTGTGTAAAGACCGTGGGAAACTCTCCTGATCAGACCACTTGGTGAGCAACACATCCGGATGCTAAAAGACTAGCATCATGGGGTGCCTAGTTGTCACTCTCATAGCCCCTGTACCATCCCCAACTAAACTAGTGTTTATCCAGTATAAGTTCTGGGGAGTTGTCAGAAAACACTAGTAGGGAAAACAAACATCGAACACAGGCATACTATTTTAACACACGTAGAGAAAGAAAAATACGAAAGAACCAAACACAAAAAGAGCTCCATGGTGATAATTAAGTCCCTTAAATTTACAGACAAAACTGAATTGATACTTACATGGCCTTTTCTGCATTTCGGGCCTAAAAGGAGACAGAAGGGGAGAAAAATGCCCATGTTTAAAATACTCTTTTTTCACATACTTTTAGAGAAAAGTATCAAAAGGACAGTCACAAGCATAATGTTTGAACTAGTATCCCAAAAGAAAAAAAAGAAAGAAAAGAAAACCAAAAGAAAAAATAATCAAAAGACGTCCAAATCCTGTGACTTTACCCACGCTGCTCCCTCCACCTAAAATCTTCACTCCTCCACTGTCCCTCCCCACCCTTTGGATCTGACTCTTATCCATCCTTCAAAATGTATCACCGGTGTCATCGCCATCCCAGAAAGTTCATCTGTGGCCCCTTCTTCCCAACTGGGCTGCTACCTTTTGTGTGGGTTTGTAACTACCATGGTCCTTTCCACTCAGCATCCCAACTGTCTGTTTCCAGCCAGCAGAACTTGAAGAAAAGACTGGCTTTTCCAAAAGGAGTTTTATGTAACTACTGTCACACAAGTGTCAAGTCCACTGTCCCTGAAACACTGTCAAGCACAGAACATGTTTTCTGGGTTGTAGTTTAAGTAGAAAGAGTACTTGCTAAGTCAGGGACTTGAACTTTACTCTCAACTCTTCCACTCACCATCCCGGAGAAGTAGTCTCTCAGATTCCCCACCTTTACAACAGGGATCATACCTCTTATCTCCTAGAGATGTCATGAAGACTTAAGAGATAAACACATAAAAACATCAGGTATGCAGCTTCTAGAGCCTCAGCAAAAGTTAAGTTCAACGTAAGTCTCCTTCCTGGCCTTCTGCTACAATGGACACAGCAACAAACTTGGCAAAAGCTTGGCGGATACGTGAACACATTACCAACTAAGGATAAAACAAAGCAGCTCTCCCAAGGGAAGCCATCACCTTGAAGGCTGAGGCAGTGTCCTACCTATTTTACTAAATCCTAGAGATTCTAGATATTTAATTTAGTGTTTCTCAATGTTTACTGCATGCTTAAAACACCGCGGTAGGTGCTCGTTGGAACTTCCACACCAAACAATGAATCAATGTGATACGGGCAGGTACCCAGGGTAACGTAAGCCCACTCATATATGAATGTGTGATGGTGACAGGGATATAAAATACCCAACAACTCCTGTACCCAAAAATATCTAGGCCCAGGGATTCTTCTCCCCTACTAGGGAATAGGCAGAAGGATTCCCTATGTTTGTTAGAGTTCAGAAATGACGAGCCTCAAGGCTGAGCAGGGCAGTATGAAGCAGTAATTTGGGATATAGTCTCCCACAGAAAGGTCTGATTCCAGCCCAAGAAGGTTTCTTCCCTTCTTGGGATCTTGGGCTCATTAATCTACAAGAGCTTGCAATACATCTTCTATAACCTCATTACTGCGTGTTGTGCTTCTTATGCGGGCTTCGCTTAATGAAAATATGGTAACTAACATGTATGAGCATCTTCTTTGTACCAGCGCTAGGTGCATTCTCACACTGACATGTCGGGTGTGCTTCCTGAACCAATGGAAAAGCCAACAAACCACTCCAGACCACAGAGATCATACCCTCTGTGGTAGTAACACTACGCCATCCATTCAATCGTTACTGAACACCTACAACGTGTCACACCCCTAAGAAAGCCACTATTAGACACTAAGAAAGCAATGTTGAAAAGACCGACCCCCGTGAAGTTTACATCTTGCGGGGGAGATGGAGAAGAGAAGAGACATAAATCAAATAACCCAGAAACATACTGTCACCCCCGCTGCTCATCCCCCGTATGGGACCTGGGGACAAACAAGTGGGCCCACGCCAGGCACCGTGACTCGCTGCCGGTCCTTGCGCCTCTCTTAGTTTTCCCGGGCGATAAGATAAGGCGCTTCATCGAGATTACAACAGTGCTGGAGACGGTAACTCCGCTCTCCGAGGTTCCCATTTCCCACCCCAAATTCTGACAGCTGAAGAGAGGAGGAAGAGAACCCAAGTTACAGGTAGACAAGGAGCCTGAAGCCTGCAGTGATGCCCGGCTGCACCCCTCCACCACGAGCGACCGAATAGGGCTGGGAGCCCTCACTGCGCGCCCGCTCGCCCCCTCCACCACGCACCCACCCAACTCACCATGGTGGCAGTGAGGGCGCCGCCCTCGGGCCGCGCGGCCCCAGCCCCGGGAGCTTCACTGACTCGGGCGAGGCCGACCCCGGCGGGAACTGAAACACTCTAGCTGGCCGCACCACCGATTTTTCTGTCGGAAGGACAAACGGGATGGACCGGAAGTTGGGGGCCGGAAGCGAAAATGGTTCTCTACTAGAGGAGGAAGAGGAAACGCAAAAGCGCTCTTGTAGGACTGCCTTCCCTAGGCGTTCGGGCGTCGCACTGACACGCGCGTACGAAGACTGGGGGCGTTGGCAAATTGCGCCTGCGTAGTGAGACTGACGTGTCTTAGACTCCGCTCCCGACGTCTGGTTTCGCTCTCGCGATAACAAGTGCAAATTTTCTTGCGTTAACTATTGCTACTGCGGAAGCGGAGGACACCGGGTGCGGTTGACTGTAAGCTGCTTGGGGTTATGGTTGCCGTTCTGGATCGCATTCCACCGGCCCCCTTTTTATTTCTTTTGGTGAGAGGAAACATGCTCTTTCGGAAGTCGCTCGTCCTCATGCCTCTGAACGACCTGAGTCCTCACAGCCGACTGGGCTCGCTGAACCCAGCCTTCGTAAGAGGTTAGGCAGCTCAAGAAGTGGAAGCCGCAGGCCCCAGGTAGTAGGCGCTGAAACGCCCTTTTGGTCAGGTCAGAGCGAGTGTTCTCCAGGAGTTCGAGCTGGCGGGGCTTCGTAAATTCCTCCGCGTTTCCCTGTCATTTACGTGGGGACTTAACTTTTTCTGAGCTCTTCTGGAATCGCCAGGCTCAATCAGAGCTGGACCAGTGTTTTAAGTCACCCTCTTTTAAGATAAGAAATTTAAGGCCCAGGGAAGAAAAGCCTATTTACTTGGAGGAGGAGGTTGGTTAGAAAGGTAGTTTGGGTCATTACCCAGAGAGATGCGGTCAGTGTGTGATGGGCGCGTTGCTGGGATCAGGAGATCGTCAGACAAGGACCCAGGGACACGGGAGAGGCCACTTGATACGTACGGTTCTGGTGGCTATCCCCATATGGTGTCCAGAGCTGTGTGGAATTCAGGTAAAGGACAGTAGCAAATTAAGCCAGTTACAGCTTCGGCCATGGTGTCTTCTCTACCAGAGGACGCAACCAATGATGGGCACTTCAGCTTCACCCAGGAGGCACAAGCCATCTGGGGAAAGCAGCTGACATGTGGTTCAGGATCAGACAGGACAGACATGTACTCAGAATAGACACCAGGATCTCATGCCTGAGCGGTGATAAGGACAAGTTCTTAAAATTTCAGCTGGGCATATGGCCACCCAACTAGATTCCCATCTTCCCACTTCTGACAGCGAATTGTGGGTTTGTGATTATATAACCGCCAATGGGAATTGAATGGAGGGAATAAATGCCACATAGGCAATGCCATGAAAAGTATGGACACGCCTTTCCCTTGCCCTTTTCCCTTCACGGCTGAGAGGTGACTATGGCCAACAGCCACCTCAAGTTCAGAAATGGAAGAACTGAATTGGGAGGATGCTACACTCCCAGCTCTGGAACATCTAGCCCTGTGAAATGAGAGAGATAAACATGGTCTTCTTTTTTTTTTTTTTTTTTTTTTTTTTTAATATAAGCGTTGAGAGGAATGGTTTTGCTTCTCAAACTTTATTTTTTTTAATGTTTATGTTGATTGAGAGTGAGAGAGAGGGAGAATCCCAAGCAGGCTCCGTGCTGTCAGCACAGAGCCCTGTGCTGAAATGAGATCATGACCTGAGCTGAAATCAAGAGTCGGACAGTCAACCGAATGCGCCACCCAGGTGCCCCAAGAAACAAACCTAGTCTTGTGTAAGCTGCTGCATTTGGGAGTCTTTTATTACCTTTGTTAACCTTTACCATAAATAACACCTGTTCCCAAACAAGCAAGGTCATTTCTCACTCAAGTTGAGTATTTGTGAGACAGAAGTTTCTCACATTTCTGTATCTTTGTCCATTAAATCCCTGACTCTAGGATACAGAGATCATATATAACAGGATTCAAGAGGCATTACCTGTATTGATTGTCCTTCCAGCATCCATTCTCCCTACCTGAATTACATTTGGGGATCTTACGGTTCAGGGGAAGGGAACTGCATGCCCAGCTTTAAGAGCAGAATGAAAGAGCTAGGTTAAGCTAAACAATCCATCCTATCTCCCTATGAATATTGATTGGTGGACTGAAAACCCAAGCAGTTGGTTAAGCATCTGACTCTTGATTTCAGCTTAGGTCTCACCAACTGTGAGATCGAGCCCGCATCAGGCTGTGCACTGACAGGGTGAAGCCTGCTTGGGATTCTCTCTCCCTCCCTCTCTGCCCCTCCCATGCTCTATCAAACAAATAAACAAAACAAAACAAACCCAAGCTGACCCAAAGTTGAGTCTCAGGACTTGGCTTGCAATGCTGGGTAGAATACATCCTGCTAGATGCAGAGCAAATGTAATACCAGAAGCTGCTGTCAGCCACTCACACCCACCGCTCAGTCTTCAGTTATATAGACCAATAAACTCTCTTTAGTGTTGAAACAAGTAAAAGTCAGACCTACCAGTACTTAAAACTAAGAGCATCCTGATGATACCATTTATCTTGCCACAGTCTGCTAATGTCCTCGCTGCGTGCACAATGATCCTGTCTTTGCCCATAGTGTTCCTTTTGCCTGCAGCACCCTGCCTCCACTCTGCAAATATTCCTTGTTTATGCCTACTTATCATCTGAGACAATTTAGACATCCTGGATTTATCATAGTTCCACCACTTAGTAGTTCTGTGGCCTTAGGTGACTTACACAACCTGTTTCATTTCTATTGTGAAATTGACATAGCAGTATTTACCCTTCTGTTCTCATTTTTCATCACTCATGAAATTGGGACACTTGCCTTACAGACCTGTTATTAAAAAGAGGGAACAGCAGGGGCGCCTGGGTGGCTCAGTCGGTTAGGCGTCCGACTTCAGCTCAGGTCACGATCTCACAGTCCGCGAGTTCGAGCCCCGCGTCGGGCTCTGGGCTGATGGCTCAGAGCCTGGAGCTTGCTTCCGATTCTGTGTCTCCCTCTCTCTCTGCCCCTCCCCCGTTCATGCTGTGTCTCTGTCTCAAAAATAAATAAAACGTTAAAAACAAATTTAATAAAAAGAGGGAACAGCATATAAGGTGCTCAGAACAGATCTATGTAAACTTCTCAGTAACTATTTCAAAACTCAAAACCCCATGATCGGCAGTCAAATCTATTACGTGGCCTTATCCAACTCCATGTACAGCTGGGAGGCTCAAGGGCTTTGTAAGAGCTCTGTTAGCCTTTTATTTATTTATATATACATATATTTATTTACTTACTTATATAAATATACAACCCTGAGATCAAGAGTCGTACGCTCTTCTGACTGAACCAGCTAGGTGCCTTTAGCTTTGTTAGTCTTTAAATCACCAGACTTAAGATTTACAGGTCTTGCCCTACTGGAATCCTATCTTGTTTTTTTTATCTCCACTCTATAGGTCTGACTTGTGAGATACCATGGCTAAACGAATAAAGGAGCAAAGACAGTGACACTAAACTGCCTTATTTTTGTGCCAACAGCCTCAACTTAATGCTGTGTTTCTTAGCCACCCTGTAAATTTGAACAGCATATTTGTAGTGCTAAGACTTTTTGTACTCATATCCCAGTATCAGTCATATATATCTTATCTACTTATGCATCCACAATCAACGATCTATCATTAGATCACATCACTAATCCATAAGACCACAGCTATAAACTGGCCAGCAGGCTGAATTTGGCCTATAGCATTGCTTTGCCCTGTATCATGTTATAAGAACTAGAAAATCTCACATAGAAATCCTGATATGAGGTAACACTGAACCCACATGCCTGCACAGTAATTGTCAATACAAGTGAAAAACCTTAATATTAAATCAGTCCATGTTGTGAGCATGTAATACATTTAATGCAATACATTTAATTGGGTAGGGGAAAAAAAAACCTCTTTACATTAAAAAGACATTTTCCAGGGGCGCCTGGGTGGCGCAGTCGGTTAAGCGTCCGACTTCGGCCAGGTCACGATCTCGCGGTCTGTGAGTTCGAGCCCCGTGTCAGGCTCTGGGCTGATGGCTCGGAGCCTGGAGCCTGTTTCCGATTCTGTGTCTCCCTCTCTCTCTGCCCCTCCCCCGTTCATGCTCTGTCTCTCTCTGTCCCAAAAATAAAAATAAAAAAACGTTGAAAAAAAAAAAAATAAGTAAAAAGACATTTTCCAGTTCTGTCTGACCCAACAAGCAACAGAAGCAGTAGTTTCACCTAGCAACACTCATTCATGTGTCCCCTAGCACCCATTTAAGGACCTCAATACTGCATTGGAGAGCAGGTGTGGCAGGCAAGCACCCCCTCCCCCACCCCTGGCCAAAGATGCCCACATTCCAATCCCCAAAACTTGTGAACATATCACCTTACATGGCAAATGGGACTTAGCAGCTGTAACTAAATTAAGGATCTTGGGATAGGGGAAGGTTATCCTGGATTACTCGATGGCCCCAGTGTCATCCACAAGGATCTTTATAAGGAGACCAAGGATCAGAGTCCAAGAAAGCATGACTACAGAAGCAGAGGTTGGAGTGAGTGGCCACTAGTCAAGGAATGCAGACATCCTCTAGAAGCTTGAAAAGGCAAGGAAGGATTCTCAGAGCTTCCAGAAGGAAAGCAGCCCTGTTTTTTCCATTTAGTCCTGTAAAACCCATTTCCAACTTTTGCCTTCCAGAAGTGTAATAATTCAAAGTGTTTGAAGTCACTAAGTTTGTGGTAATTTGTTACAACAGCAGTATAGAAACTAAAACAGATTTTGGTACCTGGAAGTGGAATGCTACTGTAACAAATACCTTAAGATGTAGAAGTGGTTTTGGAACTGAAAAATGGACACAGGCTGGAAGAATTATGGGTATGATAGAATGCTTTCCACAGATTGTTACTACAAACATGAATGTTAACAATTCTGTCAGTGAGGACTCAGAAGGAAGTGAAGAGCCTAGTAGAAAATCTGTAGTCTTAGAGAATACATAAACAGACTGTGAATAGAAATACAGACACTAAAAGCACGGCTGGTGAGGGCTCAGAAGGAATTGGGTAATGTTAGCGGAAACTGGAAGAAAGGGGAATCCTTATATGGTAGAAACATAGCTGAGTTGTACCCAACAGTTATGTGGAAGGCAGAACTTGCACATAACAAACTTGGATATTTAGCTGAAGGGATTTTTTTCATTTCTTTTTGATGCTTGTAGTAAAATGCAAGAGCAAAGAGATAAATCTAGGGAAGAACGGTTAAAACAGAACCTGAACTTAATGCAGAAATCTCAGCCTATCCACACTGCAAAAGATGCTAAAATTAGGAGACTCACAGGGAAGTGTGCTCTGGAGAAAAAGCCAAGGTGTGGTTGAGCCCCCTTTTTCTAGTGCCTCAGAATGACCAAAAGGTCATATTTGTCCACACAGATAGGAGATTAGGCGTGTGACTCATGAATACTCTCAACCATCTCAGCAGAACCCAGGAATAGAGATGGGATTACCCAGGAAAGTTCTGTGGAGGCACCTCTTGTCCAATGAAGTGAATTTCCGTGACATCCACAGAAGATCAAGGTTGAGAATTTTTATACCAGCCGAAACACTGCCAGCCTGGACTCTGAGGGATGGAGAAAGGATCAAATTAAAGAAGTCTGTTAAATTCCCGAAATTCTGTAAGCAGGAAACAAGCTGACAAAACTACTCAGCTATGAACAAGCGCTACCTTTCATGAAATAGAAGGGAGGACTCAGGAAGGTATAGCTTGAGCCCGGAGAATACCCTCAGGCCTTAAACTGGACACTGTTTGCCCAGCTAGATTTTTAAATTGGTTGAGACCAGTGACTCCTTTTTCCCTTTCATTTCTTCCCATTTCGAAGGACCACGTCTATTACTGATGTCCAATACCTATCTTACTATTGACATTTGGGGAGCAGATAACTTAAAAACCTGTTATAAAACCACAGATGGAGAGGGATTTTGCCCCACGATAGATCATGCTCAGCTCTTACCTAGACCTGATTTAGACAATGAGACGTGGACTTTGGAGCTGAGAGTTGGGAGGTTTTTTTCTTTGGTGTATAATGGGTTGACATGTTGGGGGATGCTGGGAGGAAATGAATGCATTTTGCATGTGAGGTGACTGTGAATCTTTAGGGGCCAGAAGCCAGACTGAGGTAGGAAGAGTAATGCCCTGTCAGAGATGTACATGTCCTAATCCCCAAAACCTGGGAGTTACCTTACATGGCCAAAGGACTTTGGGGGTGTGATTAAGTTACATCATTAACAGGAAACTAATACAGTGATTGATTCCTTCACTTGGGCAGAAAAAAAAAAAAAAAAAAACAACCAGAATGGATCTTGTAGAATGCTGTTCTTAGCAGAAAATAAGGATGTGACAATATGAGCATAAAATAATAAAAGGTAATTTGTAAAAGTCCATGGGTTCACAATTTTGCTACGTTAAAATATACACGGGCACCTGGGTGGCTCAGTCGGTTAACCGTCAGACTCTTGATTTCAGCTCACATCATGATTTCACATTTCTGGAGTTCGAGCCCCATGTTGGGCTCTGTGCTGACAAGGCAGAGCCAGCTTGCAATCCTCTCTCTGCCCCTCCCCTGTGTGCTCTTTCTCAAAATAAATAAGTGAGCTTAAGAGAAAAAGCGTATGAGGGGTGCCTGGGTGGCTCAGTCGGTTGAGCGTCCAACTTCGGCTCAGGTCATGATCTCGCGGTTTGTGAGTTCAAGCCCGCTTCGGGCTCTGTGCTTACAGCTCAGAGCATGGAGCCTGCTTCGGATTCTGTCTCCTCTCTCTGCCCATAACCCCCTACCTCCCCGACCCCCCCCCCCCCGCTTGTGCTCTGTCTCTCAAAAATAAATAAATGTTAAAAAAAAATTTAAAAAGAGTTTATGAACACTAGTTACAAAGATATGAACATATAGTTCTTTTAAAGGAACTTCTAATTATATAGATGTGTACTTTTCGCCCATGAACTGAATCAAAATGTCCCAAATCAGCTAAACAATCCAGAAAATGTATAAACTACACAAAGAACAAAAAGGTCTGATCAACACCTGTGGTCTAATATTTAAAAAATACTGCAAGACCACTTTGTTTCTAGAAAAAAGGGTCCAAACACTTTAAATGTGCTTGAAAGGGGGCGCCTGGGTGGCTCAGTCAATTAAGCGTCCAACTTCGGCTCAGGTCCTCATCTTGCGGTCTCAGTTTGAACCCCACATTGGGCTCTGTGCTGACAGCTCAGAGCCTGGAGCCTGCTTCAGAGTCTGTGTCTCCCTCTCTCTGCCCCTCCCCAACTCATGCTCTCTTTCAAAAATAAATATTAAAAAAAATTGTTTTAATGTGCTTGAAAGATAGGGGTCAGGAGACCTGTTGTGTACGACCATATTAAGAAAAACTGTTATGAAAGAGGATTTGGGGCACCTGGGTGGCTCGGTTGGTTAAGCATCCGACTTTGGTCCAGGTCATGATCTCATAGTCCGTGAGTTCAAGCCCCGCATCAGGCTCTGTGCAGGCAGCCCTGAGCCTGGAGCCTGCTTCAGATTCTGTGTCTCCCTCTCTCTCTGCCCCTCCCCCACTTGTGCTCTGTCTCTAGCTCTCAAAAATAAATAAATGTTAAAAAAGAAAAAATTAAAAAAAAAAAAAAAGAGGATTCAACCTCACTTCCAGAATCTGATTTTAATCACCTTTGGAATTGTCCTAACCTAGGGCTAACCAGCCCAAAATACCAGAAACTCCCACTGACAACCTGAGATGAGAGGACATCCACTTTCTCTTGCATCTGATTGTTTATACTCAAGAAAAAGCATTAAAAAAGGAATATGGTAGGGACACCTGGGTGGCTCAGTCAGTTAAGCCACCAACTCTTGATTTCGGCTCGAGTCATAATCTCACAGTTAGTGAGATCAGCCCCACATTGGGCTCTGTGCTGTCAGCTGTGCTGATAGCATGGAGCCTGCTTGCAATTTTCTCTCCCTGTCTCAAAGTAAACATTTTTTTAAAAAATGGAATATGGTAGGGGTGCCTGGGTGGTTCAGTCAGTTGAGCATCCGACTTCAGCTCAGGTCACGATCTCATGGTCCATGAGTTCGAGCCCCGCGTCGGGCTCTGGGCTGATGGCTCAGAGCCTGGAGCCTGCTTCTGATTCTGTGTCTCCCTCTCTCTCTGTCCCTCCCCCATTCATGCTCTGTCTCTCTCTGTCTCAAAAATAAATAAATGTTAAAAAAAAAAAAAAAATGGAATATGGTAGAATTATTAAGATCCTTAGGAAGGTGTATGACTGGAACATCACAAAGGCAGAAAAAATGTAAAGTTCTTAGTAAAACTTTAAACCATGGTATTTGTAGTGTTTCTGCTTAAAAATTTCAAAACCAGATTAAAAAATTTTTTAAAGTTTATTTTGAGAGAGAGAGAGTGAGCAAGCACGCAAGGGGGAAAGAGGCAGGAGGGAGAGAATCTTAAGCAGGCTCCACGCTCGGTGCATGGGGCTCGATCCCATGACTGGGATCATGATCTGAGCCAAAATCAAGAGTCAGTCATTTAACCGATTGAGCCACCCAGGCACCCCAAAACCAGATTAAATTTCTATTCAAAGTTTAAATTTTGGACATATTTGGAACCAAGGCCTCAATGCCCGAGAAAAACTGATTTTCAAAATGTTGCTCAGGTTTAACAGAGTATGCATCAAAGTTTAAAACAGACTACTAAAAAAGTAATAAAATAGTAGACTGCTCCTCCTTGCACCAAATCATTAGAGAATCTCTCAATCAGGAGGAGCCAAGTAGCTGTTGTCCCTGGAGGGACGTGGGCTCTTCTCCAGAGTTTTCTACAGCACCACCTCCCCCATCTCCCAGCTGACCTGCTTCATTCATAGCACCATCTGCTGCCTTCCAAAGGCTCAGGAGTTAGTGGCATACATTAAAGGTGTCCCTGAACTGGTTCAGCCAGGTCTTCTTTCAGACCTGCCAAACATCCTGAGAGGTATTCCTCTCAGTTGGCATGCGGCAATCTGGTGGCACTGTAGGAAGTTTGCATAAAAATAGTATGTACCATTTATTATTCCAGTAAGTGCTAAGCCCTTTGCCAATGTCTCATGTAATCCATCATAGTGATCCTGCAAAATAAATACAAGGTTTTCTCACTTTACAGATGAGGAAAGTGGAGCTTAGAAATCTTGCTGTTTCAAATGTAAGCCAACAACAGACTTAGAACTGAGATTCCAGTGAAGTCTGACACCACAGCCCATATTGGCTGCATGATGCCACTGTTTCAAAAATGAGCAAGGCCGTGAAGCTAAAACCAGGTTTTTGGAGGCATAGATACTGCAGTACCAACAGACCTTGGGGGGAAAAGTGCAAGATAATTTGCACAGCTTTTTAAAATTTTTTTAAGGTTTATTTATTTTGGGGAGAGAGCGAGCGAGCACAAGTGGGGAGGGGTGGAGAGAGAGGGAGACACAGAATCCAAAGCAGGCTCCAGGCTCCACGCTTATCAGCACAGAGCCCGACGCAGGGCTTGAACTCACTGACCGGACAGCGAGATCGTAACCTGAGCTGAAGTCAGACACTTAACTGGCTGAGCCACCCAGTCACCCTAGATAACTTGCACAGCTTTTAGAAGTCACATATATTAATTCTTGGGGTCTTGTATTCTGGGCTTGCCTTAAGAAATTTAAGGTCCTTTCACTAATTTGTTGTTTATGACTAAAGTATCAGTGTAGATGTTTATCATCCATGGCTGCTAAAACTATTTGGTGCAACGTTGATGGAAGACTTTATAATGGATAGAAAACCCTGAAATCACTAGAATCTACTAACCAAGCTTAGTATCAAAAGTAAGGCAATCTGACATTACGTACCTCCTGATATGATGCAGAAGGAAGTATGCAGCACCCACTATGATGTATCTAGCCTTAAAAAATAATCAAAACATAATCAAGCTTCTAGATCTATTACTAAACTCGGGGAGATAAAACCGTATGAAACAATATGACAGGAATACAATCAGCCAAATGCAAGTCATTAGGAATTCCTCAATTTGTTTTTCCAATAAGGACAGGCAACTATTACAAATATAAGACATTACCAAATGCAATGTATATAGAACATTTGGATCCTGATCCAACAAACCAACTAGAAAAAATTAAAATGAAATCAAGTGGGAAATTCACGTTTCCTCCATACATTACCACTTACCACTTTACAAATATTCCAATTCCAGGCATTTTTTTGGTTGATCTGATTCAGAAACCTAGTTAATGAAACACGTTTGTAAGAAGTTGAGATTAACTTGGCAGCTAGAATGACTGTGAGCTAATTCTCAAACTGGCATGAAAATACTAGAGTGGATAGACTTTCTCTTCCATTCACAAGAGAGAATCAGCAAAGGTTTTGGTCATCAGCAATGACCAGTTTTTGCTTCTGCTCTCAGCTGTAGTTTAAAATTTCAAAAAACAAAAATCTTGCCCTTGAATTTTTGTCCGATTTAGAAAAAAGAAAAATCTGTAAGCTCTGACCTCTGCCACATCTGTTCAGGTTCACTGTGTAGAAACTATCGCCCAAAAATATTAGTGGACAAGTGACCACAGCTTGGAGAGAAGTGTCACCTCACCTGTTAACACCATGTAACATGTACAAATATAGTTTGACCCTTCCCAATTAAAAACACCACGTGGAAGCACTGAATGAATGCCCATCCAAGTGGCCTTATACCTAGATTAGCCAAAAATCTTCTGACGTTGAGCCATTCAACCAGGTGCAATCAATTCTTGATGAGAAGGCTCTTAAGAGCGCCAGTGATCATATAAGGCTCCCTCACAAATGGCAGTTGCATCAGCTAAGCAACAAGCACATTTGCCTATTGCATTGCTTATGGTGGCCTGATCCATGAAGTATAAATATACAGGCAGAATGACCGGAGATCCCAATTCTCCTTCCAGGGAACTGTCCCTCGTTCTATTCCACTTGCACCCACTTTAAGTGGAGGTCCCATTGTGATACCATTGCTCCTATGACTATCATTATTTGGGGCACAAGAAGGCAAGCGAACTGCAACTAAGAATATCTGAAATGAACCTAAGGGAAAAGGATGGTTACTCTGGGAAGACAAAGCCATGAAGTAGCCACACTTAGGAAAGAAGTCCATCTCAATTGAAGTGGAAAAATTCATACTGAGAAGTCACTGAATTAATTAACTCTGTTTTTGCCTCTGCTTGGTCACTTAACGATGTTCCCTGGGGAGACAAGAGTAGTCCAGTTCTAGGCCCTTTGTTGGGGGGTCACACTGCAAAGTAACTACCAAGAAAAACGCAGTGCTGAAAACCAAGAACCACAATAGTAGGGAGAAAAAAGATCAGGAAATATCAAGACTAAAATGCATCCACACTACTCAACAGAATTGCAGCTACGTTCCTTGTAAAAGGTTCGTTGTGGGGTTGAAAATGGAATAGATGTGAAGCAGGTATGTTTAATGAATGTTCTTTCAGTTCTAAAGCAAGCAAGAAAGGGTAATTACGTGTAAACCCCTGTAACCAAGAGCATAAGCACAGGACTGAGTTTTCAAATTCCAACTGCACCACTGGGGCTATGACCTCAGTTACGTACCCCAGTGGTTTTCAACCCACTGGTACCGTAGAATCATCTAGAAGCTTATAAAACACCAATAGCTTAGGGACCCACCCAAATTAGACCTAGATGCCTGCATGCCTAATTCTATCGGTTACCAGCACCCAGCCACGAGGCTGTTAAGATTCCTGCTTCACTGCTTCACAGTCGCTCGCTCCGCACAGCAAGCACACCAGACTCACAACAGTACCCCCAGCACTTCCGGTTACACACAGGAAATACGATGTCTAATGCTTCCTAGGACATAACAGAATCCAACAAGAAAACCTCGTGCTCCGAATCTTTTAGAGAACTTTGAAAAGTCATTAACTTAGACTGCCACAACAAATACTAATGCATATTAAAGCAAACACATCCAAAACAGAAAATAAGAGACAGATGGTAAAAGTACGCACCAAACACTGAACTCCCCCCAAATACCAAGGTTTTACCTTGGGGGACTTTTAAGTGCACAAGGTTACAAGCGCACCTGTACCAGACAGCAGAACCTAAACGTTTCCTGAAGTCGACTACCCAATGCCCTTTGATACTCATCAAAGCAGTACGTTCAAGTTTTTGTACATTGTTGTACAGCGCTGCACTAGACTCCTAATAAAGCAGACGTGCTTCAGATGTAACCAGTGCATCACGAAATCACCTCCATCATCGCAATCCAGCATATCGGCTGTGTAGAGAGAATTCTGGACTTATCTACAATAGGAAAAGGAAGGAAGTATCAAAGCAAGGGGTGCCTGGCTGGCTCGGTCTGATGGGCACATGACTCGATCTTGGGGTTGTGGGTTTGACCCCATGTCGGGTGTAGAGATTACTCAAGTAAAACTTTAAAAAGAAGGGAAATTTGGGGGGGGTCAGTCAGTTGAGCATCCAATTATTGATTTTGGCTCAGGTCATGATCTCTAGGGTCATGGGATCAAGCCCTGCTTCAGCTCCACACTCAGCGTGGAGCCTGCTTGAGATTCTCTCTTCCTCTCCTCCCCCACCTCCTGTTCACAGGTGCATACTCTGTATTAAAAACGTTTTGGGGGTGCCTGAGTGGCTCAGTCGGTTAAGCATCCGACTTCAGCTCAGGTCATGATCTCACGGTTTGTGAGTTCAAGCCCCCCATTGGGCTCTGGGGCTGACAGCTCAGAGCCTGGAGCCCACTTCAGATTCTGTCTCCCTGTCTGCCCCTCCGCTGCTTGCACTCTCTCGCATTGTCTCAAAAATAAACATTAAAAAAAATTTTTTTTTTTAATTTTCTTGAAATTGTATTTTCGAAGCAGAGAGACAGAGGCACGAATGGGGGAGGGGCAGAGAGAGCCAAAGCTGGCTCCAGGGTCCGAGCTGTCGGCACAGAGCCTGACACGGGGCTCAAACTCACCAACTGTAAGATCATGGCCTGAGCTGAAGTTGGGACACTTAACCAACAGGGCCACCCAGCCACCCCTAAAATACTTTTTTTAAATAATTTAAAAATAAGATAAAGTGTCACACCAAGAATGCAAAGACCAGTCAAATTAACATTTTATCAACGTTTTTTTTTTTTTTTTTTTTTTTTTTTTTTTTTTTTATTTATTTTTGGGACAGAGAGAGACAGAGCATGAACGGGGGAGGGGCAGAGAGAGAGGGAGACACAGAATCGGAAACAGGCTCCAGGCTCCGAGCCATCAGCCCAGAGCCCGACGCGGGGCTCGAACTCACAGACCGCGAGATCGTGACCCGGCTGAAGTCGGACGCTTAACCGACTGCGCCACCCAGGCGCCCCGAAATTAACATTTTAAAATAGTACCTAAGTGTAGTTTTCTTTGCTATGCATATCTAAGTTAGATGGGATGTTCAACTTCAAGGTTATTAAATAAGCTTTCTATCTCAAGCTAGGTGGACCACTACACTTCCCAGAGAAAAATGTCTCATACTCTGCTATGATTAGAAAACCCAAGCATCTGACCCTGGCTCTAGAACTATTAAAAACAGGTTTCATGTAACATTTAACATGAAAACTCGTGTGTGTGTGTGTGTGTGTGTGTGTGTATATATATATAATATATATATAATATATATATATTATATATATACGTATAATTATATGCATGCATATATATATATATATATATATATATATATATATATATATATACACACACACACATACATACACATATGCTTATTTTAGAAGTTTTGTACCCACAACTTCAACAGAAACGGGACTATAATTTATATCAAGAAAACCAACTTTTCCTTTTGTGGCTTTTTTAGAGATACTTAACATTTATAAAGAACCTATGGTTTGGGATACCCGGCATCATTCTGGGTATAACCTGGCTTTGCTGAGCTAGTGAGATTACATTCTACATCCCTAGCAATTGCACAACAAATTTATGAACTCAAAGCAACATCTGAACAAGGCATAATACGTGCTAAAAGCATTACGTGAAAAGATACCGGGGATGGAGACCGATTACTAAATTTTCAAGAGAAACACGTATCACTGCAATGAAAAAATAGTCTTAAACGATCGATAAAGGTCTGTATCAAAAGTAAAACTAATGAAATGCAACATTACATACTTTTAAAACATTCGTGCCAAAACAAGTTCAAGCTGAACCTAATAATCAGGACTCTACAGCAGGAAAAATAGAAGACATAAATAAGCTGACACCAGGAAGAAAAAATAATTAGTAAATACAGGACATTCAAGAAAACTGCTCTGGTCTCTTCAAAAACAAACCAAAAACCCATGGTTATGAGGGGGAAAGGTAGGGAACTGTTAGATGAAGAGAGTCTAAAGAAACTTATCAACCAAACACAACTTACATACCTTGACTAGATCCAGTTTGGAAAACCTGGCGATGTTGATTTTGGTACAACCGGCACTGTTTGAATTATTTTATTAAGGATCAGATGGTACTAGAGAAATAAGGTCAAATTTTCTAAGTATGATAATGGATTGCAATCCTTGTGATTGAGAGAACATCTTAGTTCTTAGGACATGTAAGCCACAATAAGAGATAAGTGTCAGGTGTACCAACTTATTTTCAAATGGCTCAGCAAATGTTTGCTGTTAAATCTAGGTGGGGAGTAGAAAGTGTTCAATGTATTTTTCTTTTTTTTTTTTTTTAATGTAAGCTCTAAGCCCACTGTGGGGCTTGATCTTCAATTCAAGATCAAAAGTTGCAGGTTCTACCCACTGAGCCAGCCAGGTGCCCGTAAGTGTACAGATTATTCTTTTAACTTCTTCAAAATAAGTTTGTAGGCAAAAGCTTGCCATCTGATCCACTTCATTTAAGTCACTGATGAAGCAGCTTCAAGAAGCTGAAGAGAAATAGCCATTCCAGAAGTAGGCAAAAAAGTAGCAAAATTGCATGATGATGCAAAGAAGAAATTTTGTTACACAATGAAAAACTCATTGTAGTACCTTCACTAATCTTTCCATCATCCCCTCAACCCTTTGTCACAAGAGAAATCCTTGACCTTTTTATCATAGCCTGCAAGGATAGGAATCTCAGTCGGTATTATAGAAACGGAGGATTAGTTTCTTCCTAATCCAGATCCCCCAGAGGAAGAATTCAAGTTTTCTTAACCAAAGGTGAAAGCTGCTAAACCCCCAAGCAAACCTCACTATTGAAAGAACCATTCGCCAATCAAGGGAATGTTAATTAAGGTCCGAAAAGTTTTTAAAAAGTTGCTTAAAACCAGGGCGCCAGGGGGTGCTCAGTCAGTTTAAGCATCGATTCTTGATTTCAGCTCAGATCATGACCTCCCAAGTTCAGGAAATCAAGTCCCGCATCAGGGTCTGAGCTTCAGCCTGGAGCCTGCTTGGGATTCTCTCTTCTCCCCACTCCCCCACATGTGCACGCTCTCTCAAAATAAATACACCTAAAAAAAGTTGCTTAAAACCCACTCTTATAACAAACCATTAATTGTTACAGGAACAGCTCATTGGCTTCCAGCATAGCTAAGTGAATTTCCCTAGAATTTTCATGTTGTACTTGCCCAATCATCAAGGTCAATGCAACTAAATGCTATCTTATGAAAGAACACTTATGTGGCCTGTGAATAGGCCCTCAGTTATGTTTATCAAAGAGCTTGGAACAAAAGGCTGCTAGGTACTACAAATGCAACACAAAGAACAGTTGTGTAAAGCAAAGCAGTTCTAAGTATCTCACTTGCTGGGTTTTCTGAGGCCAGAAACCTCATAGGAAAATAGCTCCGTGTGCACCACCCCCAAACCTGAATTTAACTACATTTAACAGTGATCCCCTTGAAAACAGGTCTTCCCTTACATTGTTTATTTGCAATAGAAAGAAAAATTATCAAGATGCTGCTTAGTTAACATCTGAGATATACCATTTGCTCAGTAAAAATATCAAATGAAAAAGGAATTTGTAAGCTTGTATTCGTAAGTGAACGGACCTACACGACAGGACTTCGGGTTTTTTTGCCTGCTTTTGACTGTTAATTTGACAAAGTAGGAATTAGCATAGCATGGCTGAGGCACCAACATCTTAATCGTGCAATGATATATATCACACGAGGATGAAAATTCACAATACATCCAATGCGAAGAATCACATGGAGGGGAAAAACTAAGTCAGGAAGGCATAAGCCACTAACTATAGTTAGCTTATGGGGAGTGGGGAACAAAAAAAGAAGAGGACACAAGGTGGGAAGGATACTGGAGTAGGTTCTAGGCTCTAGACAGCCATACATTTTTCAACCAAGTTTCCACTAAGTCATGTACAAAGTGAGTTCCTTAAACCAAATGATTTCTAAGGTCCACCTCTAGATCAAATCCTAGAAAAAACAATCGAACATTTCAGATCCTTGTGAAGCCCAGGAAAACTATTAAATGCTAAAACAGAACAATGGGGGCACCTGGGTGGTTCAATTGGTTGAGCGTCTGACTTTGGCTCAGGTCATGATCTCGCGGTTTGTGGGTTCAAGCCCCATGTGGGGCTCTGTGCTGACAGCTCAGAGCCTGAAGCCTGCTTCAGATTCTGTGTCTCTCTGCCCCTCCCCCACTTGCTCACTCTCAAAAATAAAAACAAATAAATAAAAAATAAAAACATAACAACAATGGCATTAAAACTATTGAGAGTGGACACCAGAGCTCAAGGACAGCAATATAATGGGTTACAAAGAGAAATAAAACTTTTACATCTTCGCAAACGGACACCTAAATAGCTAAAGCCTATGCTTCCTTATAACAGGTATTTTTCATTACTAAGACGTGACTTAGTACACAAAGAAAAGTCCAAACTGTCAGCTTTTAGTCCTCCACATTCCCCTCTTTAATATGGCATTTTGCACTATATACATTAATGAAAATTTGAAACAAACAAAAAGAACTTTAGTCAAACTCCCCTTCCTCCTCCAGCTTTATTGGATAGTTTAAAATTACATTTCTATTTTCTAGGACTTCAGTTGCTTTTTCCATCTGACTTTTAAAAACTGATTACAGCAAATGAAACACAGTTGTCTAAGTGATATAGTATACAAAAATAACATCTTGATTTCTGTGAAAATGCATTTCTCTGCAATTCCTGAATAACTCCAAATTATGCTAACTCTGAGCTTAGATGTTTACTCTGGGTTTTAGATTTAGTCTTTGAAAAAAATGTGTTCTAAACCTTTGTCATCACCTTATGTATATCCAGCATCAACGCTGTGATGAAGTTGTTCCTGTTTAGGCCTTTATCCCGATCTTTCTTGCACAGCCATTAACACACGTTTGTCTTTTTATTTTGTTTACTCCCACTCAACTGTATGTTCTATGTAGGGCCTGATACAGATGTTACTTGATGTTATTTAATAGCTACTGAGGTCAGACAATCCAAGGCCATCATTATGCTAAAATTAAAGTTATTTATGGAAGCTCATAGATACTTCCAGAATTGTTTTTACCTCCTACATGGGAACATATCCAAGAAACCCAGAACGGGCTTACTGGTCTGACTCAACTCTTCCCATTCATCAATCCCTATTCACCAGTGGCGCGGAAAGGGGGTTCTTTAACAAAGCATTATACATAACACCTCTACCAAACTAAACATAAACTTTTTTTTTGTAGTTAAATGCAGAAAGTCGATTTTTTTCCACCCCTTTCCTCCTTTTACACGGCAAGTAAAGCTCACTGGCCTGGGAGTAGCCTCTATCTGCCAACCTTTGGCCAGTGAAGAGGATTCAGAGAAAATAATACAACCATCAATCAGAAAAAGGAGGGGCGACAAAGGAAAATAATTAAGCTGTGGCTTCAATCGTGCATTCCCGTGCAAGGTGCCCTGACTCGCCACAGCGGTAACAGTTGACTTCACTTGTCTTGCTGCAATTGATGGCTACATGACCAGTTTCACCACACCTACAAAAAAAAAAAAAAAAAAGAAGAGAAAGAAATTAAGATAATTTTCCACAATGTGTTCAGAAAGTACAAAACCATAGTGAAGCAATAATTAACTGCAGAACAAAAAGCAGTTAACAAGTGAAGGAACATATTTTTCCCCCTCAAAACAGTCTCATTAACCCCTAAACTAAGAGCAGAAAGGAGGAATTAGATAACAAAGTACTCAATCGTGCAGCCTAAGCCATTACATTAAAATTAAAATTTTCACTGTAAGAGATCCACCAATATCAAAACCAACACAACAATAACACTGGGCAAAATGCTGTTACCTTTTTAAAAAAGTTTTTAGTAATCTCTACATCAAACATGGGGCTCAAACTCACAACCTCAAAATCAAGAGTCGCATGCTCCACTAACTGAGCCATCCAGGTGCCCCAAGATGTTGAACCTTTATACAAATTAATCCCTAAGATCTCACTGGTATGTACGTATCAAAACTTACCAAATTTTACACTTTAAATATGTACATTATATGTCACAACCACAAAGATTTCTGGTTGCAGGACAAAAGATTTGTGGATGGGGGTGGGGAGGTGCCTTAGTGGCTCAGTCAGTTAAGCATCCAACTTTGGCTTAGGTCATGATCTCTAGGTTTGGGATTTCAAGTCCAGCGTTGGGCTGTGTGTGAACAGTGCGGACCCTGCTTGGGATTTCCTCTCTCCCTTCTCTCTGTGCCACCCCCACAAAGATAAACATTAAAAACAAAACAAAAACAGATCTGTGTATGCAAATTATGAATTTAGTTTTCTCCAATGTCTCTGAAAACACCAAATTACAGCATAACATTAATTTTTACATTAAAAATTCCCAAGTTGTGTAAGTTGTCCAGCAGCCATAAGCCACAAATTATCATGGTAGAATAGTGACTGATGTACAGATAGGCTGCTGGTTATATATGCTTAAAACCATTATCATCTGGTCACAACCAACTTTCACTGAATGTACTGGTCCGCAAGGTCCTTCCATTTATAGCTCACTTCTAAAATAATCTCTACAATGAGCTTTCCTTCAGTAACACCCTAACAACTTACCTATAGCACTTCACTTTGGTGCAGTCTTTTTGAATGTGTCCAAATTCTCCACAAGAATAGCACTTCTGCTCATCAGCATGGTCACAGTCACGAGCCAGATGGCCTGGTTTGCCACAGTTGTAGCAGCACTGCTCTCGCTCTCTCTTGGGCTCCTTGCAGTCCTTGGCAATGTGGCCACCTCTACCGCAGTTATAGCAGGCTTCAACAATAAGGAAAAGAAGCAGACCAAGACTATAAAACCTTTACATAACGTTGCTGTTCTAAGCCCAATACAAAATCTCAAAAGTAGCAAGTCCTTTCCAATGCTACGTGCAGTAGTAGTACATCCTCACCGCTCCAAGTTCTAGAAGGGTATGAAAAGGAAGTATTAAATACTTACCATCCTCTTGAAGATCACAATCCTTGGCAAGATGACCAGACTCACCACAGCGATAACAGATGTCTGGAAGAGATGAGGAAACAAACTGGAAACCTATTTTGGGCAGAAACAAAAAGAATTTGACTAATTAGACCAGTCTTGATACTAAGAAACACTGAAGTACTTCAAAATTTTTTATTCGACAAAAATACCTCTATCCGAGGTAAAACCACCTCTGCCACGGCTTCTCATTCCACGACCACGGCCTCCACCAGTAGGGCATTCCCGGGCCCAATGACCAGATCGTCCACACTTGAAACACTCATTGCTGCTCATGGCTGCAGTTAGATCTTCAAAATATTAAAAATGACAATGTTAAACCACTTGGAATTAACTTTTATTGCCCTTTTAGTGTATTTTTGGATAATTATTCTGGGGGGGAAGAAGCCAGAATATATATTGGTTAGGAAAAACAGCCACACAACTATACACTTTGGCATTATACACCTATTATGAAATATATTAAAAGTGAAAAAAAAAATGTAAACATATTTTGATATAATTCTTGACCTTTAAAACCATTAGGATTATGCATATATTAATACAAATGTTAATTCAGTTATTGATGGGGGTGATGGAATTTATACAGTTAATATCAATGAATATCCAGTATTAGAAATAACATCTACCTCACGCGAGGTCCAACTTAACGGACACATTTTCATGGTTACAAGCCAGTAAACTTTATTTTGGGCAACTGGAAGTTATTTAATCGTCATAAAATCAGAAAAGCTCAAACCAATGGAGCTGTAGTATGGATTGAAAGTGAGGAGTAAAGAAAAACAATTTCTCTCTGTAACTTTAGTATCTAACACCCAGTTGTGCTGCAACACTTGCCTGCTGACTCTTTAGAGCAGATGTGTTAGAAGAAACGCAGGACAAATTTTATCTCTAGAAGGTACAGTATGTTAAAAATATTAGAAAAACAACAAAAAGGCACACCAAAGTGCTAATAGCACCTAAAGCACTGGGACCACTTTTTTCTCTTTTCTATTCTCTCCAAGTTTTCCCAGTTTTACATTTAAAACAACGCTACTTGGAATTTCACAATAGATTCCTTTATTGGGTACTACTTTTTTACAAAAAAGGGAAAAACTCCCACTAAAGCAAATGGATTTTATACTTCTTATGTAACAATCTAAAAATAAGCAAGGGCTATTCCTGGAATAGAATGGAAAAGAATGGAATGTTTCAGGACAAACTCCTCAGAAAGTAGTTAAAAAAAACCCAGCTCAAAACAATGTAATAACCTTTACATTTCCACATCTGAACATTTTTACCCTTATTTCCAGTGTCAAGCCATGGTATAAAAAGTTTTTTTTAACTACCCTCTCAAAGCCAACCGTTAAGGACAATGGTCTAGCAAAACATATTGCTTCAAGGGAACAAGACTGACTGGACAGTGGAATTACCCAAACCAACCACAGCACCAAATATCAAATGACAGCAAAACAGTAAAGCCTCCACCCATTCTTTAACTGGTTCATCACAAGTTATACAGATAGTAACTAAAAATTAAGCTGAAGTTCAGTTTCAAAAGTTTCCATTGTCAAATATTCAAAAGAATTCAATACTTATCCCAAGTCTCTGCAATCAGATTCAGGATAAGTTTTCAAAAGGGATCTTTCTATCAATTCTTGCCACTTGCCATATGAACACATTAACAAAAAAAGGAAGGGCAGGTGCGGAGCTGCATGGGATACTTAAGCATTAGTGGTTTCAGATGCATAATGTACATTTCTAGCCAGAAGAAAACAGCCACTGGAAAATCTGAGATTACATTTGCTTTCTTATACTGGTATTAGCCTTCAATATTATGCGAGGTCCTGGCTTCCAGAGAGAACAAAATAAGATAAAAAGATCACAGAAAAGAGCTGCTTAGGGTACCTCATCCTCCTCTCCATCCCCATTTCATTTTGGATCTTCTCCAGTTTACAGCCAGACCAATTTGAGCACATTTACTGCTGTCGATGAGTTCTTTGCACAGAAATGATCGTGTTCTTTTACATCGTAAGTTAGGCAATATGAAAAGTCCTTAATAGGTTACCATTTAATATTTAAAGACTGTTTTTACAGAAAATGACAATCCTATACATTCAACACGCTATATATTTCCAATGCTAATTTAAAAAAAAATGATCGTTCCAGGTAATCTCCCCTTTAGACTGCTACTTTAAAAGGGCCTTGTTTATTTCATAATAAAGTACAAAGGAAATGCATTATAATGAATCATCATGTGTTTATCAGTGGAATAAAGTCAACAGGTAAAAAATTTCAGGTTTTTCTATACTTTTGGTATAGAAATATCAGTTTAAAAAACGACTCAAGATTTAATTTACACGTAGATTTTTCATGAACTGTTTCTCCGTTTTGCCTTATCTCTCTTTTCATGGTACCCAGATCCTAAAGGAAAAAGAAATGATAGGAAAAGTACTTCTGGAAAGAAGACAATTAAAGTAACATTAAAAGATTAAACACTAAGCTCTACTTCCTCCTACCCTAATTCCTAATTGAAAGTTGGTTAAAATGTGATCATTGCTGTATGAACCACAAATTACTTAGGGAAAAAGGTATTTCTTCATTTAGACAGAAATTAAACTATTCCACAAAACAGATATGCAACTTTATACATGTAACTAATTTTAAATATTTGTTTTGCCATCAACCAATTTCAGTCTCACATAATTTTGTTCACTGGAATAAATTAAGGCTTAATACTACATCTTGAAAGGTAAAAGAAACATTAACTTCATTAATATCCCAAAGACCATCATCAGTAGGCCACAGGCTTTTTTAAAGGTCTTCTCAGTGGGCTTAGGTACCGTGTGTGCAATCTGCCTCTTCTCCCTTCAGCCAAGCCAATTGCAGTCAATTAGCTGTTCTGTATTTTCACTAAGTCCCCTGTGATATATTTGTCTCTTCATTAACATTAAACCAACCCACTCCCACTACATTTTAGAGACCCGCCACTTATCCTAGGAGCAGATCCCCATCCTAATATCCATCTTATATGCAAATGTATTGAGTTAAAAGTTCTTTAGAGAACTGTATGCTATTCCCTATGAAAAGGAGTGCCAGTAAGGTAAGAAAATTGAAAATTATGGCTCTGTGCTTCTCACAGCGTATGACTGCTCTTGGCTGCAATTTTGCAGCACTGTTCTGCCTCCGCCCCCTCCACCTGTCACAACCTTTTCCAACCTTCAAGGGCCAGCTCAAATGCCAACTCTTATAAAAGAATCTGACCACATCTCCCAGCTTGGAACTCTCCTTCCTAGTTAAACTCAGGGTACTTTGTTAGGATCTGTCTGATGACACTACCATATTGCCTCTTACCTTGAGGGCAGAGACCAAGTACTTCACCTTTCAATCATCACAACACCCCATATAATTATTCTTTTAGTAGCAGTTGTATTCAGTATTTTAACTGCTGGGGGGGGGGGGGCAACTAATAGTCATTTGCTGAATGAAACAAACTGTTTCTTGTACAGACCCAATCTAACCAAGTACTAACAATAAAACACCTAAATTCTTGCTATCACGGGAATTATTGCACCATTAGAGTAACAATGTATTTTTAAATTATGTACGCATTAAGGATGAACTCTGAATTCAAGAATGCTTATTTCAGATTACCTAACAAAATCCTATTACTCCAAGAATTCAATCAACTAGACCTCAGTAATATTTTATGGAATGCTACAAAACGTATCTACAAATTTAAGATAAAAGACAAAATGCTGTATTTTCACTGTTGCCAGGCAGAAAGAGAGCATGTATTTTCCTCCTTTTGCTGCTAAAACTCATTGCTAGGTATCTCTACACCTGTTATCTTCACATAGTAAAAAGATTTGGGGACCATAGGTAAGCCTGGGTTAACAACTTAACCCAGTTTAACCACCTGTTGTGTTACCTCAGAAATTTGATGTATTAGGAAAAGATGGGAAAACTGATCAGTGATGAGAAGTGTTACCAGGTGCCCTGTGCTTAACAGATGTTCAAATTTTAAAACACTTTTAAGGGTTTAAGTCCTCTGTTTACATAGTTATTCCTTCCTTTCCACTCTTCCTCCAATTAAGTTAGATTGCTTACAGGTGGATTAGAACTCAGTGCAATGCCTACAGAGCAGACTTAGCATAGGGCAAACTGTGCTTATAATTAAGTTTTCCATCTCAAAGTCTACTTCCTCAATGGAATGGAGAAGAGCTAAGAAAAATGGGTGAGTGCCAAATGACTTCACATTCCCAACAACAGAAATGTTGTGTTTCCACTTTAATTTCTGTATATCTAATTTTCATGACACAAACCACACTTAAAGATGTGTAGGAGCACAGGTCATGCCAGGCAGCAGGAGGGATAATGCAGTCAAGATATCGCCTGAAAAGACTGAAAATTCACTGAAAGACCATATGTAACTAAGAGGTCTATTTTACACTCATCTAGGCTTAAATCTCACAATTGGTAGCAAAACACCGTAATACTAACTTGTCTTCATCAATGTAATTGTTCCACATTTTTGATAAGAACAAAGCCAGTAAATGACTTAAATCTTAATACACAATTCAAGACTAACAATGTGAGTTGCAATGAATAAAAGACCCTGTCTCTATAAATACATTTAAAATAGGTAGTGATAGCTAAGTGGGGGAGGGGAGGGGAGGGTGACAAGGTATGATGGGGACCTGGCTATCCTGTTTTATATGGCTTTCCTAATATACCTGTATATATTCACATTTTCGGCATCTCTAGTTATTTCCCTCAAGTGTAGGATTATCCCTGACTCATCCATGTAACCCTAACTGCATCCAGACCATAGGGGAGCTTTTGTCCCCCTGAATATACTCATTCATCACTACACTCTTATAAAGTGGTTCAGTGTTCCAACATGGTACTGCAACATTTCAGGCTGTTTTAAGACAAATAAAAAACTCAGAATGGAAGGAAGTTACATTGTGTATAGTTACCTGCATTCCGGCCAGAATAATAGAGACCAGAGTGCAACAGTGGGAGTGATTCTGGGTTCTCATCCTGGTTTCTGCTCTGATTACCCACAAAGGGTTTGGAGGTTTTAATAGCTAGATATCTACTACGGATCAAAGGTTAATAAACATAGTATCTACAATCCTTACAACAAGTTATGCAAGTTATGCATTCTTGTTCCCATTTTACTGATAGGGAAGCTCAAGAACTGAGACCACATAAAACATGTCAATTTTAATACAAAAAGTATTTGTATTCTGTATTCTTATCTCTTTATATAAATCAAAACTAGAACTGATAGCTTTTTAAAAATACACAGCCATACACAACCATACACAAATTTATTCACAGCATACCATCACACAGCTTTCCTGAATTTTAAGCCAAGACAGATTTTCTCAAACCTCTTTGTAGAACTTAAAGTGTCACTACACATCCAAAGACTGACCACCTGATTTCCCTAGTTAATACCCTCATTTGTAATTATGGAGCCACTCCAGGTGATCACTATATTACATTCTCATACTACTGATTAATAGATTCTACTTACAACTTGCATTTTGGTTGCCACAAGCTCTCACTTTATTATTCCAGCAGTTTTTTACAACACAAAAATGGTGCACAGTTTACTGGAATTCTCAATAGCATGCCCTTACTGCAGCAGCATCTGACACTGCCAGAATAGGAGTTCTATTAAGTGAGACAGTAAGGAAAGAGCATTCTCCACATAGCAGGCCAGGATGCCTTGGCATCAGTCTTCTGGCTCTCCACTTACTGTCAGGAGGCTAGGAAGAGGAAAGAAGCCAACAATTTTTTAAAACTCTCACTCCTGCAAAAAAAAAAAAAAAAAAAAAAAAAGCAAAATCTCTCTTGTGGTCAAGTGCTTAGCCAACAGACCAATCGTTCCAATTAGTCAAACTGTGGTTCCATTGCTTTTAAGCACCAATTTGGTAACTTCCCATGTAGGATGTAGGTACCAGGTATTTTTATTAGATTTAAAAAGAACAGTAAAAATAATCCAAACATATAACCATTCACAAAACCCACTTATAATACCGTAAAGAAGAGATCACTCTGCCTGTTCCAGTTGTTCAAATTCTAGTGCAATAAATGCCCTTTGATCTTCCATTGATTTGGCTCAAAATATTTTAGAGACTCCACATTTGTTTGAAATCATTACCTCTCATTATCAAACATGAAAATGTGGACCTTTGGGTTGCTAAGACTCATCCAAGTTTTCTAATGTGACATATGCAGATAAGTACACAAACATAGGATAGCTTTAAAAAAAAAAAAAAAAAACAAAAAAAAACCACCGCTGCCAAGAGTTGCAATTTGGAGAAACTTTCAAGTCCTTAATTCAGCCCTTGGGACTCTAATAAATGATTCCTTTTATATTCCAGTGCAAGAGAGCTCCTTGTAGACAAGAATCAGGCTCAACAACCTAAACAGAGTACACACCTAAGTACGTGGCATTTGCAGGTGTGATTAAGCCATGATCAGAGCAATTGTTAAGCAAGTATTTGAAAATGACTGCTTTGCAGAGGGGGAAAAAAGCCTAAGACGTGGGAATTTCATCTCCTGCATCTTTTAAAAACCCTCAAAACCTTACATGCAATTTACAGCGCTTGAGCAACAGAGTAACAAAGTTGCTATCTTAATTTAAGGTAACTCTTCCATGCAGAAATTAACTGGTTATGTTTCTCTCAAAAACTGAGTCAAACGACAGGAAAGCAGGAAAGCCTTTTTAAAAAAACTTTTATGAGGAGGCTGTAAATTAATCCTTGTTTACCTTAAAAGAAAAAAGCAACCCAGATTCCTCTTACACTTTGTCTTTCTGAATGACTGAAACACACTATCCCAAGTCACAAATGACTACTGAGCAATATTTTCTTTTTCTAAGTAAGCTCCCCAATACCAGATGCAGTCACTTCCTTTGGAAGTGCCCTGTGACTGGGGCCATGTGGTTAACATGTGGCAACAAGCATAATGCTTACCCATAATAAAATCAACACCCAAACCCAAATGCGGGCAATTATGTCCTTCTAAAATAGGTTTTCACATTTGGAATATCTAGATGGGGGCTGGCTCATTAACTTTCACGTCTCGTTTTTAGATTAAATTATATTCGTTTAATGAATCCAAGAAATGATGTGTGTTTCGTTGATTCATGGAAAGCGAAACCTAGCTGCCTCTTTTCGAATTGCCATGTAAGACAAGTAATTTAGCCTTTGAACGACGATAAAAATTCAAGGATCGGAAAGCTATCAAGTATAGAGAGTAAGAATTTCAAACATTCTCAGACCTTCTGGCAGGGTATCCCCTCACTCTAACCGCAAGCGCGTCTTCAATGACCCTTTTCTAAGCCCATCAGAACACTTGGCACATGGCCCGCCAGGCCCACTACCCCAGCACATGGCCTGCATAAATACCCAACACCCCGCTCCCCATCTGCACTAGGGTCTTTTCCCCACCACAACCACCTTCCAGTAAGTTCCCGCCAAATCGACCCTCCTTCCCGCATTCCACGACCCTTAAAGTCTCAGGGCCTCAGTCCCAAGGGCGCACGGGCCTGGGCCTCCTCTGCTTTAAGGCTGCGGCCTGGGGTGCGGCCTCGGCCGCAGAAGAGGCCCCGACGCGCAGCGGCCCGGCTTCCCAAGACGGAAGGAAGGGCGGAAGGGTCGTCCGACTGCGGCAGGCCGGAAACCTGAACCTGAAGCAGCGGTGGCAGCCGAGTTTCCCGCCTGACGCAGCAGCAGAGCAGGCCAGAGTGCGGCCGCCATCGCCGCCTCACCGCTCCCTACCCTCTCCGTCCGCCTCGGCCAGGGCCCGCACCGTGGCTCCCCCAAGCTCAGGCCCCACTCCAGGCCCTCACCTTCGGCGTCTGAGCTGGCCCGCAGCGGCGGAGACTCGGACGCAGGCCCGGAGAAGTCGGCTCGCTAGGTAGCGGCTGTTTATTTTCAGGGTCCCTGCCTGCGCCACACGCGGGTCTGCACACGGCCCCACACACGCCGCTGCGCACGGCTCTCCTCCGCCTCGCCCACGCGGCCAATCAGCGCGCGGAGCTCCGCGGTCCAATCAGAGTCGCCCAGAGGAGGGCCGCCCAGCTTGAGCGCGGCGCGGGGCGGGGCCGGCTTCTACCTCGGCGCGCCGCGGCCTTTCCCGCCGTGCCCCGCGCGCGGCCTTTCCCGCCTGGAACCTCGGCCCCCGACCGTTCTCGGGCTCTTCCCGCTAAATTCCAGGCCCCTCGCGACCCCGTCCCGGCCTTGGTGATCTCTCGCGGCAGCCGGCGACGAGGGATGCCAGAGGGCGGGTCTGAGTGAAATGGCTGTGATTAACGTGGGGTCGGGGAAAATTCCGGTCCCTTTTGGGGCTCAGAAAAAAGCTGCCGCTAGGCCTTTGGATCGTTCTGGCTTTCGGAGCCAGGACCCATTTCCTAATACACACGTCTCAGTTTGGGGAAGAGTCCTGGTTGCTAAGTGACGGAAGTTTCTGTGGCTGAAGGTCACGGGCCCTGAGGTTTGTTCTGGTTTTTGTGTGAGCCTCGGCAGAGCCTGGAACGCCTTGCTGTGTTCACCTCTAACATCTACCGCCACCACCAACCCCCAAACATCCCTTTCTCCCAGAAAAGTACCTTGTGAGGGTGTGAGGATGGCGAAGGGATGGCACCGAGACCTCTTTGCCTCACAACACACCTAGTGACTGTTCAGCACACTGATGAGTGACATTGCCTGCGACTTAAGGGGTAACATGGAGTGCCAGGAGAGCCATCTGGCCTGGGCTATCATGTTCAGGAATGGCCTTCAGTTGAGATTTGGTATCTTCTCCAAAAAAAGATTGGCTATGTAGTCAGATACTTTTCCAGGATGCAAACAATTTAAATTGCTGAATATGAACTAAAATGTTAGAGAATTTTGTGTACCATTTTGGAAGGGCTTCTGTTACAAACAGGAAAAAAACAAGCGTCCCCAGCCTCTCGAGCTCTAAAAGCCCTGAAGCGACTATAGTCTCCTACTGAGCTTAATATGCTTCTCAAGGTTGGTGTGCAGCCCATGTTGTTGGCTGGTATAGCCCAGAAATTTTCTTTCCTTTAATGGCCATCTTCTTTGAAATTAACTGTACAGATCTATTGAGATGTTAAAACTGATGAATGGTCCTTGTGTGTAGCATTAGTTCCATGGGTAGCTACAAAGACTGGAACTGTTCTTTGCCCTTGGTTTCATTGAATCCTCCCGGTCCCCAGGCTGTATGGCTTCTGAAATCATGTTTATGAGGAGGCAAAGCAGTGAAGACCACAGGTGTTGAGAATCAGGCATTAAACCTGGTTTCAAATCACTAGTGCTGACTCAATCATTGTAGCGCATTTAGCAGATTGTACGCAACATAGTGCTCAATAAAGGGTAGCAATTATCAAAGAGTGAATGAACTATCTCAAGGACCAATGATTTTTAAGCTGTTTTTAACCAAGACGATTAAAGTAAAAATATTTCAAAATTCAGTAGGAGATGGTCCCATTTCCAATAAGATTGAATTGCCCAGCAGTTTCTGTGTTGAGTTTTAATACCAGTTACCATAATAAAACAGTGTTTTGTGCTTCTGTGGTTTTATTACCAAGAAGCTTAACACAGCTTTATAGATTTCCCCTGATTAATCTTTATAATATCTTGAGGTAAGTACTAGTGTGGTAATTGCAGACACTTAAGTAGTGATTTCCTAAGCCCCAGCAGTGAGTCAGTACAATGCAAGAGGCTATATGGAGGAAGTCCACCCTGGGTGCATCCACATCATGCCAGGAAGATTAGTTAAATTGTCATAGTAACCATAAATTCATATTTTTGACTTGATTTTTGTTTATCATCCCAACCACAATGCTACATAAAATGTTTGATATTTATTATAGACCCAGGGACAGAATGTTCCTAATGTTAAAAGAAAAATGAGGGTGGGTGTGAAACAGATAGTGAACATATGATCTTCTGTAGGTTTCAAAAGACTTAAGTGGAAGGAATGGAAGCATAATATGGTCTTTGTTGCTAGGCTCTAGGAGTAGTAACAGGTAATGGCTCTTCTCCACCCGACATCCAGCTTTCTGTAGTGACTATTATTATTAACAAAGCCAGACTGATCATGAGGCATTCTGTCTCCAGAGGTCTATGATGAAATTTAACTACAGTAGTTTGTGTTGTCCGGTTATACCCTTGGGTACACCTATTTTCACTAGAGATGTTTGAAAATAAGAAAGGAAAAGGCAGCCCACTCAGAAGATAAACTGCCAACTATATATGAAGAAAGAGTCTCCTATTACATTTCCTTCCCCTGGAAATGTATTTTCTCTCCCTCCTCCCTTCCAGTAGTCAGTCTTACCAACACTACTATGCTCAGCAATGTGTTACAAAGGTGACTAGTTCAGACAAACCTTGCCCTTGAAGATCTTGCAAGATGAAAAAAGCCATAAGAAAGTATTAAGTATCCTGAGGGAGGACCAGCTAAAATGCTATGATTCAGCATGATTCAGGATTCCTTAAAATGAGTACGAGTTGAGCAGCAGCACCTGCCAACTCTTAATTTCCGCTAAAATGCCCAACTGCAATAGTACATGCCTTAAATTCTGCTGTTAAATGGAGAGGATATCGTATATATTGTTCTAAACCTTCAGTGTCTTGTTTTCTCTGCCTGCAGGGAAATAGTCTCTGTGACTTGACCTGGAAAGTATGCAACTAAGGTTAAAGAGCATATATCGTTTTTACCTCTCCTGTCTGCTCCTGCAACTAAAACACAGTTTATTAAGCTAAATCCTGAAATTGAAATCAGTTATACTAATAATAGATAATAGTGTATATAAAGTTCTTTAAAAGGGCCTGGCATAATTACTATTAAAGTGTTATCTATTATTTTTGTTATTGTTATTGAGTGCTTATTATATGCCAGTCATTGTTTATAATCTCTTTTTAAGTTTACACAAAACCTCTATGAGATAAGTACTTTTATTATCCCCAGGAGGAAATAAAATTCCAGAGAATTGAAGTATTCTGCTAAAGGTCAGAGAGTGAATAAATGATAGTGCAGGCTTCAAACCAAGGCAACCTAAGTGCCTAAGCACAAAGCTTCCAGCCTCCCAGTAGTGATTGAAACCTAATCCTACAATTTTCCATTGACTCCTTAAAGTGACAGTGTAGAGAATATTAACTGTTGATAAGGGAAATATGAAACACCGACTAATAATTTAGTGAGCAGTCCATCATTTGGCTTCCTCCTCTATGACCTTGAATTGAACTTCTCTCTACTTCTGCAAACTAACTGGCAAGAGAACTTTATTTACAAATAATTTTTAAAGGTTCAAAGTGAAACCACCCATTTTTTTTCTTAAAAGAAAAGCAGTTGCATTCATTTAAAAAAAGTAACTTCATCTTTTCATTATTTAGTTAAATCTTGAAATACGTAGTGAATAGCAAAATAACGGTGTTTGCATGTTTTCCACGTAGAACTTTACAAAATGTCTTCTGTTGTTTTTTGAGAGAGCATTATAAATTTGATCATTTGGCTCTCATAATCTACAAAAATAATGTAACTGACTTTTCAAGATTAAATTGAAAAAGAAGCACTATATATTCGGGTGAATTAGAATCTAACATCTAGAAGAGTATTTAGCCTAATCTCAGAATATTTCATTTAATCCCCTCATTTAAATGAGAAAAAGGCTATAGAGTTACTCAGGGTTCCCACAAGTTCCCAAAAGAACTGATGTTTTTGACATGAACAAACCAGGGTGCCACCCACATCTCATAAGGAAGGAGCTGTTAGGGCATTTTTTTTTTTAAGTTTATTTATTTAAGTAATCTCTACCCTTAACGGGGTTCCGAACTCATGACCCTGAGATTACGAGTCTCGCAAGCTCTTCCAACTGAGTGACTAAGAGCCCAAAGGAGCTGTTAGCTATGCTTGTGACCTGGTTAATTCAAGTAACTGCAGTTAGTAAGAAAAGGAGAGCCCAAATCTAATACTGTACACTTGTACCATGTGTCTCTAGCCTTTTTCTTTGGAAATTAACACAAATGGCCATTCTCATTTATAAAGTAGTCGTTTATGAGTTTGACAAAGATGAATAAACAATCAATTTCTAAATCTTGAGAAACGTACTCAGACTTCAATATAAGAAACATTAACTTTAGGCATCCAAATCGGCAAGGAGGAAGTCAAACTTTCACTCTTCGCAGATGGCATGAGGTACTATGTGGAAAATCCAAAAGACTCCACCAAAAAAACCTGCTAGAACTGATATATTAATTCAGCAAAGTCACAGGATATAAAATCAATGTACAGAAATCAGTTGCATTTCTATATACCAATAATGAAGCAGCAGAAAGGGAAATCAAGGAATCAATCCCATTTACAATTGCACCAAAACCTATAAAATACCTAGGAATAAACCTAAGGAAAGAGGTGAAAACTCTGTATACTGAGAACTGTAGAAAGTTTATAAAAGAAATTGAAAAAGACACAAAAAAATGGAAATATTTTCTATGCTCATAGATTGAAAGAACAAATATTGTTAAAATGTCAATACTACCCAAAGTAATCTACATATTCAATGCAATCCCTATCAAAATAATACCAGCATTCTTCACAGAGCTAGAACAAAAATTCTAAAATTTTTATGAAATCAGAAAAGACCCCAAGTAGCCAAAGTAATGTTGAAAAAGAAAACCAAAACTGGAGGCATCATAATCCTGGACTTTAAGCTGTATTACAAAGCTATAATCATCAAGACAGTATGATTGTGCCAGACAGATTCTGGCACAAAAACAGACACATAGATCAATGGAACAGAATAGAGAACCTAGAAACGGCCCCACAAATGTATGGCCAACTTATCTTTGACAAAGCAGGAAAGAATATCCAATGAAAAAAAGACAGTCTCTTCAGCAAATGGTGTTGGGAAAACTGGACCACTTTCTTAGATCATACACAAAAATAAACTCAAAATGGATGAAAGACCTAAGCATAAGACAGGAAGCCATCAAAATCCTAGGGAAGAAAATAGGCAACAACCTCTTTGATCTCGGTGGCAGCAACTTCTTACTTGACATATCTCCAGAGGCAATGCAAACAAAAGAAAAATGAACAACTGGGACTTCATCAAGATAAAAAACTTCTGCACTGTAAAGGAAACAATCAGCAAAACTAAAAGGCAACCTATGGAATTTGATAATATATTTGCAAATGACATATCAGATAAAGGATCAGCATCCAAAATCTATAAAGAACTTATCAAACTCAACACCCAAAACACAAATAATCCAGTGAAGAAATAGGCAGAAGACATAAATAGACATGTTTCCAAAGAAGACATCCAGATGGCTAACAGACACATGAAAAGATGCTCAACATCACTCATCATCAGGGAAATGCAAATCGAAACCACAATGAGATACCACCTCACACCTGTCAGAATGGCTAAAATTAACAACTCAGGCAACAACAGATGTTGGCAGGGATGCAGAGAAAGAGGAACCCTTTTGCACTGCTGGTGGGAATGCAAACTGGTGCAGCCACTCTGGAAAACAGTATGGATGTTCCTCAAAAAATTAAAAATAGAACTACCTGATGACCCAGCAATTGCACTATTAGGTATTTATCCAAAGGATACCAAAATGCTGATTTGAAGGGGCACATGCACCCCAATGTTTATAACAGCACTATCAACAATAGTCAAAGTATGGAAAGAACCCAAATGTCTATTGACTGATGAATGGATAAAGAAGATGCAATATAGATAGATAGATAGATAGATAGATAGATAGATAGATAGATGATAGAATACTACTCAGAGATCAAAAAGAATGAAATCTTGCCATTTGCAACAATGTGGATGGAACTAGAGCGTATTATGTTAAGAGAAATAAGTCAGAGAAAGACAAATACCACATGATTTCACTCATATGTGGAATATAAGAAACAAAACAGATGAACATAGGGGAAGGGAAGCAAAAATAAGAAAAAAACAAAGAGGGAGAACAAACCATAAGTGACTCTTAAATACAGAAAACAAACTGAGGGTTGCTGGTGTGATACTGGGTGGGGGGAATGGGCTCAATGGGCAATGGGCATTAGGGATGAGCACTGGGTGTTATATGTAAGTGATGTATCACTGAATTTTATCCCTGAAATCATTATTATACTATATGTTAACTAACTTGGATTTAAATAAAAAAATTTTTGACTTAAAAAAATGTTTTTCAATGTTTATTTTTAGAGACAGATAGAGACAGAGCGTGAGCAGGGGAAGAGCAGAGAGAGAGGGAGACACAGAATCTGAAGCAGGCTCCAGGCTCCGAGCTGTCAGCACAGAGCCTGATATGGGGCTCGAACTCATGAACCATGAGTTCATGACCTAAGCCGAAGTTGGATGCTTAACCGACTGAACCACCCAGGTGCCCCAAGAAACACTGACTTTAGACTCTAAATTTTTATACTAGGAAAACATCTTTCAATTATGAATTGTAACTACAAAACAGAACATTTGAAATTATACTTGGCAAAAAAATGGCTTTTAAGGCAATTAGAATATTACAGATACTAATGCTCCCTTTATCCCTTCTTACCCTGAGTCCCACTTCTTTTCCTTCCTCCCCATACTACAAATAGGGGTATGTCCTTCAGGTCTATTTCTTATAATATATAATAAAATTACTATGCATATAGTATATAATAAATCTATATAGTATATAACAATTATATATGTATACAATAATTATATAGTCTATAGTAAGTGTATTACATATGTGTGTATATATAATTACTATATATGTATATATACATATGTGTGTGTACATACATATGAATAACTAAAAATTTTACATAAATACTACCATATATATTTGCTTATTTGTTTGTGTTCCCTTACAAGAACATAAAATCCACAAGGCAAGAACTTTGACTTTGTCTGTTTTCTGCTGTACTTCCAGGCCCTAGAACAGCTCCTTATATGTGGCAGGCACTCAAATATTTGCTGAATAAATAAATATCAATCTGTATCTTGCTTTTTAAATTTGATGTTGTGTTTCTGACTTACAGCGTATATTATATATATATAATCTTATCTGGTTCATCATTTTTACTGCTATGTATTATAAATATACTAGTATTCGTGCCCATATTGGAAGATATTTATATTACTTCCACTCTTTTGCTATTATAAACAACATTGTAAAAAGTGCCCTTGTATACAAGTCTCCTCAGGCACATGTGGAGAGTGTCTACAGGGCATAGAAACCCATAAGGAGAACAGTTGGACAAGGAAGGGTGTGTATTTTAAATTTCACTGGCTGCCTGCCATATTGCTCTCCAAAGTGGTCACACCAAATTATACTCCCAGCAGCAATGAGTGAGGGTGCCATGTTTCTCAAATCTTTGCCAGCACTTCACACTGTGAAATTATTTAATTTTTTGCTAGCCTGATGGATGAGACATGTTGTCTCTGTTTTGTTTGTTTTTACTGAGATAATTGTAGATTCACATATAGTTGAAAGAAGTAATATAGAGAGATCCTGTATATCCTCTACCCAATTTCCCCCAATGGTAACATCTTACAAAAATACATAGTATAACGTCACAACCAGAATATCGAAACCGATATAACCCAGGGTGCCTGGGTGACTCAGTCTGTTACGCATCTGACTTCCGCTCAGGTCATGACCTCACAGTTCTTGAGTTTGAGCCCTGCATTGAGTGAGCTCAACCCCCACTTCTCTCTTTCTCCCTTTCTCCCTCCCTCTCTCTCTGCCCTTGCTCACTTGAGCTCTCTCTCTCTCTCAAAAAAAAAAAAAAAAAGGAAGAAAGCAAGAAAGAAATTGATACAGCCCACTGGTTTTGTTCAAATTTCCCCCATTTTAGTTATACTCTGTGTGTCTATGTGTGTGTATGTGCATGTGTGTAATTCTATGCAATCAAATCTTAATGTAGGTCCATGTAACTACCTCTGCACTCAAGATACAGAAGACCCCTTTATAGCCACATCCACTTCCCTCCCACTCTTCCACTCCTCCCTAATCCCTGTCCTCCATTTCTAAAATGTCCTTTCAAAAATGTTATGTATAGGGGCACCTGGCTGGCTCACTTGGAGTAGCACATGACTCTTGATCTCAGGGTCATGGGTTCAAGCCCCACGCTGGGTGTAGAGATTACAAATAAATAAATAAATAAATAAATAAATAAATAAACTTTTAGAAAATGTTATACATACAATTTTTTTTTTAAGTTACATAAATGGAATTGTGCAGTATGTAACTTTTCAGAATTGGCTTTTGTTTCATTCAGCATAATTCCCTGGAGATTCATGGGAGTAGCTGTGTGCATCAAATAGCTTGTTCCTTTATTACTGAGTAACATTCCACAATATGAATGAACCATAGTTTAACCAACACCCATGGAAAGACTCCTGTGCTATTTCTAAATTTGGGCTATTACAAATAAAGCTGCTATGAACATTCCTGTGTAGGTTTTTGTGTGAACACGTTTTCATTCGGTATTTCATTTTTTTCAATTAACATTTCCCACATTACCAATGAAGCTGAACATCTCTTCACATATTTGTAGACTCTTCAAGTTTCCTCTTTTAAGAAGGGTTGATTTCACTCATTTTGTCTGTTTTGTCATTTGCCTTTTTCTTACTGATTTGAAAGCGTTCTTTTTTTCTTTCTTTTTTTTAATGTTTATTTACTTATTTTGAGAAAGAGAGACAGGTAGTGAACAGAGGAGGGGCAGAGAGAGAGAGAAAGGGAGACAGAGAATCCTAAGCAGACTCCATGCTGTCAGCACAGAGCCTGATGTGGGGCTCAAACTCACAAACCCTGAGATCATGACCTGAGACAAAACCAAAAGTCGGACGCTTCACCAACTGAGCCACCCAGGTGCCCCTGAAAGCATTCTTTATATGTTCTGGATACCAATCCTTTGTCAGTTATATGACATTGTATGTGTTGACATTTTGCTGATCGTTGTTTCTCAACGTGATGTAAAGTTTAGGAACTGATGAAGAATTCCTGGAACTTGGACTTAGATCATTGATGAAGACAGAGAGTGATTTCATTCAGGAACTGTCACTCAGGGCTACCCATCGAGAGTTCCGAAGAAAAAAAAAGGAGTGTGGGAATACTGCTGCAGCCCCCATGCTCTGCAGCACCTCCTTTGCATATGTTAAATGCCATCAATATGCTTTAATGGTGGCATGTTGGATGCTAGGCAGAGCATATCAAAACTTCTGCCTGCCTGAGAGCAAATGCCACGTAAGAGTCCTTAGATTTGCTTTTAGCAAACCCTTTGCCTCATTTTGGGGCAGGGCATTCAGATGTAATTTATTGCATCACAAAATCTTGTTTTTCAGCATTTTAATAGCCCTCGGAAATTGCTGACATCATGATGTACTCCACTGGTGTTTCCATTTTCCCCAGCACTGCAGCTGGAATTTAGAATCCTGACTCACCCTTCAGCCAGCCACACAGAATGCTGATCATTCTGGTATGGTCAACGCTCACAAAGTGACTTTGAAAGGGGAAATAGCTTTTGGACAAACCAAAACCAATGCAATTCAGGTAACAGTGAGACTTTTCTAACTTTCTCTTCTGCTCAGTTACTGTCCTTTCTCCTTTGACTGAAGGGGAAGCCACGCTTCTACAATCCTGGCCATAAAGCTGTGGATTGTACTAGCTGGCACGGCCAGTCCTGTCCTTCTGAGCTCAGTGAGTTGTCTTTCCCATCTGCAGAGTCCAGGCTGGGGTGTGGCGCTTACAGTGAAACAGTCTGCATAGCTGAGTTAACAATTCCAAATTTAGTTCTCATTTCAATAAATTACCTTATAAAATATTCACTGGTCAAAATTATCTTGACTAGTTTATTTATAAGAACATTGCAATTGTTCATGGATTGCCTGTGAAGAAACTGATACACAAAGTTTCTTATAATTTCCCCTCAAACCACAGGGGAAATAAAACAAAACAAAACAAAACATAAAGGCAAGTACCAGGATTTCTAGGAGCATGAAATTTATACTTAAGCTATACAAAGAAATGTTAAGAGGCTTTGGATATTTTCAAAGGGCAGTGGTGAGGATTAAATAATGTATAATATATGAAAATGCTTCACTAATTCCAAAGTGTCTTACCAAGGTAAAATATTATTAGGATTCGTTTCTGATACATCTAAGGCATGAAATTCCTTTTGTACGCTGATTTAAAACACATAAACAGTATCTTGGACATGTGAATAGGCAATGATAATATTTCAATTGTATTTGAAGAATGATTGGAAGTAATTTTTTCCCTTTATTTAGATGTTGGCTGCTCCATTTGATGCAATAAAAGTTCTCAGGGGACTAAAACTGACTCTAAAACTTACGGATGCTGAAGATTTATCCAAAATGAAATTTGCCTGGGTGGTACAGAATTTAAACACAGCTCATGGGGCGCCTGGGTGGCTCAGTTGGCTGAGCGTCCGACTTCAGCTCAGGTCATGGTCTTGCGGTTTGTGGGTTCGAGCCCCATATCGGGCTCCGTACTGACAGCTCGGAGCCTGGAGCCTGCTTTGGATTCTGTGTCTCCCTCTCTCTCAGCCCCTCTTCTGCTCACGCTCTGTCTCTCCCTCTCTCTCAAAAATAAATAAACATTAAAAAAAATTAAAGACACTTCAGGACTAAACTAATGGGGGTGCTTCATGTGATCCCTCCTGGGCTTCCTATTTTCCTCCTTTTTGACACTTCAAATACACCTCTAGTTTCCTAGGGATTTCCTGAGTCGATCAGGGCCACTTCCTTTTCTCTTCAAGATTGACCTGCCCTGTCTATCGGGACTATCATCTTATCAACCAACATGCTAGGTTAATAATAAGTTAATTTACATAGCACTTTATGGTTTGCACATAAACATTCAGCTGGTATCATTGAGATATTATTATGTGCCATACTACCCATGGTATTTTCACCTTTGTTATCTTATTTAGTTCTTACAGAAACCTCCTAGATTCAAGCATAACTTCTCTAGGTAAGATCTATATATGTAAGTAGGAGGCATTAGCCTCCTGACTCATGCAATGCTTCCAGGTGGTATATGGCAGGGCATCAGCTAAAGTTACATGATATGGTAACAAAGTCTCATTTCAAGTTCTTGTAATCCCTCTGTCTCAAGGGGAAAGTCTCACTTTGGTGCTTACCAGGCTTTAACTCCTCTAGGACTGTATTTAACCTTTCTTAATGAGGAGAGTGTAGGTCCAAGTAACCATCTAGAACATTATCATTTTATTATGATAATGCAATAGACAAGTTACGCTGTTTTCTCACTTGTGTAATCAAGTTTCCTCTTTTGTTCACATACACACACACATACACGTATTTTATTGCTGAAGCAGCTGAGAGTAAGTTGCAGACTTGGGCATTTTTAATCAAGATATAATTGACAAAAAATATTATATTAGTTTCAGGTGTAACAATATAATGATTTGACACTTGTATATATTGTGAAATGATCCCACAATAAATCTAGTTAACACTCATCACTGTACATAGTCACAATTTTTTTTCTCATTTTGAAAACTTTTAAGATTTACTCTCTTAGCAACTTTCAAATATAAAATACAGTATGATTCACTGCAGTCACCACGCTGTACATTATATCCCCAGGACTTATTTATTACTGGAAGTTTATACCTTTTGACCCCTTCGCCTAATTCACCCACCACCCTCCCCCTGCCTCTAGCAACCTGTTCTCTGTATCTATCAGCACCAACTCTGTATCTATAACCACCAACCTGTTCTCTGTATCTATCAGCTTTTATTCTTTGTGTGTGTGTGTGTGTGTGTGTGTGTGTGTGTGTGTGTGTATGTATGTTTGTTTGTTTAGAGTCTACATATAAGTGAAATCATATAGTATTTGTACTTCTTTGTCTGACTTATCTCACTTAGCATAATGCCCATAAAGTCTATCCGTGTTGTCACAAAATGCAGGATTTCCTTCTTTTTTAATGGCTGGATAATATTCCATTGTATATATATACATTTTCTTCATCCATTCATCCGTCAATGGACATCTATGTTGTTTCCAGAAGTTTCCTCTTGGAAATTCAGAAAACGGGGCACCTGGCTGGCTCAGTCAGTGAAGTGTGCGACCCTTGATCCAAGGTTTGTGGGTTCGAGCCCCACATTGGGTGAAGAGATTGCTTAAAAATAAAATCTTTAAAGGGTGCCTAGGTGGCTCAGTCGGTTAAGTGTCCAACTTCGGCTCAGGTCATGATCTCATGGTTTGTGAGTTTGAGACCTGCATTAGGCTCTCTGCTGTCAGCACAAAGCCAGCTTCAGATCCTCTTGTCTCCCCTACCCTCTGCCCCTCCCTTGCTTGCACTCTCTCTCTCTCAAAAATAAATAAAAACATTTTAAAATAAATAAAATGCAAGTGTTTTTTTTAAAAAAAAAATAATAATAAAATCTTTAAAAACAAAAGAAATTAAGAAAACAATACCGGGGCACCTGGGTGGTTCAGACAGCTAAGCAGTCCAAATTCAGCTCAGGTCATGATCTCACAGCTTTTGAGTTTAAGCCCTGCTTCGGGCTCTGTGCTGACAGCTCGGAGCCTGGAGCCTGCTTCCGATTCTGTGTCTCCTTCTCTCTCTGCCCCTCCCCTACTCCGCTCCATCTTGCCCCCTCTCTCTCTCTCAAAAAGAAATAAACATTAAAAAAAAGAAAACAATACCATTTACAATTGCACCAAAAAGAATAAATATTTTAAAAAAAGAATAAATCTAGGAATCTAGATTTATCTAGGAATCTAGGAATAAACTTGACCAAAGTGATGAATGACTGGTATGCTAAAAACTATAAAACATCAATGAAAAAATTGAAGATGACACAAACATATAAAAAGATATCCCATGCTCATGGATTAGAAGAATTAATATTGTTGGGGCGCCTGGTTGGCTTGGTTGGCTAAATGTCCGATTCTTGATCCTGGCTCATGATTTTATGGTTCATGAGTTCCAGCCGCACATCGAACTCTGTGCTGACAGCATGGAGCCTGCTTAGGATTCTGTCTCCTTCTCTCTTTCCCCTTCCCTGCTTGCTTGCACTCTCTCTCAAAAATAAATAACATTTTTTAAGAAAAGAAGAATTAATATTGTTACAATGTCCATACTACCCAAAGCAATTTACAGATTCAATGTAATCCCTACCAAAATACCAACAGGATTTTTCACAGAACCAGAACAAATAATACTAAAAGTTGTACAGAACCACAAAGACCCTGAATAGCCAAAGCAATCTTGAGAAAGAAGAACAAAGCTAGAGGTATCACAATTCCAGATTTCAAGACATACTGCAAAACTGTAATCAAAATAGTATGATACTGGCACAAAAAAAATAGATGCATAGAACAATAGAACAGAATAGAGAGCCCAGAAATAAACCTACGATTATATGGTCATTTAATCTGTGACAAAGAAGGCAAGAATATACAATGAGGAGAAAACAATCTCTTCAATAAACGGTACTGGAAGAATTGGACAGCTACAAGTAAAAGAATGAAGCCGGACTATTTCCTTTTTATTTTTTTTCATTTTTCAGTGACAGAGAGAGCACAAACAGGGGACAGGGGCAGAGGAAGAGAGAGAAGTATGCAGGCTCCACACTCAGTGCAGAGCTGGACACAGGGCTTGATCCCACAACCCTGGGATCATGACCTGAGTGGAAATCAGGAGGCAAACACTCAACCGACTGAGCCACCCAGGCGCCCTGAACTGGGTCACTTTCTTTTTTCTTTCTTCCTTTTCTTTTCTTTTCTTTTCTTTTCTTTTCTTTTCTTTTCTTTTCTTTTTTTTTAAATGTTTAGTTATTTATTTTGAGAGAGAGAGAGAAAGAGCACATGCATCAATGAGAGAGAGAGGGGTAGAGAGAGAAAGAGGGAGAGAGAATCCCAAGCAGGCTCTGTGCCCTCAGCTCAGAGCCTGAAATGAGGCTTGAACTCATGAACTATGAGATCATGACCTGAACTGAACTCAAGGGTCGGCTTCTTAACCAACTGAGCCACGCAGGTGTCCCTGGACCATTTTCTAACACATACACAAAAGTAACCTCAAAATAGATTAAAGACCTAAATGTGAGTCCTGAAGCCATAAAAATCCTAGGAGAGAGCACAGGCGGTAATTTCTCTGACATCGGCCATAGCAACATTTTTCTAGATGTGTCTTCTGAGGCAAGCGAAACAAAAGCAAACTAAACTATTAGGACTATGTCAAAATAAAAAGGTTTTGCACAGTAAAGGAAACAATCAACAAAAACACAACTTACTGGGGCACCTGGGTGGCGCAGTCGGTTAAGCGTCCGATTTCAGCCAGGTCACGATCTCGCGGTCCGTGAGTTCGAGCCCCGCGTCAGGCTCTGGGCTGATGGCTCGGAGCCTGGAGCCTGTTTCCGATTCTGTGTCTCCCTCTCTCTCTGCCCCTCCCCCGTTCATGCTCTGTCGCTCTCTGTCCCAAAAATAAAAATAAAAAAATGTTGAAAAAAAAAAATTAAAAAAAAAAAAAAAAAACACAACTTACTGAATGGGAGAGGATATTTACAAATGATATATCTGATAAGGGGTTAATATCCAAAATCTATAAAGAACTTATACACCTCACCAAAAAAAACCCCAAATGATCCAACTAAAAAACAGGCAGAGGACCTGAATGGACATTTTTCCAAAGAAGACATACAGATGACCAGCAGACACATGAAAAGATGCTCAATAATACTAATCATCAGGGAAATGTAAATCAAAACCACAATGACATAGCACTTTGCACCAGTCAGAATGGCTAAAAACAAAAAAGACAAGAAATAACAAGTCTTGGTGAGGATGTGGAGAAAAGGGAACCCTCTTACACTGTTGGTAGGAATGTAAATTGGTACAGCCACTGTAGAAAACAGTATAGAGTTCCCTCAAAAAATTATAAATAGAAATACAGGGGCAGGGGCACCTGGGTGGCTCGGTTGGTTAAGCGTCCAACTTCGGCTCAGGTCATGATCACGCGTTTCATGAGTTTGAGCCCCGCATCAGGCTCTGTGCTGACAGCTCAGAGCCTGGAGCCTGCTTCAGATTTTGTGTCTCCCTCTCTCTCTACCCAATCCCCCTCATGCTCTGTCTCTCTGTCTCTCAAAAATAAACATTGAAAAAATTAAAAAAAAAAAAAAAAAGAAATACAGGGACACTTGAGTGGCTCAGTCAGTTAAACATCTGATTCTTGGTTTCGGTTCAGGTCATGATCTCACAGTTCATGGGTTTGAGCCTTGCGTCAGGCTCTGTACATAAAATATTATGCAGTCATAAAAAAGGATAAGATTGTGCCATTTGTGACAACAGGGATGGACCTAGTGAGTTTTATACTAAAGCAGACTGAGTCTATACAGACTGAGAGACACAAGTACCACATGATTTCAGTCATATGTTGAATCTAAAACAAAAATCAAAAAAACCTCAAATAAACAACAAATAAAATGCAGAAACAGACCCATAAATCCAGAGAACAAACTGGTGGTTGCCAGGGGAGTTCGGGTGGGGAAGAGGAGGGGAGTGAGAGATACAGGCTTCCAATTATGAAATGAATAAGCCATGGGATGAAAGGTACAACACGGGGAATATAGTCAATGGTATTGTAACAGTGTTGGTAACAAATGGTAGCTACATTTGTGGTAAGCACAGCATAAGGTAGAAATTTCTCAAATCACTATGTTGTACACCTGAAACTAGTAGAACATTGTGTGTCAACTACATTCATATTAAAACATTTTTTTAAATTTTTATTTATTTTTCAGAGAGAGAGGCAGAGAGACCGAGCTCGCGCAGAAGAGGGGGAGAGAGAGGGAGACACAGAATCCGAAGCGGGTTCCAGGTTCTGAGCTGTCAGCCCAGAGCCCGATGCAGGGCTAGAACTCACAAACCGTGAGATCCGTGATCTGAGCCGAAGTTGGACGCTTAACCGACTGAGCCACCCAGGCACCCCTCCACTACATTTAAATAAAAGAATTTTGTCAAGTTTCCTCTTAAGAGTAAAACATGAGTTAATTTAAGAATAAATATGAAGTAAATAAGAGCAGAGGAAGTACAACAAAATGTAATCGATCACAAAGACAACATGAAGGATAGGCAGATTGGGCAAAGAGGGAACGGAGGGTCTGCAAGGGGAGCGAGTGTGGGAAATCAGATGACATTCAAAGGAATCCTGAACAGTGGAAGAGGAGAAGGGAAGTACGTGGGGGTGGCATTTCCAGAGCCTCTCGCCTAATCCAGTTTAAGTATCTGCCTTTGGATCAGGCCTTGAGGGTCAGCTGTTGGGAGTAATGTGTGTGGTGATTATGGTGGAAGAAAAGATCCTCAAGAAATATACTGTTGCTGTTAAAAATAAAACACAAGATCATTTTCGCCCTGTGATATGGCAAGGATGCTGTTGAGTAATTACAACACTCTGGCCAGCTATACTTGAGCATTAACGGTGTTTTTCAAATGGAGGGAGAAAAAAAAAAAAAGAGGGCAGAACCAACCTCCTGTTTTCTACTCCTTCTGTGTGCAGAGTTTTCGGAGCAGAAGAACCTGGAGCCCAGGGCTGGCACTGGAACATTTGAGTATCTGACTGCTGTTTGACCAGCTTTTCCTGTTGGCTTGCTATTCCCAGGAAATCATCAATGGGGCTGTTTGGCTGGGGTGAAGGGCTATTAGAAGAGATGTTTGAGAGCTTCAGCACCTGCGCTCACACACATGCTCACCTGCCCACAGAACCTTACATGCCCTTGATTATTGGGAGATTGGAAGAATAACACAAGAGGGTAAAACCTCCTCTGGAGACCAACAACTCCAAGGATACTGACTTGCCCTCTGGGGGACCCAAGACCCATCTGGAAGGTGACAATTGTCTTTGATTTCTGTCCCTCTTCCTTTTCACAAGTCACTTTCCCCCTCCTTACCATTGTCTTTCCTTTACTCTTAGGTAGTGATCTCAGCTGAGTAAGAGCCAACAAAGAGCTTCCTATTGAGAAGTTAGCCAAGGGTCTCAGCTTTTCCAGGGTTTCTTCCATGGGTCCTTCTTGAAGAGTCCATTAAATCTTTCGTGGTAGATTTTGTAGAGAGGCTAATAAAGTATAGGCTCTTTCAAGGTTCCCCGTATCATAGCCACAGACCCTTACACATTTGTTCATCCTATCTACTTTTAAGACCATTATAAGTTCCCATATAAAAGGACAGGTTATCATATGGGGATATTAAAGGTGAAACTGTAGTTTTTAAGATCCACAATAGGAGAAAAACGTAACTCAGAAAAGTAAAATCACAGGAAGTCACAAATCTCTTAATTTCATTATACGATTCTAAACTGTAGGCCCTCCAAGGTCAAGGGTAGGCAAAGTCTAATTTTTATAATACCAGTACCTAACAGAGTATCTTGAATATAGATCCTCAATGAATTATTATTGAGTGAATGAAGATTTCATTGTCTGTCTCGGCAGCACGCCTAAGATTGCCCAGATTCTTCATTGTTCTCAGAGCCAGCATTTATTACATCTCACTCGAAAGTCGAAAGTCGCTAAGACAAGGCATTTCCCACAGGCTTTTCCTGTTTTTTTTTCAGTACTGGCCAACCTCGATTTTCTGGTGACAACATCAGTTGGCTTGTGTTTTTTTGCTGGCCTTTGCAATAATACAGTAACAAAATCTGGAATCACCAGAACTGATGTTAACACAAATAGTTTTAAAATGGAACTACCATTCAAAGGAAAGGTTGATGCTTACCTAACAAGGGTTAGGACTGTAGAATAATGTTTGTAAGAAGTACTGTAAAGTGCTATCCATATTTTAGCCACTATTATTATTTTAAAACTACCAATAGCACCTTATAAAGAGTATTCCAGGTCATTTTTACTCTATATGACAAAGCAGTGGTTTTCCAATATTTTTGGTCAGTGAAATGGTATTCTGGCAAAATACCTCAAGACTTGCTATCTCATTCACTCTTATCCAGTGCAAGTGTTTTATCACAATGAATAGGAAGAAGAAGGCTACTTTTAATTTCCAGTTTCCAATAACCTTCTGCTAGGAAAGACAAAACAGGATAAAAGAATTGTGGAAAGGGGTTCCAACTACAAGGTAACTATGGTTAGATTCTTCATCAATTCCTCCAAGATCAACCAGGATTAGATTCTTGACAAAGCAACAAGAAGCCAAGCTAAAGATTAGAGAAACCTGGGGCGCCTGAGTGGCTCAGTCGTTAAGTGTCCAACTCCAACTCATATCATGATCTCATGGTTTGTGAGTTCGAGCCCCGTGTGGGGCTCTGGGCTGACAGCTCAGAGCCTGGAGCCTGCTTCAGGCTCCCTCTGTGTCTCCCTCTGTCTGCCCCTCTGCTGCTTGTGCTCTGTCTCTCGCATTGTCTCAAAAATAAATAAACGTTGGGGTGCCTGGGTGGCTGGGTCGGTTAAGCATCCGACTTCGGCTCAAGTCATGATCTCGCAGTCTGCGAGTTGGAGTCCCGCGTCAGGCTCTGTGCTGACAGCTCAGAGCCTGGAGCCAGTTTCAGATTCTGTGTCTCCCTCTCTCTCTGACCCTCCCCCGTTCATGCTGTCTCTCCCTGTCTCAAAAATAAATAAATATTTTAAAAATAAATAAATAAATAAATAAACGCTAAAAAAAAAAAAAAAGATTAGAGAAACCTAAGGCCGCCTGGGTGGCTTGGTCGGTCGGTCACTTTGGCTCAGGTCATGATCTCACAACTTGTGGGTTTGAGCTCCTCATCAGGCTCTGTGCTGACAGCTCAGAGCCTGGAGCCCACTTTGGAGTCTGTGTTTCCGTCTTTCTGCCCCTCCCCCACTCGCACTCTGTCTCTCTCTCTCTCTCTCTCCTTCAGAAATAAACATTAAAAAAAAAAAAAAAAAGATTAGAGAAACCCAGAAAAAGGCTCAGAAGTGGAAAGACCATTGAACATAAGACCTCCCATTATGCCTGCTTTCCCCTCTTAATCTTTAACCCTTGGTGTTCCCGAAGGTTCTGTCCTTGGCTGCTTTCTCTCCTCACTCCCTAATTTCCCTGTTTCAACTGCCATTTACCAAAGAGGAAAGGAGGCAAGGGGAAAGTTACCTAAGTTAAATTTGGGGAAGGGGTAGAATGAAAATGACCAAAACAAACGAGCACATGTGAGTCCACCTGCTCGAAGGAGATAGCCCTTATTCAAATCTAGCTACTTGTCTTTGGAGAATATGGGATTAGGGTTGCCAGATGTCTTTTTTTTTTTTTTTTTTCTTAAGAGAGAGAAAGAGAGTGTTGACACCCACGCAGGTGAAGGAGGGGCAGAGGGAGAGAGAATCTTAAGCAGTCTCCACCCTCAGCTGGGAGCCCGAGGTGGGACTCGATCTCACAACTATGAGATCATGAGCTAAGTGGAAAACAAGAGCCAGGTGCATAATCAACTAAGCCACACAGGCACCTGAGATGTCTCATTTTTTGACCGAAGTTGAAATTCTTGGTTCTTATGACAAATTTCCCAGTTTCAACTGCTTTAGACTTATTTTTTAAATGGCAGAGGGGGTGCCTGGGTGGCTCAATCAGTTGAGTGTCCGACTTCGGCTCAAGTCATGATCTTACAGTTTGTGAGTTCGAGCCCCACATTGGGCTCTCTGCTGTCAGCACAGAACCCACTTCTTCAGATCCTCTATCCCTTCTGTCTCTGCCTCTCCCCTGCTTGCTCTCTCTCTCTCAAAAATAAATAAATATTAAAAAAATAAAAATAAAGTAAAATAAAATTAACAAAATTGCAGAGGGGATGCCTGGGTGGCTCAGTTGGTTAAACGTCTGACTCTTGACTTTGGTTCAGGTCATCATCTCACAGTTCATGAGTTCAAGCCCTGTGTCCAACTCCAGGCTGACAACGTGGAGCCTGCTTGGGATTCTCTTTCGTCTCTCTGTCCCTTCCCCTGCTCACACGTGCGTGTGTATACACGCGTTTTCTCTCTCAACATAAATAAATAAACTTAAAAAAAAAGTGTTATGCTAAAAAAAAAATTGCAGAGGATTTTTATGGGACTGAAACGACTCTCCATGATACTATATATAATGCATATCATTATAAATTTCTCCAAACCCAAAGAATGTTCAGTGCCAAGAGTGAATCCTAATGTAGACTATGGGCTTTGGGTGATTATGATGTGTCAGTGTAGGTTCACTGACCATAACAAATACACCGTTCTGGTGGGGGATGTTGAGAGTGGGGGACAGTACGTGTATGTCCAGGCAGAGGGTATAGGCGAACTCTCCGTATCTTCCACTCAATTTTCCCAGGAACCTAAAACTACTCTAAAAAATAGTGTCTATCAAAAAAAATTACTCTGGCCAAATGAATCCCATTAGTAGTACGGATTTGGCCTACAGACTGTGGTTAGCAACCTGTGACTGGCTTTACCCTACACTTCTTTCTTGAGTTTGAGACCTGTATTTTTCATTGAAAATTTGGATGCTTTAACTGGGGCATTCCACAGACTACTCAATACAATTTGTTTAAACTAGAATAAGCTTTACTCAACATACAAATAAATAGAAGGAAACTTGCCTCCCATCTTGAAGTCCCTGTCTGTCACAGTCCATCTGTTTGTCTAGATTAGAAGCCCTGGAGTCATCAGTGGCCTTATCTCTCCTTTATCTCTCACCTCCAATTCCTTCTTTAAATCTTTACTTAGCATTCCCTAAGTGCCGGAGGATATAAATATGAAAGACGCAGTGCAGGCTCTGGAGGGAAATGTGGAAAGGGACAAGCATTTCCAAAACAGTATTTGCTAAGTGTGATAACAGCCATGTGTAAAATGCCTCGGGGCCTTCTTCTTTTTTTTCTTTTTAACTTGAAGATCTAATTGGCTTTATTAAGTAATTCATGAATTAGGAGCATCCCATCCAGCAAAGGGAGGGGAACCCCCCCCCCCCACTCCTGACTTTCTTTAATCTGTACAACCTTATGAAGTAGGTATTTTTTTTAATAACAGCTTTATTGGGATATAATGGATATGCCATAAGTCACTTTTTTTTTTTTTAATGTTCATTTATTTTTGAGAGACAGAGTGCAAGTGGGGTAGGGGCAGAGAGAGAGAGGGAGACGCAGAATCTGAAGCAGGCTCCAGGCTCTGAGCTCTCAGCACAGAGCCCGATGTGGGGCTCGAACTCACAAGCCGCGAGATCATGACCTGAGCCAAAGTCGGATGCTCAACCGACTGAGCCACCCAGGTGCCCCAAAGTCACCTTTTTATAGTGTACAGTTCAGTGAGTTTTAGTACATTCACAGAGCCATGCAATCATTACCACTATCTAATTCCAGACTTTTTTTTTTTTTGTTTTTTAAGAGCAGTTTTAGATTCACAGCAAAATTGAACGGAGCGTACAGAAAGTTCCCACATCCCTCCCCCGGAAACCCTGGCAAGACTGCTCATTTTACTGTCTCCAGTTTTGCCTTTTCCAAAATGTTGTATAGTTAGTTGGAATCATGCAGTATATAGCCTTTTCAAATTGGCTTCTTTCACTTGGTAATATACATTTACATTTCTCCCATGTCTCTTTGTGGCTTGATAGCTCACTTCTTTTTAGAGCTGAGTAACATCCCACTGCCCAGAGGTACCACTGTTTATGTATCCATTCACCTACTGAAAGACATCTTGGTTGCTTCTAAGTGTTGGCAGTTATGAAGAAAGTTGCTGTAAACATCTGTGTGCAGGTTTTTTGTGCACAAAATTTTTCAACTCCTTTGGTTTGGGTACATATCAGGAAGTGCGATTGCCGAATCCTATGGCAAGAGTACGTTTAGTTTTATAAGAAATTGCCAAATTGTCCTTCAAAGTGGCTGTACCAACAATGAATGAGAGTTCCTGTTTCTCCACGTCTTCATCAGCATTTGATGTTGTCAGTGTATTGAACTCTGGGCATTCTGATAGGGGTGTGTAGTGGTATTTTGGTTTTTTTGTTTGTTGTTTTTTGTTAGTTTTTTTGTTTTTTTTTTTTTTTAAGTATGCTCCGTGCCCATTGTGGGGCTTCAACTTCCGACCCTCAGATCGAGAGTCACATCCTCTGTGGACTGAGCCAGCCAGGCACCCCTTGTTTTTGTCTTAATGTGCATTTCCCTAATGACATACAATACTGAACATCTTTTCATATCCTTATTTGCCACCTCTGTATCTTCTTTGGTGAGATGTCTGTTCAGGTGTTCTGCTCATTTTTTGACTGAGTTGTTCCTTTTTCTTTTTATTTATTTATTTATTTTGAGAGAGAAAGAGTATGTGCATGTGGGTGAGCAGGAGAGGACAGAGAGAGGGAGAGAGGGAGAGAGAGAGAGACTCCCAAGCAGGCTCCATACTGTCAGCCCGGAGCCCGGTAGGGGCTCCATCCCACAAACCACGAGATCACGACCTGAGCCGAAATCAAGACTCAGACGCTTAACCAACTGATCCTCGGGTTGTCCCTTTTCTTAGTTTTTAATTTTAAGTGTTCTTTGTATAGCCAAAATATTTTAAAATTTCTCTTGAGACTTCTTTGATACTTGTATTATTTTGAAGTGTGTTGTTCAATCTCCATGTATTTGAAGGCTTTCCAGCTTTCTTTCCTGTTGTTGATTTCTAGTTCAATTGCATGTAGTCTGTGAGCAGCCTGGGACCACCCAGTTACCTCTTGGCACATGGTAGGGTTAGGCCCCGAGTATTGGCACCACTGAATCTGCTGTATCTGAGCCAAGACTGACTGTAATTTTAATCTGGAAAAATTAACTTTCTTTAAGAAAATCTCCCAAATCTCCACCTCTCTATGTTTTCATCTGATTTATGAAAGTTTAAAAAAAAAAAAAGGCTTAGGGGCTCCTGGGTGGCTCAGTCGGTTGAACGAACATCTGACTCTTGACTTCGGCTCAGGTCATGATCTTGAGGTTTGTGAGTTTGAGCCCTGCATCAGGCTATGTGCAGTGTGGAGCCTGCTTGGGATTCTCTCTCTCTCCCTCTCTCTGCCCTCCCCCCCCCAAATAAACAAACTTTAAAAAAAAAATTAAAGAAAAAAAGGTTTAGTATTCAGTAAAGGAAGACTAAGCAGATTTCTGTTTAACAGGCCAAAGCCTAAACGTACAAAACCATGTGGATTTGAGGTAGATTCTCCAACTGAATTTTCTTTTTTATTGTGGTAAAATATACCTAACAAAATTTACCACCTCAACTATTTTTTATTGTACAGCTCAGCAGCATTAAGTGTATTCATATTGTTGTACAACCATGACCACCATCCAGCCGCAGAACTTCTGTGTCTTCCTAAAATGAAACTCTGTCCCCATGAAACAACCCCCTACTTCCCCTCCCCAGCCCTTGGAAACCACCATTCTACTTTCTGTCTCTATCAGTTTGAAGACTCTACTAGAAGAGCAGAGTATTTATTGTGCATATAAGTGGAACCCTACCATATTTACCCTTTCGTGACCGGCTTACTTCACTTTGCACCGTGTCCTCAGGGTTCATCCATGTTGGAGCCTGTGTCCATAAGTTCTTTATCTGAATTTTTATTTATTCATTTTGCTTCACCTTAAAACTACAACAACAAAAATCAGTCCTGATTTTGCAAACAAATGTACTGAGCAGAGGCAACCTAAAGACATGGGCTGGCCAAAAGGGAGCATCCGGTGCGATGGGTCCACGCCGGCTCCCCAGGCCCTCTCCTGAGGCTGCCTTTGCAGTGATGATCATTTGGACAAGGAGCTCCAAGTTCTCTCTATTGACTGAGGCCGAGAAGTAGCAGAGCATTATTTAGTTTTCTTTGCCAAGGAGAATCTAAATTGTGCTGAATCAGAGCAACTGGAAACATTGTTTGCTTTTAGATATTTCACTTTATCCGCAGGCTCTGAGATAATCAGCCTGTGTTCTGGAGCTGTGTTTCTGAGAAATAGATACAAATGAGTTTCCATAAACAAAATATCTTAGGAACTTTCCAGTCTAGGACAAACCAATTAATATATATCATGGATTGTATTGCCTTATATAAATCTTTACAAAAAGTGTGCATTAATTGGTGCAAGGAAATCTTTAGTCTATAGGAAAATGACAATCTATAAAATATTTACTAATGCCTTATTCTCATACTTTAGTATTTGACTACTTTTTTCATATAATATTTTCTAGGTACAGGAATTTTTATCACCTCTTCCTATCATAAATTTATCAAACTGAAGTCAAAGTGGTAACTGTTAGTGCATCTAGAAAACAGTCCAACCAGGAAATACTGCTTTCTTACACTGTCTTACCATTAAGAAAGTAGTTATATTCCATATTTATAATTATATGCATAAATGTAGCATGTTTATATATTTATATCACTATAAAGAATGTAGATATGTATTTTTATATATGCAAAATTAATGGTACTTACTGATCTTGAACATATTTAAAATACTTCCCCTAATGTATAAATTGTGACAAATAAAAGCTGCCTTGATGATTTTATCAGTATCCACCATAGGAAGAAAATCCAAGATGATATAAATATTTTTATTGAAAAATGAATAAAACATATGGGGTGCCTGCGTGGCTCAGTCAGTTGAGCGTCAGACTTCGGCTCAGGTCAGGATCTCACGGTCCATGAGTTCGAGCGCTGCGTCAGGCTCTGTGCTGACAGCTTCGTGCCTGGAGTCCACTTCAGATTCTGTGTCTCCCTCTCTCTCTGACCCTTCCCCATTCATGCTCTGTCTCTCTCTGTCTCAAAAATAAATAAACATTAAATAAAAAATTTTTTTAATTAAAAAAATAAAAATGAATAAAACATATGCATGCAGCACCTGGGTGGGTCAGTCAGTTAAGTGTCCGACTCTTGATTTCAGCTCAGGTCATGATCTCATGGTTCATGGGATGGACCCCTATGTCAGGCTCTGTGCTGAGGGCTGGGAACCTGCTTGAGATTCTCTCTCTCTCTCAAAATAAATAAATAAACATGGAAAAAAATGTTAAAAACTGAATAAAACTTAATAATAACAATATTTCAAATGCACGTGGAATGTGAACTTGAATTATTCTGTAGGGACTTCAGTTAAAATGATTTTTAAGGCGTAAACCACCCCTGTGATTTGGAAATAAAAGTTTAAAAATAACTAGGATCTCAGTTTTAAAATCTCAACATCAAGGGGCACCTGGGTGCCTCAGTTGGTTAAGCCTCCGACATGGGCTCAGGGTATGAGCTCATGGTTCGTGAGTTCGAGCCCTGCATTGGGGTCTGTGCTGACAGCTGAGAGCCTGGAGCCTGCTTCAGATTCTGTGTCTTCCTCTCTTTGCCCCTCCCCCACTCACACTCTGTCTCTGTCTTTCTCACTCTCTTAAATAAAAAAAAAACAAAACATTGGGGAGCCTGGGTGGCTCAGTCAGTTAAGTGTCTGACTTCAGCTCAGGTCATGATCTTGAAGTTCTTGAGTTCAAGCCCCACGTCGGGCTCTGTGCTGACAGCTCAGAGCCTGGAGCTGCTTCGGAATCTGTCTCTCCCTCTCTCTCTCTGCCCCTCTTCCTCTCTCTCTTTTTCTCCCTCTTTCTCAAAAATAAATAAACATTAAAAAAAAATTAAAATCTTAACATCAAGCATGGGTATATTTGAAGTATCATGAAGATATGCTATATAACTGGGTTCTTTTTTTCCAAGTAGCAGGACAGACAATTTTCTGAAAAAAATAACTCAGAAATCACATCTTCCAACATCTTCCAGGAGGCAATATGCCCAGAAAATTTTCAGTGACCTGCTGACAGTCACAGAACCAGGACAACAACCCTTTCCCCAAATCCAATAGGCTCTAATAAGAAAGTGTTTAAGGAGGTGAGAAAACATATAACAAAGCAGAAATATGCTGGTATAGGGAGATCTAATAGTTTTGCTCATTATCTCCATAGAGTGGGATCTAGTAGGATTAAGAAGAAAGGTAATCACTACAGAATTAAAATACTGACACCAAAAAGAAAAGAAAGCCTCAGGGGAGGCACTGGAATAGCCCAGAAGCAGGCAGTTTACACAGAAGTGATTTCCTAATCCCCGAGGAATACTGACTGCGGCAGGCCAGGCGGGAAAGTGCTTGCTCATTCTGAAGGCTTGCTCAAACCCCTCCAGTGGCCCTTGTACATTACTGGTGGGAATGTAAAACGGTGTGGCCACAGTGGAAAATAGTTTGATGGCTCCTCAAAAAGTCAGACTTAGGGGCGCCTGGGTGGCTCAGCCGGTTAAGCGCCCGACTTCGGCTCAGGTCATGATCTCGCGCCTTGTGGATTCAAGCCCCGAGTCCGGCTCTGTGCTGACAGCTCAGAGCCTGGGGCCTGCTTCTGACTCTGTGTCTCCCTCTCTCTCAAAAATAAATAAACATTAAAAAAAAATTTTTTTTAAGGTCAAAAAATAAATAAATAAATAAAAATTTTAAAAAAGGTCAGACAGAATTACCATATGACTCAGCAATTCCACTCCTAGGGGTAGAACCAAAAGATTTGAAAACAGGGACTCAAACAGATACTGGTATGCCAGTGTATATTGAAGCATTATTCACCACAATAGCCGCGAGGTGAAAACAAAGCCAAGTGTCCATCAATAGATGAATGGATAAAAAAAAGATGTGATATATACATTCAATAGAATCTTATTCTGCCATAAAAAGGAGTGAAAACAGAAAATAACAAGTGTTGGCGAGGATGTGGAGGAAGTGGAATCCTCATTCTTTGCTGGTGGGAATGAAAAATGGTGCAGTTGCTATGGAAAAACAGTTTGAGTTCCTCAAAACATTAAAAATAAAATTACTATATGATCCAACAGTTCCTCTCCTGGCTAAATACCCCAAAAGACCTAAAAGCAAAGAGTTGAACAGAGACTTGTACACCAGTGTTCACAGCAGCATTAGTCCCAATAGCTAAAAGGTAGAAACAACCCAAATGTCCAACAATGCATAAATGCATAAACACATATTCAGGCTCAAAAAAATATGAAATTCTGGAGTGCCTGGTTGGCTCAGTCCCTAGAGCATGCAACTCTTGATCTCGGAGTTGCGAGCCCGAGCCCCATGTTGGGTGGAGAGATTATTTAACAATATATATATTTTAGAAAGTCTTTTAAAAATAATGAAATTCTGACATATGCTAAACATGGGCGAGCCATGAAAATATGATGCTAAGTTAAATAAGCCAGTCACACAAGGCCAAATATTGTACAAATCCATTTATTTGACATGTCTAGAATAGTCAATTTCCTAGAGATGGAAAATAGGATAGTGGCTTCCAGGGGCTGGAGGAGAGGGAATGGTAGTTAGTATTTAATGGCAACAGAGTTTCAGTTTGGGAAGATGAAAACATTCTGGAGATGGATGGTGGTGATGGCTGCACAACAGTGTGAATGTATTAATGTCACTCAGCTATCCATTTAAAAATGGTCACACGGGTAATTTAAAAAAAAATAAGACTAGCCTGGATTTTTTAAAGTTTATTTATTTTGAGAGAGACAGAGACAGCACGAGTGGGGGAGGAGCAGAGGGAGAGGGAGAGAGAGCGAATCCCACGCAGGCTCCACACTGCCAGCACACAGCCTGATGCAGGGCTTGAACCCACGAAGCTGTGGGATTGTGACCTGAGCCAGACCAAGTCGGACACTTAACTGACTGAACCACCCGGGCGCCCCTAAACTGGTAAATTTTATGTTACATATATTTTATCAAAATAAGGTAAAAGCAAATGAAAACATGACATATTTAGGACCCCCTCCCCCACAAAAGGGGAGTGAACTTCTGATATATTCTACAACACGGATGGATCTTTAAGACGTTTCTAAGTGAAACAAGCTGGATGCAAAAAGACAAGTACTGTATGATTCCACTTAAATGAAATAGCTAGAAGAGGCAAATTCATAGAGGCAGAAAGTAGATTAGAGGTTACCAAGGGCTGGGAGCAGAGGGGAAAGCGGGGAGTTGTTGCTTAAGTACAGAGTTTAGAGTTTCTCTTTTGGGTGATGGAAAGTTGTGGAAATAGGTAGTGGCGATGGTTGCACAACACTGTAATTAGTGCCACTGAAGTGTATACTTAAAAATAGTGGAAATGGCCACTTTTATATATTTTTCCCCAACAAAACAAAGAAACAAAAAAACAAACCAAAAAACCCTTCAGTGGCTCCACAGTCTTGCAGAACTCAAAATCCACTACAGCTGGCAGGGAGGACCCTCCATGCTGCCTTTCCAGACTTTTCCAGCAGTTTTTCTTCTACCTCTTCTAGGCTGCTCATGGCCTGCGCCCAAATCCTACTGGCCCAGCTCCACGAGGCCTTCTCCAATTCCTGGGTCTGAGAGTCTGGTTCCCTCCTGTGAGTAACCGGGCTCTCCTACACCACCCACCACCCCACCCTGACCCCTCCTAGGCCTCAGCTCTGAGTCATCTGGGCTCACATAGGACTGTCTGCTCAGCAGTTGTATGGACCAACAGAAAAAGTGGTTCAAGCAGTCAGGGGCTGGCCAAGGTCGCGCCTCAGGAAGCAGTGTGCTCGAGCAGAAAGACCACTGGAACATGCCGTCCGGAAGACAGATGTTCCAGGTACATCTCTGCCACCACCTGAAAGACAGTCCCCTCTCTGGATCTGCTTTCTCTTCTGTAAAATGAGAGGGCTGGACTGGGATCTCCAAGAATGCTTCTAATTCCAACGTTTGGGGACCAAATTGGGTACACAGTACAAGATAGAAAAAAACCTTCTTTCCTAAAATTTTCAATTGATGATTCTATCCTCATTGGAGCATCTGGGGCAGTCTCTAAAGGTTTCTTGAGAGACAAATGAAAACACACACACACAAACTAGAGAGTTATGGGGCTGACTTATCCAATAGTTTTAATGTTCATAATGGTATTAGAATTTTCACAAAAGAAATTATCCAAAGGAGATAAAGTTATTCTCTCTATGCTTAGCCCACAAACATAAGCCTAAGATGTTGAGCAGAACCTGGATATAAGCAATGAGAGTTTAGGGATATAAGCAATGAGTGGCTTAGTCAGTTGAGCATCCAACTCTTTATTTGGGCTCAGGTCATGATCCCAAAATTGCGGGATCAAGCCCTGTGTTGGGATTCTCTCTGTGCGTCTCTCTGCCCTTCTCCCCCACTTGCTCTCTCTCTCTCTCTCTCTCTTTCTCAAATAAAAAATAAAAAACAAAGATTTAAAGCAATGAATAGTAATGTAGAAGTAAAAGGAGGCAGTGAAACGGGTGTGGCAGTGGAATACTGTGCAGCACTGGACAAGGAACTAAGCATGACTCCCTGCCAACACACGGATGAGTCTCAGATTCATATGCTGTAGGACTCCCCCTTATGAAATGTTTGGAAGTAAGTGAAACTAACTGATGGTGATTCTCGTGATTCCACTGCATTTCAGCTCCAGTTAACACTCTGGTATTTAAAATAAAATATGTACCAGTTGGGAAAAACATTTAAGATATTTTAACTCATCATTTTCACTTTTGGAAATTTATCTTAATGAAATAAATGTTCAATGATGTGCACAAATATTTATTAAAAAACTGTTTTAATGTTTATTTAATTTGGGGGGGGTGGTAAGGGACAGACAGAGAGGGAGACACAGAATCTGAAGCAGGCTGCAGACTGCAGGCTGCAGGCTCTTAGCTGTCAGCACAGAGCCTGACACGGGGCTCAAACTCATGAACCGTGAGATCATGACCTGAGCCTAAGTTGGATGCTTAACAACTGGGCCACCCAGGCGCCCCGATGTGCACAAATATTTAGTTGCAAGAATGTTCACTGAAGGACTGTTGTTATGGACTGAATGTTTGGGTCTCTCCCAAATTCATATGCTGAAACCCTAATCCCCAGGGTGATCGTGTTTGGAGGTGAGGCCTTTAGGAGGTAAATAGTTCAGGAGGGTGGAGCTCTCACAAACAGGATCAGTGCCCTTATAAGGGGCTAGAGAGCTAGCTTGCTCCTTTTCTACCATGTGAGGACAAAATGAGCAGACAGCTATATGCAAACTAGGAAGCAGGCTCTCATCAGACACCAGGTCTGCCAGCACCTTGATCTTGGGCTTTCCAGCCTCCAGAACTGTAAGAAGCAAATGCTTGTTGTTTAAGCCCCCCAGTCTATAATGATTTGTTACAGCAGACAAATGGACTAAGATAATTGCTTATCATACTGAAAAAGAAGGAATAACTTACATGTCTAAAGATAAGGAATTTTTTTTTTAAGTTTATTTTTTTGAGAGAGAGAGAGAGAGCATGTGCATGAAGGTGGGGGTGGGGCAGAGAGAGAATCCCAAGCAGGCTCTGCACTGACAGTGTGAGGCTCGAACCCCCAAACAGTGAGATAATGACCTGAGCCAAAACCAAGAGTCAGACGCTTAACTGACTGAGCCACCCAGGTGCCCCAGGAATTGGTTATATATACATATATATTATATGATAACATATGTATAAATAAACATGTGCCAGTATACATACACCAGTATATCAATATATGTGCCAGATATATATCATATGTATATATAATAGGTAATATAAATAACATGTAAATATATTTATATTCTACAAATATATATTTATTTAACATATGTCAGTGTATCAATGCTATATAGTCATTTAAAATATTGGAGAGGCGCCTGAGTGGTTCAGTCGGTTGAGTGTCCGACTTCGGCTCAGGTCATGATCTCACAGCTCATAAGTTCGAGCCCCAAATCGGGCTCTGTACTGACAGCTTAGAACCTGGAGCTTGCTTCAGATTCTGTGTCTCCCTCTCTCTCTCTCTACCCTTCCCCAACTCGTGCCATGTCTCTCTCTGTCCCTCAAAAATAAATAAACATTAAAATTTTTTTTTTAGGGGCACCGAGGTGGCTCAGTCAGTTGAGTGTCCCGCTTCGGCTCAAGTCATGATCTCACAGCTTGTGAGTTCGAGCCCCATGTCGGGCTCTATGCTGACAGCTCGGAACCTGGAGCCTGCTTCGGATTCTGTGTCTCCCTCTCTCTCTGCCCCTTCCCCACTCGCATTCTGTCTCCGTCTCTCTCTGAAAAATAAATAAACATTAAAAAAATTAATAAAAATAAATTTTTTTTAAATACTGGAGAAGAGTATTTAATCACTTAATAATAGTAACTAACATACGCTGGGCCCTAATTAAGTATTCCACATGTATTATCTTATTCAATCCTCACAATATAACTCCCTGTGATAAAATACTAGTATTTTTTAATTTTATAGCCGAGAGCACTGAAGCATGGGGGTTAAGTAACTTGTTCAAGACCACCTAGTTAGTAAGTGGCAAGCCCAGACACACATCCATTAATTTAAGTGAAAAATAAGGTATGCAACTGTATGTATAGTATTATTTCATTTTTATTGCTGTAGGTTTTGTTTTCATTTTTTCAAAATGTGTCTATACAGATATATAAAACATAGCAACATATACAACACACACATAACCTCAACAAAATGTCATCACTGGTGGGATTATGAGAAATTACAATTTTCTTCATTTTTGTTTATATATGTTGAGTGGGTGTGCCTATGACTCAAAGTCCTAGTTCTGGGCACAGTATCTTATCAATTACCAACACATGCGGCCTGCCCTATCCTAGGGAGGGTAAACACATCATACTGGTATTGACATATTGGGGTTGCCTATTTGCATATTCATAAGACCTACAGGAGAGGCAAATGTGCACCAGTCGTACCTGGAAACAACATGCTAGGGTTTGCTCATTTGCACATAGCCCAGCAGATCACACTATAGGAGGCAATGGGCAATGATTCCCCATCAATCAATTGGGAAATTGGGAAATCAATCTCAGAAATCCACTCCCCACTCCAAAGTTCAAAAACCTGAGCTGGCAGGACTTGTCATGCGTTGCACTGCAGGAGGGTGGCATGCTGTTCTCCCACCTTCCAACTCTTGAAGGTGGAGTGAGTCTCTGGCTGAAAGCTCTGGTCCCCCCTCTGATGAGGAAGCCTTTGTCCTGGATCCCACCCACAGTGAGCAAGTGTCTAGCAGCTGTGAGGAGGGGGTGTCCCTAACATGACATCCACCTATAAGTTAAGAAACTCGCCTGGGTGTGCTGTTGCCTAACAGGGAGCTGGGGTAGATTACATACTCTTATATTGGACAATCTTCTGTTATGTTTAAAAATTTTATAATAAATATAAGTAATTTTAAAAGACTGCCTAAGCTTCCTCTTCATTCTATCAAAGCCAGGCAGACTCGATTCATTAAGCAGCTTTGACAACGTCTGTCTTCTGAAGTTTCTTTAATGAACGGGTGAAATTTTTTGCTATGAGTGTTTTTTAATAAAAGTAATTTACACGAAATTTTGAAAATTAAAAAAAAATATTTTGGAAGCATTTCATTCATTTAAGTATTGGGAGCTGATCCTGTGCCAGACATAAGGGGGAAGAATGAGACAAGATTTTAAGCCATGAGTTTACAGAATGCACACGGAAACCCATTTTCCTCCACTCCACTCCTCCACCATCACCAACAAGGAAGACTCTAGATTCTCTTGTGTCTTGTGCCTTTGGGGTGTGCTTCCTGGCAGATTCACCCCCTAAGCCACTTTCACAAAGTCTTATGGCTGTTCCAGGCCTGTGTGAGTGCTAACCTGTTTCCCTGGGCTAACCTGTTATGTTCTTACAGCCATTAACAGTTCACATTTATTGGGGCGCCTGGGTGGCGCAGTCGGTTAAGCGTCCGACTTCAGCCAGGTCACGATCTCGCGGTCTGTGAGTTCGAGCCCCGCGTCAGGCTCTGGGCTGATGGCTCGGAGCCTGGAGCCTGTTTCCGATTCTGTGTCTCCCTCTCTCTCTGCCCCTCCCCCGTTCATGCTCTGTCTCTCTCTGTCCCAAAAAAAAAAAAAAAAAAAAAAGAAAAAAAAAAAAAAAAAAACAAAAAAAACAGTTCACATTTATTGAATGCTTATTGTGTGCAAAGCATTTTACGTCCCTTAACTCTTACTCTCCCCGACAACACAATGAGATAGGTACTCTCACCTTAAAGCTGAAAACAATGGCTGCCTAGAGAGGGCATAGTGAGGACACTCACTCTTCAGGATTTGAACTCAGGCACACCAGCCCCAGAGCCTGCATACACCCTTAGTCACTTATTTTGCTTTGTCATATCCACCCCGATGCCCACGCCCCACCTGTCTGGCTTGTCAAGTTCTGAAGGGGGAAATCAACCCAGGGTGTTCTTGAATAGCAGCAGACACTACAGCAGCCAAGACTTATTGTTTCAAAGTACAATTTCTCTCTGGAATCCAAATTTTTCCTTGACTTTTGTCCCAGCTGTCTCTGCTGGACCCTGACTCTGTCATCAGCCTGCACACGATATAAGCCCCTCTATCGGCTCCATGCTAACCATAGGATGAAGTCTAGTCTCCTGCGTGGCAAGCAAGTTTCTTGGTGACCCAGCCCCAGCCAACCTTAGCAGCTCCACCCTCCCCTCACACGGATCCCACCACGTGGGCCCCTGACCATGCTCAGCCTGCGAAGGTACTTGCTGCCCTTCTGATAGACCCCAAGTGGGCAGAGGAGCCAGGGTCGCTCAGGGAGACTGACATAAATGACAGACTAAAATACAGTGTAGTGAATGGCAAGACCATCCCGAGAAAGAGAAGGCATTCACTGGGCTGAGAAAAGCAGAAAGGGAGTCCTAGTGTAAAAAGATGTAAAAGGGCTTTTGTAAACCGTGATGGGCTCTGTGCTGTACAAATGTTACTTTATTCACAGATAGAGCGTGAAGACCAGGCTTTGGAGTCAGATTCAGGGTTGCGATCCAATCCTGGCTGTACCCACTTGGCTCTGAGCTTGTTTACTCGGCGGTAAAAAGGAGATGGGGGTGGGAGAGATAGTACAGTCAAACGAGATCTGGGAAAGCCTAGAGCAAGTAGCATTAAGTGTCTCTTTCTTTTCCACCACAAACCAGACAGCAGTGAGCTCCAGGCACTTTTGGGGTTGATGTGTCGTCCCTTGAACCTGTAAGTCTCTTATTAGCCCTGTTTTACACTCAACTATGAAATCATTAATGATTGGGGCACCTGGGTGGCTCAGTCGGTTGAGGGTCCGACTTCAGCTCAGGTCATAATCTCCAGGCTCTTGGGTTAGAGCCCCATGTCCTCCCCCACTGCCCCTCCCCCACTCACACTCTGTCTCTCTCTCCCTCAAAAATAAACATTACAAAAAACTTAATGAAAGCATTAATGATGTTGTGCTGGCTTTTCTTGAGATTACTGATATATTTTTAAAATTACATGATAAGGGGCACCTGGGTGGCTCAGTCAGTTAAGTGTCAGACTCTTGATTTCTGCTCAGGTCACAATATTACAGTTTTAAAATCAAGCCCCAGTAGGGCTCTGTGCTGGGTGTGGAGGCTGCTTAAAATTCTCTCCCTCTCCCTCTGCCTCTACCTGGGTGCCTGGGTGACTCAGTCGATTGAGCCTCCAAATCTTGATTTCAGCTCAGGTCATGATCTCATGGTTCAGTTCATGAGATTGAGCCCCACGTCGGGCTCTGCGCTGACAGCAAGGATCCTGCTTGGGGATTCTATCTCTCTCTGCCCCTCTCCAGCTCATGCTCTCTTTCTCTCTCTCTCTCAAAATAAATAAGCATTAAAAAAAAAAATAAATGTACATGGCATATTCAAAACCTAGGGTTATTCCTGAGAAATTATTGAAACTAATTAATTGAATAAGTAGAAAAGGGCATGAGCACAAAGATGTTTCAATAAAAACTGAAAAACTGGGGTGCCTCACTGACTCAGTCAGAAGAGCATGCAACTCTTGATCTTGGGGTTGTGAGTTTGAGCCCCACGTTAGGTGTAGAGATTACTTAAAAAAATAAATTAAAAAATGAAAAATCAAAACAACTTATGTATCCAAGAGAAGAATAAGTTTAATTAATTTATGGATCATCCCTGGCTGGGATATTATGCAGCCACCAACAATTATAATTGTGAGGGCTGTAACAAATGAGAAATACTTACATCTTGAGTGAAGAAAAAGAACACAAAAGCATATATGCATTATGCTCATCAGGGAATCCCGAAGCTATAAAAACAAAGATATTCATATTTGGCCACTTAAAATATTTTAAGTTTTACGACAAAAAACACTATTGAAAAGTCAGAGGACAATGAACACAGCGGGAAAAAACTGTAATATGTACAACAAAGGTTGACATCCTTAGTAAACATTAAGTTTACTTAGTAAAATTAAAATCCAAAAGGAAAATGGGTAAATGATACATACGGACAATTTATAAGAAGAAATCCCAGAAACACAAGCTCTACAGTTAGGGCAATGCAAATTCAGGCAACAATGAGGTACTAACATTCCTTTGTGAGACTGGCAAAACCCAGAAAGCATGAAGAACATCCAGTCCTTGTAAAAATTAGGGAAAAAGACATTCTTGCTTATTGCTGGTAGAAGCGTGACCTACGATAACCTTTTTTTTGGGAAAATAATGAGGTATTCTCAAAATTCTACTCAGCAATGGGGCGCCTGGGTGGCTCCATCGGTTAAGCATCGACTTCAGCTCAGGTCATGATCTCACGGTTCGTGGGTTCGAGCCCTACATTAGGCTCTGTGCTGTCAGCTTGGAGCCTGCTTCGGATACTGTGCCTCCCTCTCTCTCTGTCCTTTCCCCGCTCGTACTCTCTCTCTCAAAAATAAATAAAACACTAAAAAAAAAATTAAAATTCTACTCAGCAGCAAAAAAGGAGGAACTACTGATATGAACAAGATGGACGAATCTCAAAAGCACTGTGAGTGCCAAGTAAAAAAAGCCAGACGTAAGTGTCCATGCATCGATGATGTCATTTATATGGAATCCCAGGAAACTGAAACCTATATGGGCAGTGGGAGCAGGGCTCTTCAGTGAAGGAGCAGAAGGGGCCCTGTGGGGTGATGGAAAGTTTCGTACCTGGATTGTGTCAGTAGTTACCTTGTTGAATACATTTGTCAAAACTCATTGAATGAGACACTTAAAATGGGAGCATTGTACTGTATGTATGTTATATCTCAATAGAGTTGGTTTCTTGTGATTTTTTTTTTTTAAGTTTCATTTATTTAAGTAATCTTTAACACCCAATGTGTGTCTGGAACTCACAACCCCGAGGTCAAGAGTTGCATGCTCTTCTGAGCTAGCCAGGCACCCCAATGCCTGTTTCAAAGTTAAGAATACAAATATATGTGTTTGTTGATCTTGTAAATCCCATTTCAGAAAATCAGGCCAGCAGAAATAAAAGTACGGAAGAATACATATGGAAGAATATATGTAAATGGTGTTTTATTACAGCACTGTTTTTAGAGGCAAAAAACTGGAAATGATAGGAATATTTATCATTAGGAAAATAGCTGAATACATTAAGGTAGGTCCTTCCTGTAGAATATTATGAACCCATTTAAAAGAATAAGTTAAATTGGAAGGGCACCTGGCTGGCTCAGTTGGTGAAGCATGCAACTCTTGACCTCGGGGTTGTGGACTCGAGCCCCACATTGGGTGTAGAAATTACTTAAAAATTAAATCTTTAAAAATAAACAGGAGCACCTGAGTGGCTCAGTCAGTTAAGCGTCTGACTTCGGCTCAGGTCATGATTTCACGGTTTGTGAGTTTGAGCCCCCCGTCGGGCTCTGGGCTGACAGTGCAGACCCTATTTGGGATTCTCTCCCTCTCTGTCTCTCTCTGTCCTCCCCCCACTTGTGCACATGCTCTCTCTCTCTCTCAAAATAAATAAATAAATAAACTTAAAAAAAGAGAAAAAATAATAAAAGTAAATAAAAGAGTAAGTTAAATTGGTATCTATTGATCGGGAGAAACAGGCATGCCATGATTTAAAAAAAAAAAAACTGATTTGTCAAGAAATGTGCATAATATCATGTTCTGTTAAAAAAAAGAAGTATATATTGTATATATTGTTTATATCTGAAAGATAGAAAAATATGCATTGAGCACTTCAGGCTGTTAGTATTTATTACTTCGGGGGATGAAATTAGAGTAGGGTGTAGAGCAGACATAATTTTTCTTTCACAAAATTCTATATTATTTCCCTTGTGATAAATGAGTATGAATTGTCTTTGTAATTCTTTCAAGTCTTTTTTTTTTTTTAATTATTTATTTATTTTTATTTTTGAGAGAGAGAGAGACAGAGTGTGAGCGGTGGTGGGGAGGGGCAGAGAGAGGGGGAGAAACAGAATCAGAAGCAGACCCAGGTTCTGAGCTGTCAGCACGGAGCCCGATGTGGGGCTCAAACCCATGAACCATGAAAGCATGACCTAAGGTGAAGTCAGACCAACTGGGCCACCCAGGTGCCCCTAATTCTTTTAATTCTTAAAGAAAACTTAAGAATGACAAAGGGGCACCGGGGTGGCTCAGTCCATTGGGCGTCTGACTTTGGCTCAGGTCACGATCTCCCCGTTTGCGTGTTTGAGTCCCACATGAGGCTCTGTGCTGACAGCTCAGAGGCTGGAGCCTGCTTGGGATTCTGTCTCCCTCTCTCTTTGCCCCTCCCCCGCTCACGCTTTGTCTCTCTCTCTCTCTCTCTCTCTCTCTCTCTCTCTCTCTCTCTCAAAAATAAACATTAAAAAAAAATTTAAAAAAAGAATGACAAAGACTATAAGAAAACTGTAAATATCTTGGAATATATGATAACATAATTAAAACATTAAATTAAATTCATGCTTTGGTTACAACTGTAAAAATGAAATATGCATGTGGATAAGGGCTGGTAAGGAGAACTCAAACAGGTTTTTAGAGTTTTTTAGAGTGTAGACATATGCATTCTTTTTTTTAAACCTGTGAATGCTTGTGGGCAATAACCAGAATAGTTTCATTATGTAAAATATGCAAAATATGGATGCAGTGAACCAAGTATAGATAGAAATGCGAAAATTAAAATTGTTTAGTAACGATGGCAGGCTTGTGAATAAATTTTTTTCAATTTCCCCAAACTTTACGTAATATTACACCATCTTAGAATAAAAAGTAACCCCTCCCCTCTAGATAGCTAAGTTCTTCATTTTTGGAATTAATGACGTTAGAACACAAATTTGTACAGTGATACAACTACGGCTTTGTCACAATATGCCCCTATTTGGATAAGGGCTGGACAGGAAAAATGTGGAGATTGTTGAGGGCTTTCCAATTTTTATTGCCTATATTATTACATTGCAAAAAAATACAAATCAAAAATAGAGGAAAAAGACTTAATGTGTGCTTCCCCAAGACCCAGAAGCTCAATCTTATTTTTTGTTCTTAGTGTTTATTTCTGAGAGAGAGTGTGCACAAGAGCAAGTGGGAGAAGGGCAGAGAGAGAGGGCGACAGAGAATCTGAAGTGAGCTCTGCACTGACAGCAGTGAGCCCAATGTGGGGCTCGAACTCATGAACCATGAGATCATGGCTGAGCTGAAGTCAGAGGCTCAACGGACGTAGCCACCCAGGCACCACACAATCTTCTTTTTCAAGTTAGAAAAGGTCTTTCTTAAATACAAGCTGATTGGGTCATCCTTGGGACACATTAACTCAAGCTGCTGACCTTTGGAAAGCAAATCAGAGACTATATCCAGAAAGAATTGTAATCAGGCTTGGCCACAGTGAGAGGTATTTAGGACGCAGGCTCATGCTCAGTTACAGCCACAACCCCAGGCCAGAGGTTGTCACTAGGACATGTGACAGCCTGTGTAAGGGACACAGTGGTGAGGATCTGAAACGGCTGGTGAGAGAGAGAGAGAGAGAGAGAGAGAGAGAGAGAGAGGCAGAGGATTCCCTTGTCAGTCTCTGCCAAGTGAGGGGATGTGATTGGCCAGCAAGTGTTTTTGCCATATCTGAACATGGGATGCAAACTAAACTACTCCAAGCAGGTCACTTTTTCCTGAAACTTAAAACACAAAGTAATCCTACATTTGATATGGTTCAAATTAGCTGGAGCAGAGGGCCCCTTAAGGGGTTGAGAGAGGCTTGGGCCACTTCTCATTTGCTTTTCCAATATGAAGAAATATCAAATCAGGTTTAAAAATTGTGGTATATTTAAATGTTACTTTAACACTTTCAACACAGAAGCATTGCATTTATAATAGTGCTAAAGATAACTACAGAGTTTTGTATGAATGTCTGGAGATACATATATTTCTTTTTTGGAACGTATAGGTATTTTTGAAAGTCAAGACATGGGATAAGTTTGTTTTTAAATAGTATATTAGTTATCTTTTCAAATTATATGTTCAATATTTGTTTCTTCTTTTTAATTTTTTTTCACATGTATTTATTTTTGAGAGATAGAGCGAGACACAGTGTGAGCGGGGTGAGGCAAAGAGAGGGAGGGTGGGGACACAGAATCTGAAGCAGGCTCCAAGCTCGGAGAGGTCAGCACAGAGCCCGACTCAGGGCTCGAACTCACGGACAGTGAGATCATGACCTGAGCCGAAGTTGGACACTTAACCAACTGAGCCACCCAGGCGCCCCACAGTATTTGTTTCTTTAATCTCTAGCCACTTTTTCAGGCACAAAACATCTAAAATTAAAGCAACAGATCCAATTGTTCATTTGAAAAAATACAGTAAATAAACAGGGAAATTTTTACACATATATGAATTATCTATCTATCTATCTATCTATCTATTTATCTATCTACTCATAGTGTACTCCCGGTGTTCTGATTTGATAAAGGAAGACAAATTCAAGGTAATATGGTAAGTGTCTTCTTTAAATCCTGCCAGGGTGTCTCTGACTCATGCACATCCTTATATAGAGATGAGGCTCTTGGAGAATGCGCAACCTGGCCACCTGCCCATGCCAGGCCCTGCTATGAGACAGCAAGAGTTGCAGGGAGTAGACAAACCTATGGCAGGAAATCAAAGGACTCACGTTGGAATTGCAGTTCTGCCATTCCTTGTGTTGACTCTGAACCTAAGTCCTCCACAGCAAGATGGAGACAGTAATAAAACCTTCACAGGGTTGTGGGGAAGAATAACTGAGATAATACATAGGTTGGTGCCTAGCACAGGGCTTTAGCACCAAGGTTGCTCAAATGTTTGCTTCCTTAGACTGCCTCTCCCTGCTGGATGTGAGGATTACATTGGATGATGTATGTGAAAACAAATGTTGGTTATAATTAGAAATGGGTAACAGGGGCCCTGTGTCTTGAATCTATGTCAAGACAGTATATCTGTTTGCATCGTAGATGATAGTGGTGGGGGTCTTTGTGTTGCCTCCCCAACTTCCAGGACAGGGACGTCAGGCCTCAAATGTGATCTATTTTAACTTCCTTCTGAGCCCCTCCCCTTTGGGCAGTTGCCCCATCTAGCAAGCTTCTCAGAAAGGTTCTGGAAATGCTCAAGGCCATGCTTGTAGGCAAGGAATTATGGGTCACAGCTCCTGACATTCAATAAATACTTCAAGGCTGCCTCCAAAGGTCTAGCAGGGCACCTGCGTGCTTCCTTGGACCTTAGCTCCCATTGTCTCCAATCTCTTCTTACACGCTAGCCACTCTGGCACCTCTTTGTGTCCCTAAAATACGTCGAGTTTTAGTCAAGGTGTATTCCTGCCTCCTTCCTTCGCCCTTGTTTCCTCTTCCCAGAACATTCTTCCTCAGATCTCCACATGGCCAGCTTCCTCTCATCATTGAGGTCTCCGAGCAGCTACCCCTCCAAGGAAGGGCTCTCCTGACCTCCTTAGCTAAAGTAGCCGTCCCTCAACCTCTACTCACTTTTTACCCTATTATACTGTTTTACTTTCTTCTTAGCACTTACCATCACCTGAGATGGTCTCATGTGCGTATGTACTTGTTATTTGATACCTCCCAGAGGCAAGAGCACATCTGTCTTGTCCATACTGAATCCCCGGCACTCCCACACGCAAGAAATGCTTGTTGCACGAATGAATGAGTGAAAGGCTCTATGATATCTTCATAGCAGGATAGCCTCCTCCGGGGCGAGCCATGGCAGTATATTTACTCCTGTATGCAGTGCTTATTTCAGTCGTGCTAGATTGGTACATTGGTGGACTCCAATGAAACACAGCATCCAATATCCATGCTCTTTTGTAGTCCCTCACATATCAACTCCAGGCATGGTCATGTGACTTGCTTTCTCCAATAGGATGCTAGCAAGTGTGATGTAAGCAGAGGCTTGATAAGTCCTTCAATGCTTGTTTGTCCTCTTGGGACACTGTCTCGAGGTCCTGAGTTACCTTGTAAAGAGTTACCTTAATGAAGGGACCACATGGAGAGACAGATGAGCCCCGCCAGCCCCCACAATTCCAGCCGTTCCTGTTGAAGTGCTGGAAATGTGAGTGAAGAAGTTCCCTGGGACATTCCTCCCCAGCACATACCAGGTAGGGCCACCTAGCTGGATCCAGCCCAGATGGCAGAACCCTGAGAAATAACAAATCATTATTTTTTATAAGTTTGGCATGGCTTGTGACACAGCAACAGGTAGCTGAAACACCAGTGTCTCTCTCATTACAAGTGGTTGTGTATGCGTCTACACCCTTCCTCTACTAGACTGTGAGCCCGAGGCAAAGGGATGCAATATAATTATCTTTGTTTTTCCCACTTTGCCGGGCATCTTGCACAAGTTAAGTCAATCCAAGAGTCTTCATTCAGAGATTTGTTGAGCCCCTCTACACGCTAGTCTCTGTGCCACCTGTGTGCAGACAGTTGTGTATGTGTGTATGTGTGTGTGCCAATGATGCAGAAGGTGCACAAAGAGGTAGTGAAGATTCACTTCCCAAACACTTCACACGGCTGTTCCCTGAGGTCAACTCCCAGCACAGCAGCCCAAGTGCAGGAGGTTGAACACCAGTGTCCATAGAGGCCAAAGAAAGGCCTGTGGGGGCCCAGAGAGGGCATGGCTAACTCTGCCACCGGAGACTTGGGGGAAGACTCTACCCACCTAGGGAGCAGCTTTCAAGCTGAGCATCAGTGTTCAGGCTGCTGTCTTAAAGCAGGGAAGTTGGCAAGGTGATTGTAGTCCCTTGCTCATATGATCTTCAAGGCCATCAAGTGTAATAGGGTCATTTTACAGCTCACGAAGCACTGACATCAAGCCACTCTCTCCTCTCTCTCTGACTCCTGAGGTTTGGGGGACACATCTTCCCCTCCCTAGGCCCCCGGTAGACACACACCCATCCTATGTTCCCCGTTTCCACAGCACTGGTTATTCTTTGAGAGAGAGAGAGAGAGAGGGAGAGAGAGAATGGGGCGGGTCTACCTAACCCTGAAGCCATTCATGTCTTTAAAACCCAAACCAAATCAAGACAAGACAAGACAAGCCAAGCCAAACCAGGGGGCATCTGGGTGGCTCAGTCAGTTAAGCATCCGACTTTAGCTCAGGTTGTGATCTCATAGTTTGTGAGTTCAAGCCCTGCATCAGGTTCTCTGTTGTCAGCACAGAGCCCACTTCGGATCCTCTGTTCCCCTCTCTCTTTGCCCTTCCCCTGGTCATTCTCTCTCTTTCTCTCTGTCTCAAAATAAATAAATAAACTTAAGAAAAAAGTTTAAAAACAAAACAAAAACCACCAAACCAAATCCTACTCTATACTGCCTCCAAACCTAAGTTTAAATATTTCTTTTTCCTCTTTTTTTGCCCTCTTGGATGCAATTAAATAAATTCAAAGTGGTGACACAATTCAACTCAAGGAGATTAGAAATGATTGGTTGGGGCACCTGGGTGGCTCAGTCGGTTAAGAAATGATGATTGGTTATCTGAGAGTAAAAAAATAATTAACTTTACAGTTACAAATAAATATGTAAAAAAAATTTTGAAGGAGAGGAAGTAGGGATTATTTTGCTGCTAAAATTTGTATTACAAAAAGGTCAAATATACAGAAGAGTTAAAAGATCCAACAATTAATATGTTGCCATATTCAGGGGTGCCTGGGTGGCTCAGTCTTTCGAGCATCTGACTTCAGCTCAGGTTGTGATCTCACGGTTTGTGAGTTCGAGCCCCACGTGGGGGCTCTGTGCTGACAGCTTGGAGCCGGGAGCCTGCTCCAGATTCTGTCTCCCTCTCTCTCTGCCCCTGCCCCCCGCTCATATTCTGTCTCTCTCAAAAATAAAACAAACATTAAAAAAAATAAGTTTCCATATTCACTGTGTGTGTGCACACGTGTACATGTGTTTTCCTCAAAGATTTGGAGGTAAGTCCGATTCTTCTACATAAGCACCAAACCATTGTCGCACCTGAGAAAATTAACTATAATTAGCCAGAATCTTCGAACAAAGGGCTTGGAGGAAGGAGATAAGGTTTTTATCTCCAAGTCTTATCCAGGAGCACAGGAAAGTCGGCCAGCGTGCTGAGCCAAATGTGGGGGATGTGCACGAGAGGGCTTTCTGATCTTGAGACCCGGACAAACGTGTGAAGTTAGCATCATTCAAGGGTTTGTTTCAAACTATTTGTGGGAGCTCCTTGGCCTCTGGATTCTGAGCCTGTGTAATCAGCTGCCTGTGTACTAGCAAGCCCCAGGCTGAGCTCACCTATCAGCAGCGTGAGAGTGACAGGAACCAACAGAAGTGAGTAAGTCTTTGAGGAGAAACAAAACCTGTAGCCACGAGTCATCTTTGCAGCCGTGAGAGAGAACAAGAAAGACTGAAGAGATTCAGTGCAAACGATTTCTGCTGTGCATGAACCCAGGTCTTCACTGGGGAGACCCGGGTCAGGCAATTTGACTGAGGAAGGAAATTCCTTACTGGGTTAAATTAATAAAGAAGGTGCTGGGGCGCCTGGGTGGCTCAGTCGTTTGAGCGTCTGACTTCGGCTCAGGTCACGATCTCGTGGTCTGTGAGTTCCAGCCCGGCGTCGGGCTCTGTGCTGACAGCTCAGAGCCTGGAGCCTGTTTCAGATTCTGTGTCTCCCTCTCTCTCTGACCCTTCCCTATTCATGCTCTGTCTCTCTCTGTCTCAAAAATAAATAAATGTTAAGAAAAAAAATTAAAAAGAACGTGTTGAACTAATACCTCACTCTTCCCACCTCCGTCAGCTCTGGCTACAGCGGATACTTCCTGACTTGGAAGGTTTTTGGAAAAACTTTGTGTGCATTGATGATGGGATAAAGCCTGCAGTCCTGCCTCCTTTCTCCCACTCCAATTGCTCCCTCTCTACCCCCCCACAGACTATTTTTCTTCATCTGAGTCCCTAAATGTCCTCATCCGTATAATGGAGCCGTGATATCTCCTTGCAGGGCAGTTCTCAGGCAGGCTACGTAGGTGGTGTGGGCGAACATGTCTGGCGGTGTCATAATACAACAGGCCCTAAGTAAGCGGTGTCTGAGTCATCTCCTGGAAAGCCCCCACCCTTGTGAAAACTACATTTCCCAAGCTCCCTTATCAGTAAGCTCATGGCTGGGTTCAGCCAATAGGAGATGCAAGTGGGAGATTAACAGATGGGAGGAAGGGAGAAGCCAGGGTATATCTCCCTATCTCCCACTGCTTGGGGGTGGGATAGGAGCTGATTCTTCCTCTATAGTTCTGGCTCCCTACAGGATAGCCCCTCCCTCTGTGGTCCCAGCATCCCCCAGATGTCCCCACCCATCTGTTCCCACAGATGACCCCAGCCTTTGGGCTCTGGTATCACCTCTAGTCCTAGGGGCAGGAGAGGCTTCCTGTTGTTGCTGCCGATTTCCGGGTTCCCTCATTGTCTCCTGCCTAGCTTCTCACCTCCTCCATCACCTATGTAACCAACACCTTTTACTAAATTCTGTTTTATTTATTTTTTTTATTTTTTTAATGTTTATTTTTGAGAGAGAGAGAGACAGAGACAGAGAGAGACAGAGCGCGAGCAGGAGAGGGGCAGAGAGAGAGGGACACACAGAATCTACAGCAGGCTCCGGCTCTGAGCTGTCAGCACAGAGCCCGACATGGGGCTTGAACTAATGAACTGCGAGATCGTGACCTGAGCCAAAGCCGGACGCTTAACTGTGCCATCCAGGCATTTCGATTCTGTTTTAAATAACTACAGTGGTTTCGATTTTCCTGCCTGGAGTCTGGCTGATACACACAATATTTTTTATTATTTTTTTTTTTAATGTTTGTTTATTTTTGAGCAAGAAAGAGAGACAGAGCACGAGCAGGAGAGGGGCAGAAAGAGTGGAAGACACAGAATCCGAAGCAGGCTCCAGGCTCTCAGCTGTCAGCACAGAGCCTGAGGCAGGGCTCAAACCCACAAACTGCGAGATCATGACCTGAGCCAAAATTGGATGCTCAACCGACTGAGCTACCCAGGTGCTCCTTGCACGGTAATTTTTTAAACTAACTATGCAGTAAAGGATTAAATCAGCAGGAATGGAGTCCTCAAACTCTGCACAGTCCAAAGAAAGGACTGGCCTTTGGTTGGCTCTGGGAGATAACCTATAAACCCTTGGAATATCCTGCCTGATAAGACCGTCTTTCTATACTCAGGGCCTTGGGTCACACCAGATAGCTTATGCTAACAATGTGACTTGGGATGAATGCCTGTTTTCATTTGGCTGGGGCCTTGGCCACGCTATTTTAGTCTGACTGATTGGGGTGGGGGAGTGGTAGCGAAGACTACATACCTGTGGCCAGTCATGTGGGTGCTCCACGCCTATACAACTGACCCTCAATAAAGACCCTGGACACCAAGGCTCAGATGGTTAGCAACATTTGTGTGCACTGTCATACATCATCCCTGGGAGAGTCAAGCTCTGTCTGTAGGACTCCCCTGGGTGAGGACAACTAGAACCACACATCTGGTCTCTGCTGGACTCTGCCTGATGCACTTTTTTCCTTTGCTGATTTTAAGCATTATTCTTTTGCTGTAATAAACTGTAACCACAAGTGTAACAGCTTTTCTGAGGTGCCTAAGTCTTTCTAGCAAATCATGAACCTGAGGGCGGTCCTGGGGGCCTAACATACCAATTACAAAGGAGATTCTTTTTTTCACAAAGAAAATGTCTAGAGTCCCCAGAATTTAAGTAACTTACCTGAACTGAATGCAGGTTCTACTTGATTCCAAAGGCCTACCTCTGTCACGATGCCACACTGCCCCTCATAAGGACAGAGCAGTGGAGGAGAAATCTGGAAGCAGAAAGACTACTTGACTGAATATTTGAAGTAGATGGTGTTAAGGCCCCTTTTGGCTCCAATAGCTTATAAACCTATAAGTTAACAGACACCTATTGAACTCTTACATGAAGCAATTATTTGCTTGCCAGGGAGTGACTAGAGAAAGTTTGTGTGGACGAGGCCTCCTGAGCTGCACAGTGAAGGAGGGCTGGACACCAGTGAAACAGGATGGAAGCTACTGCAGAAGTCAGGGAGACAGGCAGGCGGCCAGGACTACGGGGTGATAGGGGAGAGGGAGGGACAGGGTGGATTCAAGTGACCATGCAGGAAACAGTCTATTGGAGCTCTCCGCTGGGAGCCCTGTTTTCCACCCCTCCCCTACACTGGTGGTGTGCTAGACAATCCCCTTTCCAAAAATGATATTGGAAAATGAAAGCCAGACATGGACATCCTCTCTGATTGCTCCCTTTCCCTTGCCTCACCCACCCACAGCAGACCATGTCGATTCTGCTTCTGAAACATTCCTGTGTAGGTCCCATTCTCTCTCTCCACCTCTTCTACCTCAGCCCAGCCCAGAACTTTCTCTAACAACAAGCAGTTGTTGAGCATACTTATTATGTGCCAGTTAAGTCCTATTTTACATTAATTTTCAAGCTGAAGAAATAAGTTTTAAACTATTGTCTCAGCTAGAGTGTGGGCTTTGAGAGAGCAGAGATCTTTCCTGTCCTGTTTGTTGCTGATCCCCAAAGCCAAGCGCACAGCCTGGTCCATAAGAAGGAACTTTGCATGTATTTGCCGAAGAGACAGGGAAGAATGTAGACAGATTGGATGTGACAAATGAGGGGAAAGAAGACGTCAGGATGGTTCCAGGTTTCTGGGTTAGGCAACTGGGGTGGTGTCATTGACCAGGTGAGGAGCCAAGAAGGGGCAGCCAATGGGTTAGGCTGGAGACAGGGGGATGGACTGGATTAGGGAATGTGGCACTGAGAAGACACTTATTATGTTGCCCTGGTTCTGGAGCTGTTTTAGGTGGAAGATGTGGATTTAGGAGTGGTTGCCACATAAGTAGTAAATGGAGTCTGGGGGTAACTGAGATAACCCACGGAAGTATGTTGAGTTCTCGCTTGAGAAGACGTAGGGCAGAGCCTTAAGCAACGTCAATGTCTGATGTTGTGAGAAGAAAGCATCTAGCAAAACAGCAGCTGAAAAATTAAGTGGGAAACCAGGGCAGTGTGACCCCTCCCCCACAGAAGCCAAGGAAAAAGAGAAGGGGGTGCAATGTGGTATCTACAGGCATCATTGGGCTGGAGCATATATGTTTTTTTTGGTCCGTCTTCTTGGCCTGCACAATATTTTAAAACATTTTGAATTAGTTGCTAAAATTTCAACTATGTATTTCTTTTTTTTTTTTCCAATGCTTTTAAAAAAAGGTTTATTTTTATTTATTTTTAGAGACAGAGAGAGAGTGTGAGCAGGGGAGGGGCACAGAGAGAGGGAGAGAAGGAGAATCCCACGCAGGCTCCACGCTGTCTGCATAGAGCCACACGCGGGACTGGAACTAACAAAACAGGAGATCATGACCTGAGCTGAAATGAAGAGTTGGATGCTTAACCAAATGAACCACCCAGGTGCCCCTTAAACTTTTTTTTAAGTTTACTTATTTACTTTTGAGGGGTGGGAGGGGCGGAGAGAGGGGGGGGAGAGAGAGAGAGAGAGAGAGAGAGAGAGAGAATCCCAAGCAGGCTCCACTGTCAGCCCAGAGCTGGGCTCAATCTCCCATGAGATCATGACCTGAGCTAAAATCAAGAGTCAGACACCTAACCCGACTGAGCCACCCAGATGGCCCCAAAATAAGAGTATTTCTTTTGAAATCTCTATTCTAGTTTCCCTGGAAAAAAAATGGAATGTGGGCCGTTCTGGGCCTGAATTCCTGTATGCCAAGAGCCAGGTGCCATAAGTCATAAATGGCTGTCCCTATTAGCTGAGGTGTGAGGCCTGGCAGGTGTCATTCACCCTCTGTCCTGGTCAGCCTGAGCTGCTATAACAAAATATCATAGACTGGGTGGCTTACACTGTAGACATTTATTTCTCACAGTTCTGGAGGCTGTGAACTAGTTCCTAGTGGAAGCCTGCTTCCTGGCCTGCAAATAGCCACACCTTCTTGCTGGGTGCTCACGTGGCGTTTCCTTGGTTCTTATCCTCTTCCTTTCTTCCTTTCTTCCTTTCTTCCTTTCTTCCTTTCTTCCTCTTCCTATAGGGCACTAATCCCATCATGAGGCTCCCAGCCTCATGACCTGATCTAAACCTCTTAATACCATCACATTTGGGATTAAGGTTCCCATATATGAATTTGGGGGAGACACAAACATTCAGCCTATGACACCATCTCAATTGCATTACTGCTTTTCTTCTAGTAGGGTTAAAAGAAAGGAGAGGTTTTCTTTTTTATTTTAAGATTTTATTTTTAAGTAATCTCTACACCCAACATTGGGTTCAAACCTACAACTGCAAGATCGAGAGCTCATGCCCTACTGACTGAGCCAGCCAGGCACCCTGAAAGGAGAGGATACCTTAAATGTATGTTTCTACTGAAAGTAGGAAAACAAAATATAGACTAAGACAGTCAAGCATTTCTTGAAAAATGGGAGGGAACCTACTTCTAATTGGACATGCCTTCTCTGCCTATGAGATTTATTTTTTTGTTTTTAATTCTTAAAAAAAATTTTTAATGTTTGTTTTTGAGAGAGAGAGAGAGACAGAGTGTGAGCAGAGGAGGTGCACAGAGAGAGGGAGACACAGAATGTGAAGCAGGCTCCAGGCTCTAAGCTGTCAGCACAGGGCCCTACGCGGGGCTCAAACTCACAAACTGTGAGATCATGACCTGAGCCGAAGTTGGATGCTTAACCGACTGAGCCACCCAGGCGCCCCAAGATTTCTAAGATAGTCCCCAGGGATCCTTGCCTGCTGGCGCTCATGCCCTTGTCTAATCTCCTCCCTATGAATGTGTGTGTGTGTGTATATATATATGTATATATATATATATATGATATATATCTTTATATATATCTCTTATACATACACCTTTATTAAGGTGTAAAGGTATATGTATAGTATATGTATATATTATACATATTTAAAGTGTGAGATAATATATATAAAATATACATACATATATATGTATATATATATATAAAGTATGAGATAATAAAGATATATATGTATAATTGTGATAAAAGCACATTACATAGACTTTATCATCTTAACCATTTTTATTTTTATTTTTATTTTTTTTCATCTTAACCATTTTTAAGCGTACAGTTCAGTAGCATTGGCTATATTCACATTGTTGTATGACAGATCTCTAGAACTTCTTCGTTTTGTAAACTGAAGCTCTATATCCACGGAACAACGTCATTTCTCCTTCATCTCAGACCCTGGTAACCACCATTCTACCTTCTGTCCTTACGATAATTTTGACTACTTTAGATGACTTATGGAAGAGGAATCATACAGCATTTGTCTTTTTGTGACTGGCTTACTTCACTTAGCATAATGTCCTCAAGGTTCATCCCTGCTGCAGCATGTGTCAGCATTTCCTTCCTCTTTTAGGCTTAATCATATTCCATTGTACGTACAGACCACGTTTTGTCTACCCATTCATCCATCAATGGATACTTGGATTGCTTCCACCTTTTGGCTGTTATGACTAGTGCTGCGATAAACATTGTGTACAAATATCTCTTTTAGATCCTATATTCTGTTCTTTCGAATATATCCCCAGAAGTAGAATTACTGGATCATATGGTAATTCTGTTTAATTTTTTTGAGGAATCACCATACCGTTTTCTACAGCAATGGCACCATTTTATATTCCAGCTAGCAGTACCTAAGCGTTTCAATTCCTCCACATCTGTGCCAACACTGGTTTTACTGGGGGATTGTTTGTTTTGGGTTTTTTGTTTGTTTGTTTTTTCTATAGTGGCCACCCCAAAGCACATGAGGTAGTATCTTACTAAACGTGTGTTGTTTTCGGCAGCTGAGTTTTGGGGTGATTTTTACGTAGCAAGAAATAAGTAATATACCATTTCATTCTGTGAGTTCCAAGAAGGGAGTTTGGTTTCCAAAGCAGCTGAAAGGTTGAGGAAGAGAACTGAAACAAAAGCTCCCGCAGTCATCACATAACAAAGGTGGGGACCTTGGGCAGAGCAGACTCTACTCACTCCAAGGGTGGGGGTGGGGTGGGCAGGGCTGGGCAGCAGCAAGCCTGAAGGCAAAGAAGAATAAGGACAACTTTTTAAGTCATGGTCTGTAAAATTTTTATGGCTTGTCTATGTTCTTTCCAGACAGGGTGAGATAAAGGGAAGATGGTAGTAGTCAGGAGGGTTTTATCCTTTTTTCCTTTTTAAAATAGGAAAGAATTGATCATGTTTAAATGCCTATGGCACTTCTGGTGCGACTAGAACTGGAACCCAGCCTGAGTGGCTCTCGAGCTTGCACATTTACCAAAAGGTTTTGCTTGCTTGCCTAATTCTGAAGCAAAATAAAAAACAAGACAATGTAAACCAGTAATGTTCTAATTTTATTTCCCTTGACTGGCTATTTTGAGTGTTTTTTGGGTGGTAAATATTAAAGATTTGATTATTTCGAGGATTCTCCCTCTCTCTTTCCTCTTGGTGCCCCTGTTTGGCTGGGTTGCAAATACATGTTCAATCTGTCTCTTGGGCAATCCAGCTCCCTACCCTTCCTTCCCCAATGCACCAAGTCTTGGTCAAGTCTCTTCCAAGCAAAGCACAATGCATATGCATAGTAGGTCCCCGATGACATTTTTTGCAAGAGACAACAAAATCACCCCTATGGCTGAACTTCCTGGGGGTTCCTGAGTCAAAGGTCCTTCACAAACTGTACCATAAACATCCTCCAGGGGGGTGCCGGAGCCAAGTCCTTGCACATGAAGTGTGTTCCTGCTTTATTCACACAAGTGTAATTTGTGTGCACTCCACCACATCATGCATGTGTATTTTGGCTGTTTAAGTAAAGACAGACTTGTTCTGGGGGCCTTCTGACTACAGAATCCCCAGACCCAGGCACAATCCAATGTTTACTGGGCCCAGGTGTTATGGTTGACATAAAGCACTCACGGGGGGTGGGGGTGGGGAAGGCCGGGCCTCAGAGCTTATCACAGATACTCCCTTTGGATATACTAGAAGGTCATTATTCTTCCGTCTGATGGGTGAAGATGTTCTAACCCTTTCTATTCACTGTCACCAGCTGCTGATGAATCACTAATAAGTATTCAGCTACTTCACCCCTCCTGTGGATGCTTCTCCTCCTACCTCGCAGTGACAGGAAATCATCTCTCAGTAACCTTGAAGCTCTGCTACAGGTCTACTGGGCTTGCAGTTGGCTCAGGGTCCCACACTCAGAGAAGAGCAGTATGGGTGTTAATTTGTTGCTTGGGAACCAAGGGTCCCCAAGAAGCTGAGTAGTGCCCTCAGACTCCCAATCCGGGGCTCTGTCATCACACACACACACACACACACACACACACACACACACACACACACATCACGTGCTTGCACACAGACATTGATTTGACTTGAGATGTTACATCATGATTTTCTTTTCAGGAAACCATCAGTGATCAACGTGAAGTAATTTACTACAGAAAAAGAATAAATGTGGAATTGCTCAGATCAGGGCTGGAGTCTAGGCTCTGCCATTCATTCATTCGACTGCTGTTGCCGAGTTCCTACTATGGGCCGGATGCCAGGGACAGGGCAGTCAAGGAGCTGCCTTAGCAGCTAAAGGTGGAGAGATGACAGTAAACAAGTGTGATGGTTAATTCTGTGTCAACTTGACTGGGTTATGGAGTGCCCAGATATCTGGTCAAATATTTTTCTGGGTATTTCTGTGAGGGTGTTTTGGAATGAGATTAATATTTAAATCAGTAGACCGAGGTGTGCCTGGGTGGCTCAGTCGGTAGGTGTCCAATTTCAGCTCAGGTCATGATCTTGCAGTCAGTGAGTTCAAGCCCAAGAGTCGGGCTCTGTGCTGATAGCTCAGAGCCTGGAGCCTGCTTCAGATTCTGTGTCTCCTTCGCTCTGTGCCCCTCCCCCTCTCACACTCTGTCTCTGTCTCAAAATTAAATAAACATTAAAAAAATTTTTTTTAAATAAATCAGTAGACCGAGTAAAGCAGATTGTCCTCCTCAATGTGGGTGGGCCTCATCCAATCAGTTGAAGACCTGAATAAAACAAAAATGCTGAATAAGAGGGAACTACACTTGCCTGATTGCCTTCAAACTGAGGGATCAGCTTCTCTTCTGCCTTTGTATTCATATCAAGGCATCAGCACTTGCTGAGTCTTGAGCCTACCAGTCTTTGGTTGGGAACAATGCAATCAGCTCTCCTGGTTCTCAGACCTCTCGACCCGAACTGAAACTAAATCATCGGCTCTCTTGAGTCTTCAGATTGTCAGCTCACCCTGCAGATTGTCAGACCTTCCCACTTCCATAACTGCGTGAGAAAATTCCTTACAGTAAATCAATTTCTCTTTCTCCACATGCATACACCCTGTTGTTTCTGTTTCTCTGGAGAATCCTGACAAATACAGCAAGCAAATCAATGATCGATCTGACAATGACAAACTGCTGTGAGGAAAATAAAACAAGATCGAGAAAAAGAGGAGGGTGGTACTTTAGCTATGGAGGTCAGGGCCACCTCTCTGAGGAGGTGGCCTTTCAGCTAAACCAGACTGAAAGAGCAACAGCCATGTAAAAGATGTGAGGAGATGGTTGGGCAAAGGCCCTGGGGTGGGCAGGATCCTGGAGAGCTGGAGGGACAGAAAGAATACCAGTATGGTTGGAAGGGAGCATGGTGGGAGAGGGAGGAAGTATGCAAGGCATTAGGGATTCACAGGCCGTAGGGGGGAGTTTGGATTTTGTTCCTAGTACAAGGGTAATGTTTTGGAAGATTCTAAGAAGTGTAACACTCTGGCTGCTTGCATGTCTAGCTTGCTATATGATCCTGGGCAAATGAATGTTCCTCTCTGAGCTGTAGTTTCCTGACATCATTGTGAGGATCAAATGAGATAACATAAGAGAGTGAGTTAGTACTCTGTCCCACCCAAAGAAGTGGCAGTAGAGATGTCAGTTTCTTTTCCTGGTTGTTCACTAGGGGCAGTGACTGGTAAATGTTGACACTAAAACAAGACGGGAAAGTAGAACTGACGTGAACTTTCTGGGAGGCAGTATCGCCATATCCTTTAACAAGGGACTACCTCCCATGTGACCCAGGAAAACAATGAGAAACAGAGACAAAATGAATACCAAAGATGTTCATTACAATGTCACTTACATAGAGGAAAACCGGAAACAAGTAAATGTCTGAGCTAAGGGGCGGTTTAAAGACACTTTGGTACATTAAAGCTAGAGTTTTGAAGTCGCAGAGACATGGCTCTTCAAGGGCCTCCCTGGATGACTTCTGGCAAGTCATCAAATCCTGTAAACCTCAGTTAACTTGGGAAACGGAGACAACAATAGCACCCCTGCCACCTAGGGTTGTGATACGATTACATGGAAGTGCACATGTGACCCACCACTCAGCACCTGGCACCCATCAGGCTCCAGTAGGATGTGGGATCCCTTGGGGAAAATGCAAGGACCCCAGGTCAACTTTTAAAAAGCCAAAAGCTACATACATATATAAAATCGATAGCTGTGCCTCAGATTACTCAAATTGGCCTACAGATTAATGCAATTTTAATTAAAATCCCACAGGTTTGTTTGGTTTGTTTATGGCATAAGCTTTATTTGGAGGATTTCTATGGAGGAGGAGAGGCCAAGAAGAGGCAAGGCATTCTCCAAAAAGGATAACAGGGAAAGCCTTGCTCTACCAGATATTGATATCAAGATTTATTCTAAGACTATGATAACTAAGACATTGTGGAATTGACACAGGGATAGACGGATTGACGGATAGAGAACAGGGAGCCTAGAAACACACCCATAGAAATGGGGCTTTGATATATGACCGTATAAATAGAATATAAGTGAAAGACTGATACAGGACAAAAGTGGCAGTCCAGATCAGTGTGGAAAGAAAGAATTATTCAATCAATTGTGCTGGGGCAGCTGATTATCCATACTGGAAAAAAATGAAATTGGCTTCTTGTCTCACACCATACCCAAATTTTTCAGATGAAGTCAGAAATTAAATGTGAAAAGCAAAATTTCTTCTAAAGAAGAAAACATAAAACTATACTGTTTAATACATCAGGCACTAACCACACGTGGCTATTTTAAATTATTTTTATTTTGAAGGGCACCTGGGTGGCTCAGTCGTTTAGTGTTGGACTCTTGATTTCGGCTCAGGTCATGATCTCACAGTTCGTGAGTTCAAGCCCTGCATCTGGCTTTGTGCTGACAGCATGGAGCCTGCTTGGGATTTCTCTTTCTGTCTCTCTGCTCCTCCCTGCTCGCATTTTCTCTCTCTCTCAAAAATAATAAAATAAAATAAAGAACACCTTTAAAAACATTAAATTATTTTTATTTTTTTTTGTTCATTTATTTATTTTGAGAGCCAGATGCTTAACTGACTAAGCCACCCAGGCATCCCTCAAATTATTTTTAAATTAACATTAAGTAAAATGTAAAATTTAGTCTCTGGGTCACACTAGCCACATTTCAAGTGTTCAGTAGCCACATGTGGTTAGTGGCTACTGTCCTGGATATCACAGATAAAGGACATATCCATCACTGGAGAAAGTCCTATGGAACAATATTTGATATAGAAGAATATCTTTCCATCCTTGGGAAAGGGAAATATTTCTCTAAAAAGACAAAAAATGCTATCCACAAAGGGAAATATTGATAATTCAATTCATTAAATATTCACACTTCTATTTATCAAAACATACCATAAAGCAAATGAAAAGATAAGTCATGGGGCACCTGGGTGGCTCAGTCGGTTAAGCATCTGACTCTTGGTTTTGGCTCAGGTCATGATCTCACAGTTCGTGAGATTGAGCCCTGTGAAGGTTCTACATTGAGAGCACAGAACCTTTTTGGAATTCTCTCTCTCCCATTCTGTCTCCACCCCCCCCACTCCACTGCGCACATTCTCTCTCTCTCAAAAAATAAAGAAACTTAAAAAAAAAGAAAAGACATGTCAAGAACCGAGAGAAGATTATCTGTAATAAATGTAATTGACAAAGATTAGCGCTCACAAGATAAAGAGAACTCCTACATACTGGCGACCAAAAAACAACAACAAAAGACATGAATGGGTATTTCAGAGATGTTTCATAATTGTCCAATAAACAGATAAAAGGGAAAAGTAAATTAGACTTCAGTCATATTCCATTTATAGCCACTAGATAGGCAAAAACTAATTTTAACAATACTTGGAGAGGATGTGGATTCATGGTGTGACTATAAATTGGTACAACAACTTTGGGAAACAATTGGAAATTATCTTGCAAGGTTTAATATCCTAGGCAATTCCTCTCCTTACATATATGCAAGAGGCATTCCTACATATATGCATAGGAAACAGGCACAAGAATGTTCATAGCAGCAATTTTGGGTAATAAAAAAAACCCGGAGGGGTGCCTGGGTGGCTCAGTCAGTTAAGCGTCTGGTCTGACCCTTGATTTTGGCTCAGGTCATGATCTCAGGTGTTGTGGGATCAAGCCCCACATCAGGCTCTGCACTGACATCTGCTTGGGATTCTCTCTCTCTCTCTCTCTCTCTCTCTCTCTCTCTCTTTCTCTCTGGCCCTCCCCTGCTCCTGTTTACTCACTCTCACTCTCTTTCTCTCTCTCTCAAAATAAATAAATAAACACTTAAAAAAAAAACCTGGAGGGGCGCCTGGGTGGCTCAGTCGGTTAAGCATCTGACTTCAGCTCAGGTCATGATCTCACAGTTCCTGAGTTCGAGCCCTTCATTGTGCTGACAGCTCAGAGCCTGGAGCCTCCTTCAGATTGTGTGTCTCCTTCTCTCTCTGCCCCTCCACTGCTTGCACTCTGTCTCTCTCTCAAACATAAATAAACATTAAAATTTTTTTTAATTAAAAAAAAAACACCTGGAAACAAATTAAATGCCCAGCATTGGGAAAACAGATAAGTATGTTGTGGTATATTCACAATGGAATATTATACAGCCATGAAAAGGATAAACTACAGCTACATGACTTTAAGATAAATCTTCGATAATGCTGAGTACATTAAGTCCTGGAATACTACTTATGGTGTGATACTATTTTTATAAAGCTCAAAAATAAACAAAATGTACAAAGTTCATTCTTTAAGCATGCATACATAGATGATTTTTTTTTTTTCAAAAGGCAGGGAAACAATACACTAAAAATTCAGGGTGTTAGTGACTTCTGGGGGGTGGGTATGGCATGATAATGTAGAGGGATTCTGGTTATTGGTGATGTTCTAGATCTGCATTTGGGAGGTGAATTCAGGAGGGTCATTGCATTATCATGCCCCCAAACTTACACAAGCATTACATAAACTCCTTTGTATGCACCAAATGTAAATAAAGATGTAATAAAAAGGGAATAGTTTTCTCCTTTTCATTTTACTTTTCTGTATTATGATTTCTTCCCCCCAAATATATATGCTTTTTTTTCCTAATCAGAAAAAAAAGAAATATATTACATTATCTGGGAAATGTCTCTTGCTAAATTCAGGAATCATTTATAAATAGAACTGTGTTAGGATACTTGGAAGAAATGGTGTAAGAAAAGCATATCTAAGAGGCTGACCAATTTCCCTGGTCATTTAATAACTATGTGTGGAGCACAAACCTTCCTGATGGTGGCTTCACCCTGAGATTTCCTTTCAGTTGATGGCTGGGAGTTCAGGAGAAGAAGCATCAGTCTTTGGCAACCTGAGAACCTAGCTGTGAATGCCAGCTCTGTCATTCAGTAGCTGTGTGTCCTTTGGCAATGTACATAACTTCTCTGAGATTTGGATTCTTTGTGACTATAAGAGCACAGTGATGTTTACTTTGAGCTTTGCTTGGGTGGGTTAAGGATAAAATATATGAAGTGTCTGTCTTCTGGTCTGCCCGCACTTATATTGTGATCCTCCTGCCCCAATAATGATCGCCCCTTATTATAGTGTAGCCCTTCACAGGTTGCAAAAGTGTGTGGGGAATTATAGTCATTATCTGATCCTGAAAAAAGGCCTAACTTTATTAAAATAATACTTTACATGTATAGAATACTTGCTATGTTTATAAGAGTAATATAATAGTGGGTGCTCCATAGGTGCTGATGGAATAAATGAATGAATGCTTTCAAAGGTGGGTGTAACAAGAGAAAAAATAGTGGACTGCTTCTTTTGGGAATTCATTTTACAAACTTTTTTTAAAGTTTTATTTATTTATATTGCGAGAGAGAGAAAGCATACATGAGTGGGGAAGGGGCAGAGAGAGAGAGAGAGAGAGGGAGAGAAAGAATCACAAGCAGGCTCTGAACTGTCAGCACAGAGCCCAACACAGGGCTCCATCTCATGGACTCAAGTCATGAGTTGAGATCAAGAGTCAGAGGCTTAGCTGACTGAGCCACCCAGGCACCCCAGAATTAATTTTATGAGGCTAGAAGCTGCCTCTAAGGCAAAGGTAGGCAGCAGGTCTGAATCTCCCTGTTAAATTGAGGGGAACTTCAGGGCAGGCCAGAGCCCTGAAACAGCCCCTGAGTCATTCTGGTGAACAGACAGAGTCTGGCAAGGGGCCTTGCACTTGTCAAAAGACGCTGGCAGGGCCTTTTCCGGCTCTTGCTTGTGAAAAACTAGAAGTAAAAAAAGAGAGTTGGTGCCACCTGGAGGGTGAGAGTAGGCAACTCAGACAAAGGCTAGAAAAATTCTTAGAATAAGACAGGTCTTTTAGTTCAGGGGTACAGGTGGTGGTAAGAATGTAGCTTAAAAATAACCTGTGCTTTTAAAAAATTAAATTGTTATTGAGATAACTGTAGATTCATGAGCAGTTGTAAGAAATAATATAGAGAAATGCCAGGTGTCCTTTACCCAGTTTCCCCCAATAATAACATTTTGTGAAACCATAGTGTATAGATAAATGGAACAGAATTTAGAGTCCAGAAATAAAGCCGTACATTATTGTCAATTGATTTTTTTTAATGTTTTAAATGTTTATTTATTTATTTTGAGAGAGAGAAAGAGAGATAGAGAGTGAGCAGGAGAGGGGCAGAGAGAGAGAGGGAGACAGAATCCCAAACAGGATCCACACTGTCAGCACGGAGCCCGATGCAGGGCTCAAACCCACAAACTGTGAGATCATGACCTGAATTGAAATCAAGAGTCAGGCACTTAACTGACTGAGCCACCCAGGCACCCTAAGTGTCAACTGATTTTTGACAAAGGTCAAAACCACAATTGTCAAAGGTCAAATTGACCAAACACAATTCAATGGGTGAAAGAACAGTCTTTTTTGACAAATGGTGCTGGAACAACTGGATATCCAAAAAACAAAAAAAAAAAAACAAAACAAAAATGAAGTTGGACCCCTACCTCACACCATATACAAAAACTAAAATGAGCCAAAGATCTGAAACTTAAGAGGTAAAACTATAAAATTCTTAGGTAAAAAAACATAAGGATATATCTTCATGACCTTGGCTTAAGCAATGATTTCTTATATATGACACCAAAAGAACAAGCAACAAAAGAAAAAATAAACTGGACCTCATTAAAAAAAAAACAAAAACTTTTCATCTTCAAATGACATTGTAAAACAAGTAACAAAAAGACAAGTCGCAGAATGTAAGAAAATATTTGCAAATCATATACACGATAAGGATCTAGTATCCAGAATATATAAAAATATCTTACAACTCTAGAATTAAAAAAAAACAATTTTAAAATGAGCAAAGCATTAAAATAGACAATTCTTCAAAGTGGAATGCATACAAATGGCATGTAAGAACCCAAAATATCATGAACCATTGAGGAAATGCACATCAAAACCACAATGAGATACCATTTCACACCCACTAGGATGGCTATAATCAAAAGACAATCAAAAGATCAAAAAGACAATAAGTGTTGGTGAGGATGTGGAGAAACTGAAATTGATATTGAAATTGCTGGTGGGACTATAAAGTGGTGCTGATGCTTTGGAAAATTAACTGTTTATAACATTAAACTGTTATCATATAACCTAGCATTTCTACTCCTAGGTATACACCCAAGAAAAATGAGAATACATGTCAGATAAAAACTGGTATACAAATGTTCATAGCAGCATCATTCATGAAAGCCAAAAAGTAGAAACAACCCAAATGCCTATCAACCAATAATGCATGATAAATGAAATGTGGCATATCCATAAAATGGAATATTATTCAGCAATAAAAAAGAATGAAGTGCTCACTCATGCTATGACACAGCTGAACTTCGAAAACATTATGCTAAGTGAAAAAAGCCAGATACACAAAAGGCCACATATTGTATGATTCCATTTATATGAAATATCCAGAGGAGGAAAAGCCACTGAGACAGAAAGTAGATTAATGGTTGGGGAAGGAAGGGGAGTGAGGAATGCAGATTGACTTCTAATAGATACCAGGTTCTTTTAGGAGTGAGGTCTGCAATTAGCGGCGGTGGGTACACAATTCCAAAGACACTGAGAACCATGAGTTGTATATTTAAAAAGGTGAATTTTAGGTAGTGTTCCAGCTCAATTTTTTAAACTAGTAAAATTAATAAAACATAATATCACAACCAGTGTATTGAATATTGGTACAATCTACCAATGTTATTCATTGTTTCTCTTGTACTTTCAGTATTCTGTGTTTTTATAAAGGACTTAGCAATTATCAAGAAGAATGTATATTAATATTTAAAAACAATAAAAACCGTACAATTATGTATATAAGCCCTTCCTTAGAGCCCATACAATTATCTATATAAGCCCACCACCTACAATTCTCATTCTCGGAAAGGTATTTGTAAAAATTGTACATTTTGGCCTCGGTATAGTTTTATAGAATATTAAAACATAAAATTATATTTTAGCATATCGCCTCCCAAGTCATCAGAAATATCCCTTTAGAGAGGGTGTGGAATATTTCACCGGATAGATACACCATAATTCCCTCAACCATCTCATTTTTGCTGGTCATTTAGGATGTTTCCAGGTACTTTGCTGCACACTGCCGCAGTGAGCAACTTTATTTTCTTGAGGATGATTTCCACCAGATAAGGGGTGGGTTACTGGTTAAGGATTTTGAACATCTTTCTGGCTCTTAACAATTTCATCTTGGCTCAAGATCCCCCTCCCCTGCTTCCTCCAAGTCCCCAGCCTCCGTCTCTGCAAAGCCAGACCCTAGAGGCTGGCCCCTCCCCCTTAGTCCCCTCCTCTCGCTAAGCTGTTACCTCCTCTTTCACTTGTGGGCCTCAGCCCCAGACCCCTGCCGCTCGTGTCCTCTCCTGGCTCACCAGGTCTCCTTCTCCCCCGCCTGGTTTCGGGCAGCCCCCTCCTCAGGCAAGCCGATTGCCTGCCATGCGTCAGCTCTCGGCCACCCTGACTCGGGTTTGCCGTAGCCAAATGCAGTTTGGCACGCTGGCACGCACCATCCTTACCTTAGCTTCAGGGTGTCCCGCGCAGATGCCCAGGAAGACCTAAACTGTGGGTGACGTTTCGTTTTCCCCTTTCAGCCCATTCCAGCCTTCTGCGCTAGGGCGGCGCATCTAGTAGGCGCTCGATAGGTATCCAAAGTATTTTAAAAGCACATTGAAGTTCCTATGCTGGCTTTTTACTTTCGATCCCTGAAAGTTAATAAAGTACAAAACAATTTGCACCAGGATTAGATGTGATGGGGGATGGGGGTGGGCAGATAGGAATTATAAGAGAAAGTTCATGCATTCGTTCAGTTAACAGGAATTGACTTGAGCACCTACTGTATGCCAACACTAACCACGACAGTGAATAAAAGACAATAAAATCGATAGTGTAAAAATACAGTGTGTTATATGGTGGTTCGAGCCAGGGAGAAAAAAAATCAGGCGAGGTAAGGAAACAAAGTGAAGCCACCCAGAAAAGGTGAAAATAGTAACAGGTAACAATTGGGTGTCTACTGAGGGCCTCACCTTCGAAAGCCCCTTTAAAATAACGCCACAACGCAGTGAGGCAGGAACGACCGCTCCCATTGCACAGATAAGGAGGACGTAAGGTGCAGAGTTGGGGTGGTCAGCCCCGAGTCTAAGGCCTCCGCCCTTTCCCCCCGAGCCCCCAGCCCTTGGCCCGCCCCTCCCCGGCAGGGAAAAGGTTAACGCAGGGCGCAGCGACGGAGAGTGTGCGCATGCGCAGAGCGCGGATTGCGCTTGCGCGGAGATCCGGGCGACGTGGCCGGCCGGAAGTGGTCTGTGCGGAACCGCCGCCGGACAACCCCTGCTCGCTGAACCCGGCTAGCGCAGGGCTGCTGCTTTGGGCCCCGCCGGCACCACCATGCTGAAGAAATTTGATAAGAAAGACGAGGAATCGGGTGAGAGGGCGTAGGCTTGGGGGAGGCTGGACCCTCTTACAAGCTCTCTGCACCCTCCTTGGGTGCCTCCTTCGGGGCCTCTGCGTAGACCTGAAGCCGAGACCCAGTGAGGGGCAGGGGCTTATGCCAAGGTCGGCAACTGGTCAACGGCGGGCCTCGGAGAGCCCGAGCATGCTCCGCTGCCCCCACTCGTAAGCTCGGACCACGATTCGCTCGGTGACCTTGGGAGGGTCACTCTCCTGTGGGCCTCGGTTTCCCCAGTTGTCAGGGGAAGGGGCAGAGCCTGGTGAACCACTGTGACTTTTCGCCGGGTGACCTCTTGATATTCGCCGGGCTGCGTTGCTACTGGCCAAATGGGGCGTAATCTGTGGAGCCAATGTTCTGCGCTGAGAACCCTCTTTAATGTAACTACTCAGCAAATATGTATTGGTCGCTTACAGTGTTCCAGGCACTGTACTGTGTCCTGATACTGCAGTGGAACAAATGAGACACTCAGTGCCTGAGCTGGGAATATTAAAATGGTCACAGGCGAAGTAGGGAAGATAGATATCAACCAGATAATGACACATATAATTAATTACAAATGTGACATTTGCTGTGAAGAAATCCCAGTCACCAGATGATGGTTCCCGCATATTGTAGGGATTCAGTTAAGTACAAGTTGCATACATGAATGCAAGACACGATGCTATGAGAGGCACAGAAGGACTATGTCAGGGTTGCTAGGTGACTTAAGGAAGTGGTTTGAGGTAGAGTGGTAGGACCTATATGCAGGTTGTAGAGCTTTGATTGCCATTCTGGAGTAGTTTGAACTTGACTAAGCAGACGGTAATGACATCTTTCCCTTCTCTATGTCTCTGTATATGCAATTCAGGCTTACAACCTGTACTCACTCTTCTCCGTTCTCTGACTTTAGGTGGAGGCTCCAACCCATTCCAGCATCTTGAGAAGAGTGCAGTACTCCAGGAGGCAAGTGTCATTTGTCACCTGCCATCCCAAGTGTTCACAGTCAACGTGCTCAAAATACTAACACATTCAAAGGGGTGGTTTAAAGAACAGTAGGGGAGAAAACCTGTTCCTGGAAAGACAGGAACGCTTTGCTCCTGGAGAGAGTTCAATACGCTTGCAGTTGTTGTCGTTCTGTGTTTCTCTTTCAAGGTAACACGTGTTTACTGAGTATCTGTTAGTAAGTCAGCATGTCCCTAACTGATATTTAGGGCAGATTTCAGGAGTTCTTAATAGATGGATTAGGGAGAAAGCAAAACAAAACTTTCCTTATGAAAATAAGCTTATCCAGGCAAATGTATGTATTTACCCTGGGACTTCTCAGAGCTTGAATGTACCTGAGAGGCAGTCAATGGAAGGGAAATAAACTAAGTCAGAAGGTAATGTTCTTGGTTGCTTCTTTTTAGGCCCGTGTATTTAATGAGACACCCATCAACCCTCGAAAATGTGCCCACATCCTCACCAAGATCCTTTACCTCATAAACCAGGTAAGAGAGTGAAGTTTGGGGGCAGGGATCATGGTGCTGGGAGTTGTTGGGGGCGTTAGCATAAGTCACATAGCCCTTAGGGTATTTGATAGCTCCTGTGTGGATATAGCCCAGCTCTGGGTTCCCTCAGGGTCTAACTCTGATGTGTTTGCCCTTGATGGAGCCTCTGTAGGGTCTGTGGATGTGACCTGGGCTGATCTGGCAGGAAGAGCCTTCTGGCCTCTCTGTCCCAAGCTGAGACTTCGTTTTTGATTAAAACAGGGGGAGCACCTAGGGACCACCGAAGCAACCGAGGCCTTCTTTGCCATGACCAAGCTCTTTCAGTCCAACGATGTAAGTGCCCACAGTCAGTATGGTCTACCTTTGTGTGGATTGGAGTTTTCCTAACCTTGGCTTTCGTGTTGAGTCAGTGGTCATAGGCTTTTCCTCTCTCTTTCCCAGCCCACACTCCGTCGGATGTGCTATTTGACCATCAAGGAGATGTCTTGCATTGCCGAGGATGTCATTATTGTTACCAGCAGGTGAGTCTTCGGGTCTGTGTATGGCTCCTTTGACGGGTGCCATTGACACAGAAGCCATTTTTACTCATGTGTATCAGGTGATGAGACTTTTGTTTGACATAATGTCAGGTGCCCCTTCCTCTTCTGTCTCCCTCACCTTTCAGTTACTGCTGCCCCTCCATGGCACTCTAGAGTGTGCAGTTTCCCTAGCCTTACCTGAGGCACAAACCCTTCCTTGCCTTGATTCCTCTCAGTCAGCTGAGCCAGGCTGGAGCTTACGAAAGACTTTAGTGAGTGCCAAGAGAGAACACAAGAAAAATAGACATAGAGAATGCAGGGGGTATACAAACAGGTTCACTTCCCAAGTACTGGTTTCTGTGTTAGACTGACTTATTCAGGGGAAAGGTGTGACTAAAATATAATCCCTGTCCTTAAGAACTGGAGCTCAGTTCTCTTGCCACAGTTTATGGGGGGCGGGGAGATGCTATACATTCCATTGTAGGGTGGTTTAGAAAGCATTTTTTTGAACATCTACCAGTCCCTGTGCATAACTTTGGGAAGCTAGCAGTAAGTAAGGTAGACATGGCCTCTGCAGTCCCAGAGAAACAACCGAGGAGACAGGCATTAGAATATATAACAGAGTTTATCCGGGGAAGTATGATAGGGTGTGAGAACAGACCAGAAGGATATACAACTTGAATTTGGATCAGGAAAGGCCCCCTAGACCTGTCTGAGCAAAGTGCTGAAGGATGAGCAAGAAATAGCAGGACAGTGCTCACTTCAGCAGCACATATACTAAAATTGGAACAACTCAGGGAAGATTAGCATGGCCCTTGCACAAGGATGACAGGCAAATTCGGGAAGTGTTCCATATCCCCCCCCCAAAAGAATGAAAGAAGCCACTGAAAATTAATCTCTTCCAAAAATGCTTATTAATAGCAGGACAGAGATGGAGAGGGCCAGGAGTACTCTAGGCTGAGGGAATAGCAGATGTCAAGGCCCGGAGAGGAGAGTCTCTGTTAAGGAGTTTATGCTTGATGGTAATGGGCAGTAGGAAGCCTTGGGAATGTTTTAATCCAAGCAGGGGAGTGACCTTGATTTTTGAGGAGGGCGGGGTGCAAGTGAGCGAGGGACTCACCCAAAGTGGGGGTCGAGCTCACCGGATGCGTGGCTCAAGCTCACCCGATGTGGGACTCGAACTCATGCACCGTGAGATCATGACCTGAGCCGAAGTCAGATGCTTACTGACTAAACCACCCAGGCGCCCCAGAGTCTGGAGTTTTGTAAAAAATCTCTCTTGTTGCTGCTTGGAGTTTGACCGGGAAAGAGTAAGAATACAGCAAGAACACTAGTTAGACTTGTGTAGTAGTCCAGACAAGGGGGTGTGACTAGAGCTAGGGAGGAGCGGGTGCAGACAAGGGCTTGGGGAGGACAGGCCATGCTCCTGCGCGGACAATGCCTTCCCCTCCCACAGCCTGACAAAGGACATGACTGGGAAAGAAGACAACTACCGTGGCCCGGCTGTGCGTGCCCTCTGCCAGATCACTGATGTGAGTCTGCTGCCCCTGCTGAGCTGTTCCTCTTTTTCCCTGCTTCTTGGGCAAGGCTCAGTCATGATCCTCTGTGCATGCATTAGGTTGTCCCACGTCTCCTGAGCAAAGCACTGAGCCAGGTGGTGTGGGGATGAGGGTAGGGTGCAGTAACACAAGAAACAGGTTTGCTTCCTTCCTTCTTGTCCCCACTCTTCCCCACCCATCACATGCACTCCTGACGGTTGCCAAGGATTGATTGGGTCCCCTTCTGCCCCACCCATTGTTCCCACAGAGCACCATGCTGCAGGCTATTGAGCGCTACATGAAACAGGCCATCGTGGACAAGGTGCCCAGTGTCTCCAGCTCTGCCCTGGTGTCTTCCCTGGTATGTAGCTGGGGACCCTGTGGCGGGGGCCTGGACAGCAGATTGGGAAACTGAAGAAAATATCAGAGTTGCTTTTCAGTAGGAAAAAGAAAGTTTCTATATCCCTTCCCAGATCTGAGAGTCCCACCCACCTTCTCAGTGAAGAGTGCCTGGGGAACTCTTGACCCATCCCTTGGGGTGACAGATTGTGGGGAGTTTGGGCCTCGTGGGAGATCTACCACCAGGGCAGAGAGTGAGGGTGGGAGCCATCCTTGTGTGCTGTGTCAAGAGAACCAGGACAACGGAGAGGCTCTGGGCCGTGTCTGAGGGAAGACCCAGAGCTGGACTGAACTGTGAGCCAGGGCCAGGAGGCATGATGGCAGGGCACCCTGTCTGCCCGCCTCTTAATGTACTCTGTTGCCCTTAGCACCTACTGAAGTGCAGCTTTGACGTGGTCAAGCGCTGGGTGAATGAGGCCCAGGAGGCGGCGTCCAGTGATAACATCATGGTCCAGGTGAGGTGTGAGCAGAGCAATGATATTGACGATTCTTAGGCAAATGAGCTGGGACTGGTGATTCAGAAATGGACGCTCACCCCGGAGATCCTGGTGTCCCCTAGCAGGAGCAGGCTTTCATCTTTTGTCACTGGATTGTGGGGAGACTTGGGGGTTTGGGGAAACGATCCAGGGTACCACTTGGCATGGTTTAAGTTAGGAGCTCCTTACCGGCTGGAACTAAAATGTTCAAGTGTCTGATAACCAGCTGAGTCATGTTTTGGGATATGGGATATAGCAAACTTGGTCCAGGCAGCCAGAGAGCCTTTGCCGAGCTGGCTTTTTTAGTGATGCATGTAAATGTCTTGGTGGGGCTTTCAGCTACTTAACACTTTTTCAGTGACCTAGTCCAGAAATTCCTTTTATCTCTGTAAGACAAGTTTCCTTGTCTATAAAATGGGAATGAAAGTTTCTGCCTCACAAAGCCGTGAGGATAATATGAAAGAGCATCTAGAACATCTGACTTGTCGGGTACATACCTGTGGGCGCCCCCTGTGTGTTTTTCTCTTCTCTTTCTCCTCACCCCTTGTGCTGATTCTCCTCTCCAGGGCCAGCCATGGCCCCTCAAGATCTTTCCCAGTGTCAGAGAAGGCTCTCCCATACAAGGCACCCACAGTCGCATGACTTAGCCCTTGAATGCCACCCTGGTAAAGAAACAAAAAAGAGCAGAGGGAACAGGAAATAACTCTGTGTACCTTATATCTCCAGAAGGGTAATCCCTTGACTTTGAGCCCTCCAGACCTAGCTTGGCCAGTACCAGCCATGTGTCCTTGGGCAACTCAGTGAGACTAAGAGTATCTACCTTCAGGGGTGGCGTAAGGTTTAATTCTACAAGGTCTTGTATGAGGTGTGCTGCATGGCACCTTATAACACCTGTCCATGCTCAGGGCCTGGCACCCACTTTCTCTTGTTGAAGGACACCTGGTCTTCCATTCTTTCATCACTGTGGTCTCTGTTGTCCCCTCCACATCTGTACTCATGATGCCTGTTGGGGCCCTTGCTGAACTTGAGGGCGGGAGCTAGACTACACACAACACTCACGTGGTGTGGTGAGCATCGTCCCGGGGCCATCCGTACAGAGCATCTGGGGAAATTGTCACAGCCACTCTGCGAGGTAGCTACTGTGATGCCCATCTTAGACACGAGAAGGCTGAAGCCCAGAGAGATGCGGAGGCCTCTCTCGGGCCACACAGCTGGTAGACCTGGGCTTCACGCACCTGTACTCTGCCACGACCTCCCGCTCTCTAGTACCATGCTCTGGGGCTCCTGTACCACGTGCGGAAGAACGACCGCCTGGCTGTCAATAAGATGATCAGCAAGTTCACCCGGCATGGCCTCAAGTCTCCCTTTGCCTACTGCATGATGATCCGGGTGGCCAGCAAACAGCTGGAGGAAGAGGATGGCAGGTAACGAATGGCTCTTGTCCCCCTTGGCCAGATGGCGCCCTATTCCGCGCTGGGCCATCCCCAACTTCTTGCCGCCCGTGTCCTTTTGTAGCCGTGACAGCCCTCTGTTCGACTTTATTGAGAGCTGCTTGCGCAACAAGCACGAGATGGTGGTGTACGAAGCCGCCTCGGCCATCGTCAACCTGCCAGGCTGCAGCGCCAAAGAGCTGGCCCCCGCTGTGTCAGGTTACACACCTCCTTTCGCCCCGGCCCCACACATCTGTGCCTGCTGGGAACTGGGCCCTGGGCTGGGGGGTTGGAGGAAACAAAGAAAGAAAGAAAGAAAATGCCCTCAGATAGGCCACGGCGGGGTGTTAAGAAGAGGAATTGGGACCTAGTAAGTACCCATTTGGTGCTGTGTGAGTCTCTCACACTCATCATGTTTGGGTACTTTGAGTTCCATCTTACCATTAAAGAGGCTGGGGCGCCGCTAAGAGGCAGAGATGGGGTTCAGATCCATGCTGCAGCCTGTCGGGCTGGCTAGTGATGGCAAGAGGCCCTGGTGGAAGAACCCAAAATTTATAAAACCAGGTTTTATAATTCCTTGCTAGGGGCCAGGCTATCTCAGGCAAAGGAGAAGGCAATTCAGAGGGGTCATTCAAAGCCTGCATACTGGAGCCCAATAGCCTGGGTTGGAGTCCTCGCTTTCCTAGAGCCAAAGCACACGGAGGGCTTTGCTGCCTGACATGCAACCATGTACAATAGGAACCAGGGCAGTTGTTTAAGGCAGGACTGAGGTAATTCTGCTGGTCTGCATACATGCCCCAGGAGAGAGGAGTGGAGTTTTACTTTGGATAAAAGACTCAGGCATCAGGTATGGGTAGTCCTGGATCTCAATCCTTGTTCTGCCATTTACTGGTAGCTAACCTAGAGTTACGTGAGTTTTACCCGTGTGCCTCAGTCTCTGTATCTGTTAAATGGGGATAATAATAATAGCTGCTTTGTGGGGTTGTGAGAAACCAATCAGACAAGGCACAGCAGCTCCTTAGCACAACATCTGGCACATAGCAGGTGCTCAGTAAGTAGCGGCCGTCATTCACGAGACCCACTGGGCTCTCATAAACGTATTAAAGCCTCTGTGCTCGTGAGCTCTTTTCCTTGGTTGGGGTGAGGGTGCCAGCAGGGATATGAGCTGAACAGAGGGTTTGAGTCAGAACAGCTTCATAGCCCTCATGTATCCCCCATGCCCTGCCTGACCATTCCCCGGAGGCCTGAGCTTTTCTAGCTGCCGAGCGGCGAGGGAGGCCTGACATGTGGCATGTATCTCTCCACAGTGCTCCAGCTTTTCTGCAGCTCCCCCAAGGCCGCTCTCCGCTATGCTGCTGTCCGTACCCTCAATAAGGTGAGAGTTTAGGGGTGGGCAGAATGAGCACTTTGCCTTTTGAGAGGGTCGGGAGGTGCTTGATCCAGCTGGAGGCGTGTCGTGGCCCCTGACCGGAGCTGCAGAAGGTGTAACACTGATCACAGTTGCTTCCTACAAGATGGCGAGATGAGCCCATCCACAGGACCTCTGACCAGGCCAGAGTCATCCAGTGGAATGACGGAAGTCCCTTTGTATGTCTGTTCTGTCCTCCCAAAACAGGTGGCCATGAAGCATCCGTCAGCAGTGACAGCCTGCAATCTGGACCTAGAGAACCTGGTTACAGATTCAAATCGCAGCATCGCCACGTTGGCCATCACCACACTCCTCAAGACTGGCAGCGAGAGCAGCATCGATCGCCTCATGAAGCAGATCTCGTCCTTCATGTCGGAGATCTCAGATGAGTTCAAGGTGCCCAGGCATGCCTGCAACACCCACCGTTCCCGGAATGAGGAAGATGCTCTGTGCCTGCTCCCTTACATTCCCCAGCCCCCAGGCCAGGATTGACCTGGGCCTGGTAGGGCTTGAGGACTCAGTGGAAGAGGTGGCACATCGCTCTTCACGGGGCTCGCCCTTGGGAGACGCGCACATCCAGCCTTGGGGTCTTTGTCCGTACGGTTCCTTCGTAAGGCCAGTGGCAGGGCATGGGGTGAGGGCTGAGAGCAAATGTTGTCAGAGATTTCTAGTTTTCTGGTATGGGCTGATGGTGGTGCTGTTGGTCAATTTGGGGAAGGAGGGAGAGTCAGGTCCTAGGTGAGGGAGGTAGGAAGGTAATGATGGTGATCGCGGACGTGTTGAGTTTGAGGTGCCGTGGGTACCAGGTGGAGTTGTCTGGTAGACATTCGCTAACATTGGGCTTGAGCTCGGACACAGACAAAGGTTTGGGAGTGAGTGGCATGGAAGAGGTGGGTTAAAACCACGGGAGGAGGTAGGACTGCCAAAGACACTGTGTGCAAAGGGGAGAGGGCCCAGGCCAAAGTACCCAGGGAGGAGCCTGAACAGCCTATAGGTGGGATCGTGGGGGTGGAGGTAGGAAGAGAAGCAGAACAGGCAGGCTGTAGAGGGACCAGTGGACCTACCCTGAGGTCTGAGTAGAAAATCAGAGTTTGGGGGACCCAGAGGCTGGACCTGGGGCTGTTGGAACTGATGTGCCTGCTACCCTACTTGGATGGGCTCAGGGATCGCGTGCTCCCTGAGGGTAGAGATGGAGTTCCTCTCAGCTCCTTGCCCTCTGGGTCCAGGGCCTGGCTGGGCCTAAGGAAGGACTTGGTTGGCACTTAGTGAACTAAGTAACTCAAGCCTGGAGGCAGGGGCCGCTGCTCATACACGTCTGTTTGACTCAGGTGGTGGTGGTCCAGGCCATCAGTGCCCTATGTCAGAAGTATCCTCGCAAACACGCCGTGCTCATGAATTTCCTGTTCACCATGCTGCGGGAAGAGGTAAGAGCAGGCATTTGGGGCATGCCTGGTCTCCTGGTGCAGGGAGTGACCTGGCTGTAAGCTCCATTCTCAGTTTGGAGCCAAGAGTCTCTTCTTGGAAGGTATGCATATCAACCCGTTGGCCAAGTGAATTTCTTGGTGCCTACAGACCTGACAATATAAACATGCACCAATTCCTAGTGATTACAGTAATAAGTAATGACTCACCACCCTGGCTTTAAAGTCACAGCAGATGCCCTGAGGCGATGCTTTGTGCTGGAGTCAGGAAAACCTGTGTTCTCTACTGGTGCCTAGTGTAGAAATTTTCTGGGCCATTCTGGGACCTCCAGCATGGTTTCTTCTGCAATTGATGCTAATAATTTGACATTGGGTTCTATTTTTGTTTCTCACGTGTCTTAGTGATTCACTTACACTACCTTCCTTGAATGTCTCAACGAAACCAGGTAATTCAGAGGAGCAGAAGCAAAGGGTTTTTGGAGTAGATTTGGTCCCTACATATCTGGTTGCCCCTTCGCCCCAGCACAGAGTGGCCCTTGGACCAAGAAGCCCTTGCCTTGGGTGTCATTGGGTCTCCTGAGATTGGAGGAGGGCACTAATACTTAAGAAGCCTTCAGCTAATAGGTCCAGTACTTTGGAGACACTACACAGCATACACAGTCTTACCCTCATAACAGGTCTTGTCAACAGACATCAATTTCTCCCTGTAAAAATCAGGGATCTGAGGGGCATCTGGGTGGCTCAGTTAAGCGTCCAACTATTGATTTCGGCCCTGGTCATGATCCCAAGGTCTTGGGATCAAGCCCCGTGTCTGGCTTTCTCCCTGGCTCGCACTCTTTTCTCTCTCTAAAATAAAATAAAATAAAATTCTTAACGAGACACAAAATGTTTCTATTTAACAGTTGACTGTTAGATCTGGAAGGGCCCCAGCGAACATTCAGTCCAGGCCTTTTATTTTACACAGAAAATAAGGTAGAGCCCAGATAGCCAGGTCCCTTACCTCCATGTTCTGTTTGGACTGCTGTCCTCCCTGGTCCTGGTTAGGTGTTGGGCCTCCCAGCTCATTTCTGGAGAGAGCAGCCTCCTCGCTCAGCTTGACCCCTCCCACTGCAGGGCGGCTTTGAGTACAAGCGGGCCATCGTGGACTGCATCATTAGCATCATTGAGGAAAACACAGAGAGCAAGGAGACCGGGCTGTCACACCTGTGCGAGTTCATCGAGGACTGCGAGTTCACCGTCCTAGCCACCCGCATCCTGCATCTCCTGGGCCAGGAGGGACCCAAGACCAACAACCCCTCCAAGTATATCCGCTTCATCTATAACCGCGTGGTCTTGGAGCATGAGGAGGTCCGGGCAGGTGGGTCTGAGCCAGGGCTGAACTGGGGCTCTTTGCTGCTTCTTGAGCAGATGACCTGTCAGAGGGACCTGAGCCTCAGTCCCCAGGCACTCTGTGTTCTAGCCTCACCAGCTCCGTGGTTTATAACATTGTGGGCAGGATCTTGGATGCTTGCGTGTCACCCAGTTCAGTGGTTCCTTAGCTCTGACTTGTATTGTTGGTTTTTGATTTTTGGTTTTTAACTTTCACTATATGTTGGTGTTTAACTTTTTCTCTCTTGCTTGCTTTTTTTTTTTTTTTAAGTGTTTAGGTATTTTTTCAATGGTTAGCTTTATTGAGGTGTAATTCACATACTGTAAAATTTACTCTTTTGCGTGAGTATGCAATTCAGTGTGCATCCATCATATTCTTAACTTTAAATTTACTGTTCTTCTCATGCCCCCACTGGACAGATTTTTCCTCTTTCAGCAATTAATATTCATTAAGTAATGGGTCGTTTTCTCATTTATATAATACAAAGGCTAACTGAATTGAACCCATTTGGATACAGAAGGTGAGAAGCCTGTGTGTGGCTAGCTTCTGTGGCCACGTCGTAGTCAGTGCTGAAATGGCTCCTGGAACCCAGGAATGGGACTGTCTTCTCCTTGAAACAGCTGAGGGAGTTGAGGCCCAAAGGAGGTCCACCCAGGGCCACTCATTGCACTGCAGGCAGTTGTGGGCCTCCAGGCTGAGAACTGCTTCACTCAGGACCTCTTCTGCCCAAAGATTCGTTACAAGTACTGGAACTGTCGTGAGCTGTCAGGTGGGTTAAGTAAATTATATTTGCTTCATAAACACAGGCGCTGTGAGTGCTCTGGCCAAGTTTGGAGCCCAGAATGAAGAGATGTTACCCAGTATCTTGGTGTTGCTGAAGAGGTGAGTATAGGCCAGAGGTCCCTGATGGGTGACGGTGTTCCCCGGGGGAGAGGTTATACAACAATGGATTGTAGGGGGAAAAAAATAGAAAGCATTGTAAAGCATGGAAAAATATCATGCAAAAATCCCTCCACCTAGGTGTGACTATTGTTGAGTTTTTTCTTCCTTTTTTTTTTAATGCCTTTCTTTTTTAAAAAATGGCTTTATTGATACACAGTTTGCGAGCCATACAGTTTACCCATTTGAAACGTATAAAGGGAACCTGGGTAGCTCAATCAGTTGAACATCCGACTCTTAATTTTGGCTCAGGTCATGATCATGGGACTGAGCTCCATGTCAGGCTGCGTGCTGAGCGTGGAGCCTGCTTAAAATTCTGCCTCTCCTTCTGCTCCTCTTCCCCACTCACACTCTCTCACTCTCTAAAATAAAAAAATAAAATTCTGGGGCAGTAGGTGGCTCTGTGGGTTAAGTGTCTGACTCTTGACTTTGGCTCAGATCATGATTTCACAGATCATGAGATTAATTAAGCCTGCGTCAGGCTCTGCACTAACCTTGCTTGGGATTCGATTCTCTCTTTCCGGCTCTCTCTGTCCCTCCCCCTACTTGTACTCTCTCTCTCAAAATAAATCAGTAAACATCAAAAAATAAATAAAACGTATAACAAGATGTTTCCTTTTTTTTTTTTTTTAACGTTTATTTATTATTGAGAGACAGACACAGAGCGTGAGCAGGGGAGGGGCAGAGAGATGGGGAGACATAGAATCTGAAGCAGGCTCCAGGCTCTGAGCCGTCAGCACAGAGCCCGACGCGGGGCTTGAACTCACAAATCGCGAGATCATGTCCTGAGTCCAAGTTGGTCGCCCAACCGAGCTACCCAGGCGCCCCTAACATGATGTTTCTTAATATATTCACAGAGTTGTGACCATCACCATAATCTAAGTTTAAAACATTTCTATCATTGCCAATAGAAACCTGATATCCATGGTGTTTACCGGGCAGAGTAAATGTCTATTAGGCTAGGACAGTATTTTCAGTGTGGGTGTTAGTTTCCAGCATTAAGAATCCTTGGTCCCTGTGGTTTTTTGCAGTGTATGGAGTTTGGTGAGGCTGTTTTCAGCTGTGCCTGCTTGCCTGTTTTGCTGGTTAGCGGGGGGTTTAAAAAAAAAAAAAAAAAAAGAAAGAGGGGCGCCTGGGTGGCTCAGTCGGTTAAGTGTCCGACTTCCTCTCGGGTCATGATCTCGCAGCTGGTGAGTTCAAGCCCCACATCGGGCTCTGTGCTGACAGCTCGGAGCCTGGAGCCTGCTTCGGATTCTGTGTCCTCTCTCTCTGCCCCTTCCCCTGTTCGTGCTCTGTCTTTGTCTCTAGCTCTGTATTAAAAATAACGTTAAAAACTTTTTTAAGTACTAAAGAAAAACCCTATATGGATTAGTAGTCACTGCCCTCTCCCCAACACCTACTCCCCCCCAGCCCTAGACAACCACTAATCTACTTTATGTCCCTATGCATTTGCCCATTATGGTCGTTTCTTAGAAATGCTGTCGTACAATCTGCGACCTTTCCTATGTTTGGCTTCTCTGTGATGTTTTTTTTAAGATTCATCAATGCTGCAACATATATCAGTACTTCATTCCTTCTTATGGCCAAATAATTCATTGCACGAGCACACCACATTTTATCTATTCACCAATTGACAGACTTGGTTTGGTTTCCACTTTTCGGCTCTCATGAATAATGCTGTTATGAACATTCACGTACAAGTTTTTGTGTGATGTATGTTGTCAGTTCTCAAGAGGAGATGCCTGGGAGTTGAATTATTGGGTCATATTAAATTCTTCTTTGACATATGCTGCTGGATGTAGGAGATTGCCTCCTTCACTGGGTGGGCTTTAGGGAGTGGGCCCGGGGAATATGAATGTGGCCACCTCTTAGGTAATGAGCTAGAATTTTATAGGCCCCTCCGTGTGTTTGATGCCTGGATCCCACAGGCATGTTCATCTGGGGACTGAACTTTAAGAGACTTGCTTCCCCTTACTACCGTCTGATGAAACCCTGCAGTGTTCCCCTGCCACCCCTGTGGGGCCGCAGTCAAGATTACCATGGGTTCCCAGGGCGCCTGGGTGGCTCAGCCAGTTAAGCATCCGGATTTGGCTCAGGTCATGATCTTGCAGTTTGTGGGTTCAAGCCCCACATCAGGCTCTGTGTCAGGCTCTGTGATGAAAGCACAGAGCCTGCTTGAAATCCTCTGTCCCCTGTCTCTCTCTGCTCCTCCCCCATTTGTGGGCGCTCGCTCTCTCCCTCTCTCTCTCTTTCTCCCAAAAATGAACGAACATTAAAAAAAACAAAAAACAGATTACTATGTTTTCTGGCTGCAGGTGCGTGATGGACGATGACAATGAAGTAAGGGACCGAGCCACTTTCTATCTCAATGTCTTGGAGCAGAAGCAGAAGGCCCTCAATGCAGGCTATATCCTAAATGGTGAGTTTCCCTGGCTGTCTTCGACTAGGCCCCCTCCCAGAGCTGTGGCCCTCCTCCCCACTCCAGAGCAGGCACACCCTCTCTGGGTAGGGAAGTCTGAGGCAAGACGCTTTGGGCTGGACTTTCATGGCAACTTCATGGCATCACTGTGACCTCAGGAGACCGCGAATCTTGCAGTTCACACCAGTGTGGGTGGCAGCAGCTCAGTGAACTGAAACACTAGTCATTGATAAAAACCTCTCTTCCCATAGTCCTTTATATAAGTCACTCTTGTATACATTTATCACCATACCAGCCCTGTGAAGGAGGATCCAGATGAGAAAGTGGAAGCCCAGAGAGTGTTAAGTGGTTTTCTCAGTGGTCTAGAGTCATACAACTTAGACCCCAGGGCCACAGGCTTCCGTGGGGGATTCCGGCTGCTCATTCTGTCATGCCTTCAGGCAGTGCCTCGCTCCCACTGGCTTCTAGGTCTGACTGTTTCCATCCCTGGTCTGGAGAGAGCTCTGCAGCAGTACACTCTAGAACCATCGGAAAAACCTTTTGACCTCAAGTCTGTGCCCCTGGCCACCACGCCCATGGCAGAGCAGAGAACAGGTAAGTAATGTCTGTGCTCCTTGTAGAGACTTTCAGGTCCAGGCCTCTGTTGGAGGGTCTGCATGGGCCGTGAAACCACTAAACCTAGCCAGGATGGGGGGGATTGTACCAAGAGGATGGAACAGTCCTTTCTAATCCTTTCTACGGCTGACTCCAGGATTGGAGACACATGCACACAAACACTCGCTCTCTCGCGTGCTCACACTCTCTCAGGGGGTTGGACCAGCTCTGTGGTCAGCCCCACACTGCCCCATTACTGGAGTTGTTGGTCACCATGTGTGTTTGCTCCTGCAGAAAGCACCCCCATCACAGCCGCCAAGCAGGCGGAGAAAGTGGCAGCCACTCGAGAAGACATCTTCCAGGGTGAGTAGCGGTGCTTGGTGGGGCGCTCAGGACTGGGCTTGGTCTCCTCAGCTTTGGGGGTGGGGGGTGTCGTTGCTTTCCTCAGGGGAATTAGGAGAGACCTAATCAACGACAGTTCTTACCCTTGAGTTCTGGGTCCTGAGAGTACTTTAGTCAACACATTTGACCCTCAGGTGGCAGTTATCGGGTCCATTTGGTATTGGAGGAATTGGAAGTTCAGAGAGAGAAAGTGATATGCCTAAGGCTGCACCGCAAGAAACTGCAGGGGCTGGAATTAAGATCCACATCAAACTGGCTCACAGCTGCCCCTCGGCCTTGGTTCTGAGGGCTCAGGTCCCTGGAGCCCAGGCCGGTACCTGATGTCAGATTCAGCACAGTTGGGGTCCAAAGACGCTAATACTTTTTCTTGGGTTCCAGAGGGCCTCAGTCCACATTGTTTGGTAAGGTTTTGTTTGGGTGGTTATCTATCCCTCTGGTCTAGCATCTTTTTTTGTGTTTCTTTTTTTTTTTTTTAATTTTTTTTTAATGTTTATTTTTGAGACAGAGAGAGATAGAACATGAACGGGGGAGGGGCAGAGAGAGAGGGAGACACAGAATCGGAAGCAGGCTCCAGGCTCTGAGCCATCAGCCCAGAGCCCGATGCGGGGCTCGAACTCACAGACTGCGAGATCGTGACCTGAGCTGAAGTCAGACGCTTAACCGACTGAGCCACCCAGGCGCCCCTGGTCTAGCATCTTTTTAAGGGTAGAGGCTGTGTATCTAAGCGACAGACCATATTATCTACTGAATCCCACCATGAAGGACTGACATGTGTCCCTCTTCCTTCATGAAGAATCTCCTGTGCTCATCACTTCTACTCCCAGTCTTCCGCCTTCCCTCAAGTAGTTCTGTGTGGTTCTTTGTAGGTTCTGTCCTTTATATTCTCTATCATAGTACTTAGCACAGTGCCTTCCTTCCTCACAGTGAGCTCCCAATGATTGTTGAATTAAATTACATCCTCCACCACCACCCCCGCTGGGGCACCTGGATGACTCAGTTGGTTAAGCATCAGATTCTTGATTTCGGCTCAGGTCATGATCTCACGGTTCATGAGAATAAACTATAAAAATTAATTAGTTAATTAATCAAATCCTCCCCCGCCCCCATTCCATTTGAGAAGCCTGTCTTCTGTCAACACATCTTTCAGATTGAGCAAAATCTGAATCCTGAGGTAACTGGGATCACTCTCACCCAAAACTTTCCCTTCTGTATTACTTCCCCTTTGCTGTTCTCGCAAATTACCACAAAGTCATTGCCTTAACGCAGCACAGTTATCTTACAATTCTGAGGGCAGAAGTCCAAAATGGGTTTCATTGTATTGGCAGTGCTGAGCTTCCTCTGGAGGCTCCAGGGGAGAATTAGGTCTCTGCTTTTTCAAGTTTCTGGAGGACTCCATTCCTCTCCTGGTGACCCCTTCCTCCGCCTTCACAGCTAGCAGCATGGCCTCTTCAAATCTGACTCTGAGCCTTCTGCCTCCTTCTTATAAGGACACTGGGCCCATCCAGATAATCCAGGATAATCTCCCAGTCTCAAGATCCAATTTAATCATATCTGCGAACTCCCTTTTACCATGTGGGTAAAAGTTCTGGGAATTAGCTTGTGCGTATCTTGAGGCTACCATTCTGCCCCAGCTTCAAAGGAAGACTCTTTTTAAGCCTCTTTGAGGGTATCAATTTCATCTTTAAGCACTCTTCTGAAACCTAACGTTTATTGATCACCTGTTCGGTTCTAGAAGGTTTCCTAGATCCTGACATTTATTGCCTCATTTATCTTCACAACAATCCTGTGAGCAAGATTATTGTATCGATTTTATCGGTGAAGAGTTGGAAACTCAGAGGCATTAACTGATAGCTTCTAGCAGAATCCCCCAGGGTAGTTAAGTGTCAGGTCTAGAAACTTGATATCCCAGTGAAATCAATTCTCACAGAAAAGCACTCTGGTGGCTGATGATCACAATGGCCCAAAAGTGCCTCCTCATTTCTAAGCTGGCTCTTTCTGGGCTTTTCACTGCCTGCACATTCATCAAATATAATCCTTCAGGCCGCAGAGGGCTGAAGCAGTCACAAAGCCTGACTCTGTGGGGGGAGAAAGCCAAATAATAATAATAATAATGCCTACTTTCTGTCTCTATCCATGAAACATGAATGAAGTACGTTCTAAGTTCAGGGCAAAATACCAGATCCCTGGCCTCAGGGCACATTTTCTGTCCTTATAGAGTTCAATTGATTTGGGAAGACAAGTTAAAAATGTTAGAGCAGTGGTCTTCAGATATCAGCTTACATCAGAATCAGCTGGCAAAATTTCTTAAGAATGTAGATTCCTAAAAAAAAAAAAAGAAATGCAGATTCCTGAGTCCCAAACCCAAAGATTCTGATAGACTGTATTTAGGATGGGCCCGGAATCTCAGTTTTTAATAAGCCCCGACCCCCAGGTAATTCTGACACTAGTGATCCATTGAGGAACACTGCCCCTGCCATAGAATAGGAAAGAGAGCAGTAGCCGCAGGCCGTCATAGGTGGACATCGTGTGCAGGCGGCTATCAGATGTCTCCTTCACCTGGACGGGCCACGTTGGCGGCCTGTGGGCTACTGGACCCAGCCCACTGCTGGAACCTGGCTTTGAGGTGTACAGATGGGCCTTCCCAGGTACTCACATACCACCTGAAGTGGGGTTTTCGGCGAGTCTGAATCTGAAACATCTCCTAGTACTGGCCTTTTCTCTTAACTGACAAATGTGTAGGATCAGTTCGTTCTTTTGCCTGATTCTGGGGCGATAACAGCATTCATCTCATCCTTAGAGTCTTCCTAATCTCTACCTTCTAAGAATCCTTGCCGAGCTTCTAAAGTTGTGGGAGTCTCCAGATGGATTAGGCCTAGGCCATTGGGGATCTCCCAGTCAGTGTTCTGTGGCTGAGGTCTTTTGTGAGACAGAGGGGAAGAGAGTATTCATGGGACGTGGTACAGCTTGAGGAAAGTTAGCGAGAGGAGAAAATGATCAGTATATTTGGGATATAACGAGTAACCTGTCATTGTATATACATATCTATCCATCTCAGTAGGGTAAAAGCCCTGGAGAATTGGCCATGAGCATTTATTAGAAACCATCACAGGTTGGTCTGAGAATTGAAAGGCTGAGTAAACGTGTGGCCTGTGGCTTTCAGAACAGTTGGCGGCAGTGCCAGAGTTCCATGGGCTGGGGCTCCTCTTCAAGTCCTCGCCTGAGCCTGTGGCCCTCACTGAGTCAGAGACAGAGTATGTCATCCGCTGTACCAAACACACCTTCACTGACCACATGGTGTTCCAGGTGAGTGGGGAGGGCTGAGGCCCTGCTGAGGCTTGGGCCCAGGGAGTGGTCCCGAGTGTGACGGGTCTCATAGGTCAGGAGCCCAACTTGATGCTGGGTTTTGTCACCGGCCGGTATGTGTCTTGCAGCCTTGACCCAGGACCTCTCTGGCTCCTGTGTGTCAACGTGGGGTCAGGGACCCTGTGCGGGGGCACCTGGGATAGGAGTCAGTTTGGCCCATGGGGTGAGTTAGGACCTCCGGGCTCTTCCTTTGCAGCAGGGCTTTGACCTAGAGCAGTGTCTAAGCAATCCCTCTCCTCCCTGGTCCAGTTTGACTGCACAAACACACTCAATGACCAGACTCTGGAGAATGTCACAGTCCAGATGGAGCCCACTGAAGCTTATGAAGTGCTCTGTTATGTGCCTGCCCGAAGCCTACCCTACAACCAGCCTGGGACCTGTTACACGCTGGTGGCACTGCCCAAGGAAGACCCCACAGCTGGTGAGCCCTTCTCCTGACCCCACCCTGGTCTTCTGGGAGGCCTTGGGATCCAGATGGGGTGGGCCAGTTGTGCACCAACCATTTGTCTCCTATGAGAGCCTCAACTCCTTGATTTTAACCTTGAGAAAATCAAGGTTAAATTCTTACCTTGGCTTTCTGTGACCAGGATCAACATGTGGGGGATGGGGCTGAGGGGCAGGGGGTTGCTAGGTGGTAGGTCTTTCCCCTTTTGGGAGTTGGTAGGGGATGAAAGTAGCAAGCCCTCCATGCCCATGAAACAAGTACTGACACAGCTAGGGAACAGGGGAAGAGGTGGGGGCTCTCAGGAAAGAGGAGGTGTTCACTTTCTTGCCAGGGACTTGGTTTTTAACTTTGCTTTTTGTAGGATTCTGAAAGAAAACCAATAAAATGCATCTAAGCCATTAAAAAAAAAAAAAAAAAAAAAAGGTTGAGAAAGGTTAAAGAAGAAAGGCTGAGTCCTGGGAACTTGTCCTATGTCATCCCATTTCACCTTCATAGAAGACCTATGGGGATGAGTACTGCTCTTACTCCTAGGACTAGGAAATTCTAAGGAAACTGAGACTCAAGTTAAATGACTCCCCTAAGTTCACGGGGCTGGTAAGAGGCAGAACCTGGGTCTATCTGGTCCTCAACCTGTACTCTTTCATTTTACCATGAACAAGCACGGAAACATCCCAGCTCCACCCCTTCCAAGGAACCCACCAGCTTCTTTTTCCAGGCCATGCACAATGGACACGTGACTGTGGCATGGGCTTAGCCATCCTGCAGCACCCCTGCTTTCCTCTTTCTTCCTTTCCTGTGAGGGGACTCCCAGACCCATGACTTGACTCTTTTGCCCTTTCCCAAGGTATCTTCTGTCCAGATTTGTGGAGTCAGATGGCTATTTGTGGGGTTGCCGCTACTGATAATGTAATAGAGGCCTGGGGAGCAGGGTGAGGCCACCTGCCCTATGGAGGAACTCCTCCCCCGCTGTGGTTGGAGTCATCCTGACCATCCAGCCTTTCTTCCTTGCAGTGGCCTGCACATTCAGCTGCATGATGAAGTTCACTGTCAAGGATTGTGACCCCACCACTGGGGAGACCGACGATGAAGGCTATGAAGATGAATATGTGGTAAGAAGCTAATGTCGGGAGGCTCAATTTTGTGCCTGAGGCTGCAGAGCAACCCTGTCCAGGAGCTAACAGCTAGACTTAACGTTTTTCTTGCTGTTTTGGCTCTTTGAAAGAAACCGTTTTTAAACTCAAAAGAATTCATGCTTTAAGAAAAGAAAACTTGGGAAGTGTAAAAACCAAGCATGAACAAACAGGAAAACATTACTCATGGTCCTTGGGAGTTATTTGGAGGAGTAGGCAGGAGTTACGTAATAAAGGTCATTGATTGTGTACATCACACACCTTCCAGTTTCCACTTAAAACCATAGTGTAGGGGCACCTGGCTGGCTCAGTCTGAGGAGCATGTGACTCTTGATCGTGGTGTCATGAGTTCATTGGTTGAACTCAATTGGTTGAGCGTCCGCCTTCAGCTCGGGTCATGATCTTGCAGTTAATGGGTTCGAGCCCTGTTGGCACAGAGCCCACTTCAGATCCTCTCTCTCTCTAACCCTCTCCTGCTTCCCTGCTTACGTTCTCTCTCTCTCTCTCAAAAATAAACAAACATTTATTATTTATTTTATTTTTTAAAGCTGTTGTATTTTTTCACGTACTATATTTTAGAGCTCTTTCTGAATTAGTACATAGCTTTCCCCTACCACCCTTATTTAAAATTTTTTTTAATGTTTATTTATTTTTGAGAGACAGAGCACGAGTTGGGGAGAAGCAGAGAGAGGGAGAGACACAGAATCCAAAGCAGGCTCCAGGCTCTGAGCGGTTAGCACAGAGCCCGACGCGGGGCTCAAACTCATGAACCGTGAGATCATGACCTGAGCCGAAGTCAGATGCTTCACCAATTGAGCCACCCAGGCACCCCAAAAATAAACAAACATTAAAAAGTGGGGGGGAATGAGTTCAGAGCAGGGGCCCAGAGGTATACAGAGCAGGAACTCACTCCCCTGGAGGTATGTGCCTAACTTCCACCTCCATCTCCCCAGCTGGAAGATCTGGAAGTCACTGTCGCTGATCACATCCAAAAGGTCATGGTGCTGAACTTTGAAGCAGCCTGGGATCAGTTAGGGGATGAGTTTGAGAAGGAGGAGACATTCACCTTGTCTACCATCAAGACACTTGAAGGTAAAATCCTTGGCTACTGTTGAAATGTGTCCTCCCCTTTCACTCCTCCCAACTTTTGTTCCCCAGGGATCCAAGGCCATGTCTAGAGCATATACTTCAGATGCCACTTCATTAAAAGCCCTTTAGAGGGGCACCTGGCTGGCTCAGTCAGAAGAGTATGCATCTCTTAATCCTGGGGTTGTGAGTTTGAGCCCCATGTTGGGTGTAGAGATTACTAACTAAACATACTCAAAAAAGACGGTGGGGGTTGGGGGGGTGGGGGGAGCGGGGAGGAGCACCCGTGGGTGGTTCAGTTGGTTAAGCATCTGACTTCGGCTCAAGTCATAATCTCATGGTTCGTGAATTCAAGTCCCACATCAGGGTCTCTGCTGTCAGCTCAGAGCCTGCTTCAGATCCTCTGTCCCCCTCTCTCTCTGCCCCTCCGCATTCTCTCTCTCTTTCAAAATAAAAAAATAAACTTAAAAAAAAAAAAAAGCCCTTAAGAGCAGACTTTGGGGATGGGGTAGTAGTGGTGACACAAAAGGGAAATGAGGTGTGGCTTAATGATGCTGCGATTTCTCCCTACAGAGGCTGTGGGCAATATTGTGAAATTCCTGGGAATGCACCCTTGTGAGAGGTCAGACAAAGTGCCAGATAACAAGAATACCCACACATTGCTCCTGGCTGGTAAGCAACATTTCTAGATGGGAAGTGCCTGGGTAGCTCACAGCCTGGATGCCACTGCATCCTGGGCTGAGGGCTCCCACTGGGAACATGAGGATTCAAATTCGTAGCATTGAAAATTTACAGAGTTAAAAAGACCAGCAGTGGGGCGCCTGGGTAGGTTCAAGTCGGTTGAGCGTGTGACTTCAGCTCAGGTCACGATCTCAGACTTTGTGGGTTCAAGCCCTGTGTTGGGCTCTGTGCTGACAGCTCAGAGCCTGAAGCCTGCTTCAGATTCTGTCTCCCTGTCTCTTTGCCCCTCCCTTGCTCGTGCTGTCTCTCCCTCTCCCTCTCAAAAATAAACATAAAAAAATTAAAAGATATTTAAAAAAATTTTTTTTAAATAATAAAAAAAGACCAGTAGTGAAATGCCCTCTGACCCTCTCATCTGCCTCTCATCCAGTTCCTTGCAACAGGCACCGAAGCACTGTTATTACAAACAATGCTACTATATCCTTCCAGTCATTTTATGGATATGAAAGCTAGGATGTATACATTTCCCTATTTTAACTCAGATATTTATGTGTAAATGGTATATACATTGTTCTGCACTTTGCTTTTCACTTGACAGATCTATCTTGTCAATACATAGAGTTTTCTTGGGTGCCTAGCTGGCTCGGTTGGTAGAGCATGCGACTCTTTATCTCAGGGTCATGAGTTGGAGCCCCACATTGGGGGTGGAGATTAGATTAAAAATAGAGTTTCCTCTTTTTCTTTTTTTAATTGTGGTAAAATCTACATAAAGTAAAATTTACCATTTTAACCTTAGGTGTGCAGTTCAGTGGCATTAAGTATATCCATATTATTGTGTGGTTATCAACACCATCTGTCTCCAGGACTTTTTTATCATCCCAAAGTGAATACTCACACTTTTTTGTAGCTTCCTCATATTCCATTTTATGGTTGTGCCATATTTTATAGAATTAGTCTGTATTGATGAACATTTAGAGTGTTCCAGGCTTTTGCTATTATAAACAATGCTGTAGTGAATAACCACATACATACATACATTCACACATACTTTATTTTGTATGTGTGCCCTAAGGATGTCTATAGGAAAAATTTCCCAAGGCATTATCAGGTTAAAGTGCATTTCTCATTTTGGTAAAAATTTCTAGTTGCCTTCCATAGGAACTGTTTGCCTTTCCTCCCACACTGGACAACACAGTATGTATTATCAGTAATATACACAGCATATTATCAAATCATTAGCAAATGATTTTTCACAGTCTGGGTGAAAAATGGTATCTTAGTGTCGTTTTTATTTCACATTTCTTACATATTGGATGAAGTTAAGCATCTGAAACGTGTGTGCCATTTGTATTTCTTTTTCTGTGAATTATTTTCATATCCTTTCTCTACTTTTCTACTGGGTTGGTTGGTCTTCTCTAATAGGAATGGAATTTTAAGTCAACATGGAAATTTTCAGATACACACAAAAACTGAATGGTATAATGAACCCTCATGTGCTCATCTTCCAGCTTCAACAACTAACAGCATCTATACCGCCACTCATTCTACTCCCCGCCCTGGGTTATTTTAAAGAAAATTCCAGATACAGCATTTTGTATGTAAATATCTCTAGATCTGGATGTCTCTAAAGTCTTTGTTTAAAGGGGTGGGGAAGGGAGTGCCTGCTTGACTTAGTTAAACATCCGACTTCAGGTCAGGTCATGATCTCAAGGTTTGTGAACTTGAGCCCCCACATGGGGCTCCCCTGCTGTCAGTGCAGAGCCACTTTGGATCCTCTGTCTCCCTCTCTCTTTCTGCCCCTCCTCTGCCCTAGAGGGTGCGTGTATATGCACTCTCTTGCTCACTCTCGAAAATGATAAACATTTTAATTAATTAATTAATTAATTAATTAAAGGAGTGGGGGCAATACAGTCGTCACACCGAGAACTGTGAACAAAAGGAAGTCAGAGATTTTTTTGTTTTCTTTCTGAGTATTTATAATCAGGGTTGGGAGGCAGCTCCGCTTCAGTGCCCTGCTCACAGCTGATGGACCCCAAGCAAATCATTTCTGGCCACACTGAAGCAACTCAGTCCCCTGGGTCTGGCAGACACCTGCTGTGCGGTTTTGTCATAGAGGGGCTGTCCCTCCGTCAGTGCTCTTAGATTTAGCCAACATGCATTAGAGCCTCTCCCGTGCCAGGTAGAAGCCTTGTATGTCCGTTAATTCATTTGTACCTGGCAGAAGCTTAAACAATGGTTAGTATCTCCTCTACTTTGTAATTGGCAATACTGTGGCTCAGAGGGATTTCAGCCCAGCTCCCCAGTTCCCAGACCCCTTCCATTTCACTGTACCACAGCTGCCTTGATCAGTTGCTGCAGCTGCCACCCTCAGCCTAGCCTCTGCAGCTCACTTCTGCCTTACACACTTGTACTCCTCTCTTCCCTCTAGGTGTGTTCCGGGGAAATCATGACATCCTGGTGCGCTCCCGACTTCTGCTTTTGGACACAGTAACAATGCAGGTGACAGCCAGAAGTTCGGAGGAGCTGCCAGTAGACATGATCTTGGCGTCTGTGGGCTAAGAGGCCAGCCTGCATGGGCCCTACTCCTACCCTCTTCTGCCCACCCCTCACCCCCCGCCAACACTACGCAGAAGTCACACCGTCATCGTGAACGCAGTGGAAACTCCATCCTAAGTCTCTGTATTCAAAAACAATTAGGAATCACTGAAAAAAAAAAAATTTTTTTTAATTTAACCCCTGCCCCAGGACGACTAGGGGGTAACTTTTTTTTCTTTTTTAAAATAGGGGATGATTTTAGCTTGTCCTAGAACCTGCTGCCCTGTCACGGTAGGGACATGCCAGATGAATAAAACACACCTCCTCCTGAAATTATCCCCAAGGAAACCATCTTATCCCTATAAATAAATCCGCATGTATTTATTGAATGACTACTACTTCTGTAGACTCATGCTTAAGCGTTCCCCTTTCCCCCTTCTGAGCCTCCCCACTGAGAACACCTCTATCCCCTTCACTTCCACAGCCTTTTGGCTGCTGCACTTACCTTGAGGCCAGATTGCTCTCACTCATCCCCATCCAAGCCCCAGGAACAAGAGCTGAGGGTATGACAGCAGGCACTGAGGTCATGAACCTGCCCTTGGCATCCTCACCACCACCCTCCTGCTCTAGGTGGTGAATGGAGGCTGCAGAGGGTTTGGGTGGATCACTTGGGTATTACCTAGCATGAGGTTTGAGGTGGAGTGTGCACTGGGGTTTGCCTGCTCCCAGTTCAGTGAATGCACAGAGGAGAACAGACAGGCCTTAGAGAGCACTCTATTGGCTGAAGATGCAGAAATCCTTGGTTCACGACCCAAGGCAGCAGGCTCAGAGGCCTGCCCTTTTAAACTCAAGCCAGGCGGCTTTGCTAATTTCATGGCTGAAACAGGTCTGCAAAGCCTGTTTTCTAAAATCCAGGCCTGACTCTTAGGAATTCAGATTTGGGTTGGGAAGGTAGCCAAAGGCCTGGAAAGTCACATTTTGGTGCCCACTGAAGTTTAAGAGTGACTTGCATGATTCACGTAAGTTTTCCTGATGGTTTCTCAACGTTTGTCCCAAACTCTGAGGCAGTCAGCCTCACTGCGAAGTAAATCAAATGTTCCGTTATCATCCCTACAACGACCCAGTGCTCTAATTCCGGCTCCCACTATACAGACCAGGACACCTCACGCTCCCTGGGCTCCACCCCATTCCTACGGCAGGGAGTGGGCCTTCACGGAGGAGAGCTGAGCTTCAAGAAGCGGGGAGTCCCCAAAGGCAGGGAGGCAGTGGGCCTTTACGGAGGAGAGCTGAGCTTCGAGAACCGGGGAGTCCCCAAAGCCAGTCGTAGTCTTCCCCCGCCCCGGCTACTTTCAGATAGCTGGACGCCACGGGAACCTCCAGGCGCGCGGGGGCGGGGCTAGGCGCCGTCGCTGGGGGCGGGGCTGACCTGGCTGGGGGTGGTGCCTGGCGCCGTGAGCGCTGGCCCGCCGAGCCGGAGCGCCCGCGGGGGAAGAGCGTCGCCGGCGGCCTAGAGGAGGTGAACGTGAGGTGAGGCTAGGCGGGCGGAGGTGGACGTGAGGCGAAGTGAGACGAGGTGAGGCGAGGCGGGACTGCGGGGCCGAATGGAGGAGAGGCGGGGCGGCCGGCCGAGGCGGTCCGCGGCCCGGGCGCGGAGCCGCGAGGTGGGGCGGGCGGGGACGCGGGGGCCCCGGACCTCTCCTCCGGGAGGGCCCGCCCCCTGGCGGCGCCGGCTGCGGTCCTGGAGCTTTAGCGGGCGGGAGGCCCCAGTCGGTGCCCTGAGGGGAGAAGAGCGGGGCCGGGGAGGGTCACGCAGAGGAAGTGGCTCCAGCTGTGACCGTACCCGTCCCCCCCCCCCCCCCCCCCCCCCCCCCGCCTCGTGTGTTTCTTGGCCGCACCGCTGAGCTGCAAGAATAGCACCTCGGAGCTGGCCGCCTCCCCGCGCACCGGTGCCCGCGCGGCGTGGAGAGAGGGCCGTGAATACGCGAGTGCGACCCGCTCCCGGTGTGCTCTCGTCTTCAGGGTGTGCGGGGCCCCGCCGGAGGATGTGCGGCCGAACCTCCTGTCACCTGCCCAGAGATGTGCTCGCGAGAGCGTGTGCCTATCGGGACCGGCAGGGCCGGGAGCGGCTCCCCGAGTGGAAGGACCCCGACAAGTACTGCCCCTCTTACAACACGAGCCCTCAGTCGAACAGCCCCGTGCTCTTGTCACGTCTGCACTTTGAGAAGGTAACCGCGGGTCTCTGCGCCACACCAGCTTCCGGCCCATCCGCTTCAGTAGGGTTTGGCGTCTGCTCAGCCCCTGACATTGAACTTGAAAACCAGCCGTTGCTCATATAGTCTGATCCCCAGTTGAGAACCACTCTGGACCTCACTGCAAGAAGTTTTATCGCTTTCTTCTTACCTTAGAAGAGGATGCCGTATTTATTCTTCAGGCTCACTTGAAGGCTAGTCATAATACATGCCAAATTTATTTGAACACGCCCCCCCATTTGAGTACTTTTTTTTTAACGTTTTTATTTATTTTGAGAGAGAGAGAGAGAGAGAGACAGAATCCCAAGCAGACTCCGAACGTCAGCGCAGAGCGCAATATGGGGCTGGAACTCACTAACCTTGAGATCGTGACCTGAGCCAGAGCCCCGCGCTTAATGACTGAGCCACCCAGGCGCCCCTCGAAGGTTTTTTAAGATCACATCTTTCAAACCTCACTGATCATCAAGGTCATTTGAGTACCTTTGGGGGAAAAAAAAGATTTCCATGCCCCTTACCAGTCCAGTTGAACCAGAATCTCTAGGCCTAGGGCAGGATTAAGGCTAGCTAATGTGAAACACTTGTGGTGCTTCTTGAATGTTGAAGTTTCTATTTTTTTCTGCTTGTGTTTTCAGTCGGTTTATGTTTTGTCTTTTATTGAAACTAGGAACAGATGCATTTGGTTTGGTTATCTGAAGTTTAATTCCACCTTATTGTTTCTACAGTATTTACCCATGTAGTGTTGGAGTGACCAATAATGCATAATCATGTTTTGGTTCTTTGGTTTAACTCCTGAATGTGTGTGTTCACATGTGTGCGTGCAACTGTGTGCCAGTGCTAGCATGTAGTAAATAAAATGCCTAATTCTAGAAATGAATGGTTGGTCTCTCCATGTCTTAAGCATTTTAAATGCCCTTGAGAGGTTATGAAAAATTATGCTTGTTTTCCATCATGGGTATTTATTCTATTGGATCCATAATGCTTAAATCAATTTATAAAGTCAATTATACCCTTGCTACTTACTCTTCAGAACTCTTGTGATAATATTGTAGTCAAGATTCGTTTCTATATTACTTGAAATAAATGGGCACCCGGGTGGCTCAGTCGGTTAAGGCATCCGACTTTGGCTCAGGTCATGATCTCGCAGTTCTTGAGTTCGAGCCCTGCATCGGGCTCTGTGCTGACAGCTTAGAGCCTGGAATCTGCTTCAGATTCTGTGTCTCCTTCTCTTTCTGCTCCACCCCTGCTCGCACTCTGTTGCACTCTTTCTCTCTCTCTCAAAAATATAATATTTAGAAGAAATAAGCATACTAAATAACATTGATCTTTTTTGTTGAATGAAATAGTAAATGGCTTATTCTTGAGCCATTTTTACTGGGTGCATACCTCCCTGTTGAAACTAAAAAAAAATTTTTTTTTTTTATGAGAGGGAAATCAAAATAAATATCATGGGGGATCTTAACTTGGAAAGGAAAGAATTAAACATGTCTCAGAGGAAGACCAAATTGGAAGTGAAAAGAGAGACGGATTAAATGTGTGGTCCTTATTCTTTTTTAGCCTTGGTTCTCTTTATATCACCTCTTTAAAATTATAGAATGAATGTCAGCTGGAAGAAAATATTTGTTTTAGCAGATGTAAAGAAGTGTAGACATATTGTGACTTGTCCTAGGTTACCCAGCAAATGAGGGACAGAGCTGGGACTGAGGTCCAGACCACTTTCCCCACTCCAGTGGATGCTTCCCGGAACTAGGAATGGGGAAGGTGGAGCCTCTAGCAAAAGTAGCCCTCTCTTTCCGTCAGTGGTATGAATTTGCTGATGTAGTGTTTTGATTCCACATCTCTAATAAATTTTGTTAAGATTGCTGGGGTTTCCTAATTTTGATAAAATTTGAGGTTCCATTTGTCTCAAACCTGTAAATTGCAAAACAAAATTAGAATCATTTCAGCTGTTCATTAAACCTTATCATCAACGGCCAACATGTGTACAGATTGCAATATTTGCATTTGAAACCACTGATTTGCAGATTACTTCCTCTTTCATTTATCTACCCCAGCTCTACCAGCTGTTCTGGTCACAAGTCCAAAAGGGTAGAGGAAAAAGATGACTAATATTGAGCAATATTTTCAGTATTTTGGCTTCTCAGCCACCTTTTATTTCTTGTTCCCAGTAGGGGGCAGCCTCATGTTTAGGTTCAGTTTTCTTTTTTTTTTTTTTTTTTTTTTTTTTTTTTTAATTTTTTTTAACGTTTATTTATTTTTGAGACAGAGAGAGACAGAGCATGAATGGGGGAGGGTCAGAGAGAGAGAGACACAGAATTTGAAACAGGCTCCGGGCTCTGAGCTGTCAGCACAGGGGCCCGATGCGGGGCTCGAACCCACGGACCGCGAGATCGTGACCTGAGCCGAAGTCGGCGCTCAACCGACTGAGCCACCCAGGCGCCCCTAGGTTCAGTTTTCAATCGTCCAGTGAACACACTAGCATTAAAGGTGATCGGTGGGATTTGTAAAAGTAGGATTTCTCAGCCTAAGCAGTATCAACATTTTGGGTGGGAAAAGTCTTTGCTGTGAAAAGCTGTCCTGTGCATTGCAGCATGTTTATCAGCATTGCTGGCTTCTACCTACCAGATGCCGGTAGCATTACTGGCCTCTAACCACCAGATTCTTTGTGGTGGGAAGCTGTTCTGTGCACTGCAGAATGTTTAGCAGCCTTGCTGGCCTCTACCCGCCAGATTTCTACCCCCTAGATCTTGGTGGTGGGGAAGGATTGTCACACTTGCCACATGTTGCGAATCTCAAATTTAGAGTATTGTTGTCTTGCAGATTCCTGATGAGAATCCATTTAGTTGACCATTGTATAATGTTCTCTCATTTATGCTTTGGGTAGGGGGCTTGGAAGGCACGTTTGATTCTGGAAAAGAGGACTTACAAAAGCTCTGTTTTCATTCTTTCTCTTCCTATCTCAGATGAGATTAACACTTGGATTTTCATTGTCTACCCTACTGTAAACAGAAGGAATGAGGGGCCCCCAGAAAAAGAAAGATGAGACATAGCTTTGGTGACACGAGAAGTCATTTTAGGCCCCTACCTATTTTCTGTGATCTACGCCCTACTGGCTCCACTTGCCTAAGCACACTTCTTGCAGAATTTCAAAAGGAGGTGTCAGAATTACAAAGAAATACAAAAACCTCCTGTAGTTAAGGATTTTAAGGGAAAAAAGGGAATGCAAAAACTAACACTCTCTACCAGTCCAGGAAGTAGCCTAACCATACCAGTGGTAAAACTCCCAGTGCTGTTTCAAAAGTAAACAAGGTCCAGCATTCCTTACCTGAAATAATGAGCCCAAGCCCCATGCAGTTCACACACTGCTGTCCCTGAGCCTGCCCTTAACCCCTTTCCCCTTGTCCTACAGTTACCTCTGCTTCCTTATAAGGAGCACAGGCTTCATTAATGTAATATAGGTTGCATGTATAGTCATGTTCTCTAAGTACACCTGTGCAGCCTTATGTCCACTTTCACATGCAGTGACAAAGCTCCCCTTTCTGAATGTTCATCCTAACCCTAAAATAAACCCAGTCACCACCACCCCCATCTCCACTTCCCCCATCTTACTCCCTCCTCCCGTCTTATTTGCTGCAAATAGTTTCCTTTGTGTGACTCCACCTGGTATAGTCTCTATGTGGAACTCACCAAGGAGCGAAGTCAACTGTTAGTTCAGTTATACTACCATTTCTTCTAGGGTAGTCTTTTCCTTAGTTACGTTGCACGCTCATCAGTTGCTTTTGTTTTTCCTGCCTCTTGGCATACAAGATACCCAGACTGCCTCTGTCTTTAAGCAGGAAAATATACACACGTGTGCATATGTATACACACATGCACAGTTGAAACTCATTATTTGTAGATTTCATGTTTGCAAATGTGTCTGCTTGCTAAAATTGTGTATATTCCCCAAAATAATACTCATGTCGCTTTTGAAGTCTTTCACAGACATATAGACAGGAAGAAATTTTGAATTACCCAAAGTACACATTCCCAGCTGAGGTTGAGTAAGGCAAAACTTTACCTTCTTGTTTCAGCTCTTACATTGTAAACAAGTACTCTTCTTGGAGTTGATTTAGTGCTATTTCTTGCATTTCTCTGCATTTTGTTGGTGATTTCACTGTTTGGAATTGCCCCCAAGCTGGGCACCTGGGTGGCTCAGATGTTTAAGTGTCTGACTTTGGCTCAGGTTATGATCTCATGATCTCATGGTTTCTGAGTTTGAGTCCCCCATGGGGCTCTGAGCTGACAGTGCAGAGCCTGCTTGGGATTCTCTCTTTCTCTCCCTCTCTCTCCACCCACTTGGACTTTTTCTCTCTCTCTCTCAAAATAAATAAATTAAAAAAAAATTGCTCCCAAGCATAGTGCTAGAGTGCTGGCTAGTATTTTATTTACTTACTTATTTAAATGTTTATTTATTTTTGAGAGAGAGAGAGAGCATGAGCAGGAGGAGCAGAGAGAGAGGGAGACACAAGATCTGAAGCAGGCTCCAGACTCTGAGTTGTCAGAGATATCTGGCTTATTTTACTCAGTGTAATGTTTTCAAGGTTGATCCATTTGATAGAATGTGTCACTACTTCATTGCTTGTTTATAGCTGAGTGATAGAATTCACTCTCTGCTCATGGTCTCTTCCAACCTGTATTGTACCACACCACATAGAATAGTGTGTGTGTGTGTGTGTGTGTGTGTGTGTGTGTGCGCGCGCGCGTGCATTTTAATCTGTAGATTTCATCAAAGTCTCAAGGGGCCAATTACCCCAATAAAGTGTAACGACTATGTGTCAGAGGCCCCTAAGATTACCCCCACATTTGGAGATTCGGTTAGAAGGACTTAGCGTATAAGGCTCAGGTTTATTACAGTGAAAAGATATGCAATAGCATTAGCAAGGGAAAGAGACATAAGTAGGAGTCTGGAAAAAAAAATCCATGCATAGGCTTCCTTAGGTTCTCTCCTTCCTGTGAGGAGATATGGCAGGAAATATCCTTCTCCAGCAATGAAAAATACAGTAATGTGTGGTGTTTCTGCCTGGGGCAATCCATTAGAAACTAAAAGCCCAGGGTTTTTATTAGGTACTCTGCCTAGCAAGTACCTAAATTCCAGAGTCTCAAAAGGAAAGCAGATGTTCAGCATAAACCTCATTTTTGTACAGACTAGGTACAGTGAACCATCCTGTATCTGTTAGGAAAAGGGGAACACTCAAAATCCAAGGTCCCAGATGCTAAGGGCCAACCTTGTAAGCAGGCCTTCCTGAAAATAGCATCCTTGGACTTGCTATAACTTTTCTGCACAAAACCACTTCCTACACATTCTTGACATTGCCTCTTTGTTCATTTAATTTTTTTTTAAGTTTAGTTACTTTTTTTAGTAATCTCTACAACCAGTGTAGGGCTGGAATTCATGACCCCAAGATCAAGAGTTGCACACTCCTCCAACTGAACCAGCCAGGCACCCATGTTCGTTTGATTTCATATCTGGTCTTCCCTCCCATTCTCTTCTTTGTCTGCATTTTGTACCTCTTGTGGGATCCAGTTTAAGAACTACCTCACCCGTGTCCTTTCTGCCTCTTCTAAGGAGCTGATACTTTTCCATTCCATCTCTCACGGATCACTCTCTGCTGAACTCCTTTGTGACTCCTTGTATGTACCACTTCTTTTTTAATTTTTAAAAAATGTTTATTTATTTTTGAGAGACACAGAGACAGAATGAGAGTGGGTTAGGGGCAGAGAGAGAGGGAGACAGAATCGGAAGCAGGCTCCAGGCTCTGAGGTGTCAGCACAGAGCCTGACACAGGGCTCGAACCCACGAGCTGTGAGATCATGACCTGAGCTGAAGTCGGACGCTCAACCGACTGAGCCACCCAGGCGCCCCTTGTATGTACCACTTCTATGGCCCTTAGCCTATCGTATCTTATATTATTAATGTTTTGTTGTATATTATATTATTAATGTTTTTATGTCTTTGTGGCCTCATATGTCATCGTGCAAGTCCTTTGAAGTTAAGCACTCTTCTATGTGCCCCCACAGCACCCTGAGCATCCCTCATCCTAGCATGTCCCTCATTGTATTATCGTTGTCTGTAACATGTGCTGACTTATTTATTTTTATTTTAGAGAGAGAGTGTGAGTGGTGTAGAGAAGGAGAGAGAGAGAGGGGGGGGCTTTAAGTGGCTCCATGCTCAGTGCCAAACCCAACGTGGGGCTCAATCCCACAATCCTGGGATCATGATCTGAGCCAAAATCAAGAGTTGGACACTCAGCCAACCAAGCCACCCCAGCTCCTCTGTAGTATGTGCTTTTTAAGAGCTGGAACCACATAAACTGCTAGGCCTAGCACTCTCTCTCTCTCATAGCAGGCACTAATTCAAAGTCTACAGGGACTAAACTTCTTTGTATCCCCCACCCTACCCAAGCAGTATGTCTTACATTCTAATAAATGCTAAAGAACGTGAATTGCTGAAGAGTTCAAGTTACTCACATCATGATAGATAAATCATTAAAATTGTTTTTCAAATAGATCTTTCCCTTTTAGTGTTCTTCTCTGTACTTTTTGTATTTTGATATTAATAGTAACATAATGCATGTGCCAAATTTGGTTTTGTAAATTTCATTATGCTCTACTCACTGGATCTTAACCTTTTCCCGTGGCAGGGTGCAGACCCATCTGAGCGTATCATTGCTCCCATGCGATGGGGCTTGGTCCCATCTTGGTTCAAAGAGGATGATCCTTCCAAACTTCAGTTCAACACTACCAACTGTCGTAGTGATACCATAATGGAGAAACGGTCCTTCAAGGTAGGTAGCTGGTCTAGAGAAAAGGCACATATTCTGTTCTGTTTTCCGACAGAGTTGTTAGTATCTTATACACCTGAGAAATAAAATAAGGATCTCCTGGAAAGTGTGTTCCCAGTCGCGAATAATGTTGAGGGTGGTTATGCATATTACTGCATGATAAATCATGCCAACACATAGTGGTTTAAAACAAAACTATTACTTCTCATATTTTGTAGGTTGACTAGGTTGAGAGAGAGAGAGAGAGAGAGAGAGAGAGAATGACAACTAGACAGTTTTCACTTGGAGGTTTTCATGCACTTATAATCAAATGACAGCTGGGGCTGGAGTACATTATTTAATCTTTTCAACATCTGCATAAGGAAGTTATGCATAAGGAAAGTGAGGCACACAGACATTAAATAATTAAGGTCACACATTGGTGGATGTGAGATTTTTCGCTCAAGTACATGAAACATTCTGTCACCAAGACTGTATCTTGCTCACGTTTTTCCTCAGGTCCCTCTTGGAAAGGGAAGACGCTGTGTCGTCTTAGCAGATGGATTCTACGAGTGGCGGAGACGTCAGGGAACAAGCCAAAAGCAGCCGTACTTCATCTATTTTCCCCAAGCCAAAACAGAAGAGGTATTGTCAACAGCATTCACAGTTTGGAAAGGGACAGAGAAACCGATGCAAAAAAGGACATTTTGTATCTTTCCTCATAGAGTTGTGGGTTATTTTTTTTGACATAACTGCTTTATTGAGCTATAATTCACCATAAAATTCACCTTTTTAAAGGATGCAAGTCAGCGGTTTTTGTAGTATAGTCAAAGTTGTGCAACCATCACTGCTGTCTAATATTACATTTTCATTGCCCCCAAAAGAAATCCCATATCTGTTACCTGTCACTGTCCATTCCCTATTCTTCCCAGTCCTGGCAACCACGAATCTTTCAGTTGCTATAGATTTGCCTAATTGGACATTTAATATATTTGGAGTCGTATAATATGTGGTCTTTTGTATCTGGCTTGTTTTACTCAGTATAAGGTTTTCAAGGTTGATCCATGTGATAGAATGTGTCACTATTTAATTGCTTGTTTATGGCTGAGTAATAGTCCATTGTATGGAAAGGCCACATTTTGTTTATTCATTCACCAGTTGATGGACACTTGGGTTGTTTCTACTTTTGATGGTTATGAATAAGGCTGCTATGGACATTCGTGTACAAGTTGTTACATGGGTATGTTTTAATTTCTCAAGTTTATACCTAGGGGTGAATTGGCCAGGTCACATGGTAACTCTATACTTCACATTTTCCTCGTAGAACTTTCATTTTTTTTTTTTAAATTTTTTTTTTTAATGTTTATTCATTTTTTGAGAGGCAGAGAGAGATGGAGCATGAGCAGGGGAAGGGTGGAGAGAGAAGGAGACACAGAATCCGAAGCAGGCTCCAGGCTCCGAACCAACGGCACAGAGCCCAATGTGGGGCTCGAACTCACAAACTGGGAGATCATGACCTGACCGAAGTGGGACGTTTAACCAACTGAGCCACCCAGGCACCCCTAGAACTTTCATTTTATTTTATTTTTTTTATTTATTTTTTTTAATGTTTATTTATTTTTGAGACAGAGAGAGACAGAGCATGAGCAGGGGAGGGGCAGAGAGAAAGGGAGACACAGAATCTGAAACAGGCTCCAGGCTCTGAGCCGTCAGCACAGAACCTGACGCGGGGCTCAAACTCACGAACTGTGAGATCATGACCTGAGCCGAAGTCGGACGCCCAACTGACTGAGCCACCAGGCGCCCCTAGAACTTTCATTTTAAGACAAATGGTAAATTTAGCCTGTTCACATAACATTATGAGGAGATTGAAAACAAATCAGATGTGCCAACATCATGTTCTCATTTTAATCAGATTTACTGCTCTAATACTGCTAAAGCCTTTGCGTTCTCACTGCAGTTTGCTTTGTTAAAATTGCAAATTATGGGGGGCGCCTGGCTGGCTCAGTCAGTGGAGCACGTGACTCAATCTCAGGGTTGCGAGTTCAAGCCCCACATTGGGTATAGAGATTCCTTAAAAATAAAACCTTTAAAAATAAATAAATAAATTAATTAAATTAAATTGAATTACTAGTAAGTCAGAATTCTGGGGCTCTCTAGAGGAATCCACTCCAAAAGATTCCTAGTGCTTAGCTTTTCCATCTTTAGGAATTTCCTATCTTAAAATTGCAATTTCCTTGGACACTCTTCTTGAGAGACTACGAGGCATTTGTGTGGATTAGGATGGGACTTCCTTCAGTCCTATACAGTTTTTCTTACCTATAAAAGTGTATCTGTTCACTGGACTTTCATTAACCACATACGATTGTATATGGTCCTGCTACTAGTCTCCTGGAAGTTCAGTGAGACAGGATTTCTGCCCTCGATACTCGATTACCAAGACACACACAAGTCAACAGTTGCAGGTCAGGGGTGAATGCTCACTGAAGGCATGCTTGTGAGTTATGGCAGCACAGAAGACAGCACGTAACTGAGCCTGGGGCATCTCAGAAGGCTTCCCAGAGGAGGGAACTTTGTAACGTTTAGAAGATTTGCCCTTGATGTAATTAGCAATCTGGTGGGGTTAAAAATTCAGCATTCTGCTAGTTTGCTAGTTGTTTTCATTAGCTCGTTTTTCCTTTTCTCATGTTTTTCCCGGCTGCTTTTGGATTCAGTACTTTTTATGATTCCATTTCGTCTCCACTGTTGGCTGCTTACTTTTACTTCTTTTAAAAATGTTAAGTCGGGGGGCGCCTGGGTGGCTCAGTTGGTTGAGCGTCCGACTTCAGCTCAGGTCACGATCTCGCGGTCCATGAGTTCGAGCCCCGCGTCGGCTCTGGGCTGATGGCTCAGAGCCTGGAGCCTGCTTCCGATTCTGTGTCTCCCTCTCTCTCTGCCCCTCCCCCATTCATGCTCTGTCTCTCTCTGTCTCAAAAATAAATAAACATTAAAAAAAAAATTAAAAAAAAAAAAAAAATGTTAAGTCGGTTAGGTATCCAACTTCGGCTCAGGTCGTGATCTCACAGTTTGTGGGTTTGAGCCCTGAAGCCTGCTTTGGATTCTGTCTCCCTCTCTCTCTGCCCTTCCCCTGCTTGTGCACACGCTCGCTCTCTCTCTCAAATTTAAATAAACATTTAAAAAAATTTAAAAAAATTGTTTTTTGAGGGCATCCGGGTGGCTCAGTTGGTCAAGCATACAACTCTTAAAATTCAGCTCAGGTCATGATCCCAGGGTCGTGGAATCAAGCCCTGTGACAAGCTCTGTGCTAACAATGCAGACCCTACTTGATATTCTCTCTTTCTCCCTCTACCCCGTCCCCTGCTCTCTCTCAAAAAAATTTTAAATAAATAAGTAAAGTTTTTGTGGGTCACCTGGGTGGGTGTCCAGTCGGTTAAACATCCAACTTCAGCTCAGGTCGTGACCTCATGGTTCATGGGTTCGAGCCCCACATTGGGTTCCTCACTGACAATGCAGAGTCTGCCTGGGATTCTCTCTCTCTCCCCCTCCCTCTGCTCCTCCCCCACTTGAGCTCTCTCTCACTCTCAAAATAAATAAACATTAAAAAAAAGATTCTTTCTTCCCCTCTCTCCCTGCCCCTCCCCTGCTTGCTTACACACATGTGCTCTCAAAAATAAAATAATAAAATTTAAAAATAAATAAATAAGATAAAATATAAAAAGAAGCTTCGTTTAGTTAAAAACAAAAATAGAATAAAAATGCTTTTGGTAGCTATTCTGTAATACACATTTTTTTTACATTTTTTTTGAGAGAAAGAGAGAGAGACAGAGCACAAGTGGGGGATGCGCAGAGAGAGAGAGACACACACACAGAATCTGAAGCAGGCTCCAGGCTCTAAGCTATGAGCACAGAGCCCGACCCGGAACTTGAACCCACCAACCGTAAGATCATGACCTGAGCCAAAATCAAGAGTCAAATGCTTAACCGACTGAGCTACCCAGGTACCCCCACTATTTCCATTTTTGAACGGTGTTTTCACTGTGTATAGAATTCTGGGTTGGCAGTCTTTCGGTTTTTTTCCAGCACTTAAAAAAAGTACTCCATAGGCTCTGGCTCTTCTAGGGTTTTTTTGAGAAGTCTACTCTAATTTTTGTCTTTTTTCTTCCATTTGTAATGTGTTTCTATCACCCCTCTTTCCCTAATGCCTTCAACATTTCCCATTGGTTTTTAGCAGTTTTAATATGATATGTGTAGTTTTGTGCGTTTGTATGTTTGGCATGTTCACTGAGCTTCCTCCTATCTGTGGTTTGATGTCTCTCATAATTTTTGGTAAATTTTCAGCCATTGTATATTCAGATATTTCTTCTTACTCATTTCTCTTCACATTCTGTGATTCTAATTGCACGTTAGACCATTTGATATTGTCCCATAGTTCTTCAGTGTTCTGTGTATTTTATTTTATCTCTGTTTTAGTTTGGGTAGTTTTTACTGTCAAATTTTTAAGTTCACTGATATTTTCTTATTTTGCCAACATTTCTTAACTGTTGAATGTATGCTGTTCACCTTTTCTACAAGAGCCTTTAACATTTTTTTTAAGTAGACTTCACACCCAACACGGAATGTGAACTCATGATGCCAAGATCATGACCTGAGCTGAGATTAAGAGTCAGATGCCTAAGCCACCCAGGTGCCCCAAGAACCTTTAACATATTAACTAAACATGTTTTAATGTTTATTTTTGAGAGAGAGACACAGACAGACAGACAGACAAAGCGTGAACGGGGAAGAGGCAGATGAGGGAGACACAAAATCTGAAGCAAGCAGGCTCCAGGCTCTGAGCGGTCAGTACAGAGCCTGACACAGGGCTCAAACTCAAAAACCATGAAATCATGACCTGAGCTGAAGTCAGATGCCTACTGTCTGGGCCCACCCAGGGGCCTCTAATTAAACTTATTTTAAATTCCCTCTGATAGTTGAGCATTTGGGGAAAGTGGTGTCTTGAGTCTGGTTCTGTTGATTTCTATATCCCTTGACAGTTCATTTTGTTTTCTGGCTTTTTTTTTTTTTTTTAAATTTGAGAGAGAATTCAAGCAGGGGAGAGGGGCAGAGGGAGAGAGAGAAAATCTTAAGCAGGTTCTACACTTAGCATGGACCCCAGTGTAGGGCTCGATCTCACAACCCCAGGGATCGTGATCTGATTCCAAATCAAGAGTTGGATACTCAACTGACTGAGCCACCCAGGCACCCCATCTTGTAATTTAAAAAAAAAAATTTTTTTTTTTTTAATTTAAAAAAAAAAAATTTTTTTTCAACGTTTATTTATTTTTGGGACAGAGAGAGACAGAGCATGAACGGGGGAGGGCCAGAGAGAGAGGGAGACACAGAATCGGAAACAGGCTCCAGGCTCTGAGCCATCAGCCCAGAGCCTGACGCGGGGCTCGAACTCACGGACCGCGAGATCGTGACCTGAGCCGAAGTCGGATGCTTAACCGACTGCGCCACCCAGGCGCCCCTAAAAAAAATTTTTTTTAATGTTTGTTTATTTTTGAGAGGCAGAGAGACAGAGTGTGAGCAGGGGAAGGGCAGAGAGAGAGGGAGACAGATTCTGAAGCAGGCTCCAGGCTGTGCACTGTCAGCACAGAGCCTGACGTGGGGCTCGAACTCACAAAGGTGAGATCATGACCTGAGCCGAAGTCAGATGCTCAACTGACTGAGCCACCCAGGCACCCCCGATCTTGTAATTTTTGATTGATTGCCAGACATACAGGCTGAGATAAATTTTTGCCTGGAAATGGATACACTTATCCTTCTAATAGGGTAATGTGTGAGGTTGAGTTGATCTTATCAGGAGCTGAACTGGTTTTGTTGATACGATTACCTTTGTTCATTACAGGTTTTAAATTTCTCTGTGCCATTTTGTGTTCATGGTAAGGGTGATTTTCCAGAGAGTTTTTCTCAGTAGCCCTGCTTCCTTCCGCTGTAGTACTTCCCTTTGAGCCTGTGCTGTGGATAGGCTCTGTCTGTGCTCTTGCTGCTTCCCCAGAATTAGGCTGCTGTTGCTGTCCATGTGGTGCTTGCTGATCTAAAGGGTGGGAGAGCATTCTTTATTGTCTTCATACAGCCTCAAATCTGAGAACTGTCAAGCTCAGGCTTTCTCAGGGATCCTGCTCTTTCCCCAGGAGAGTAGAGGGATTTTTCTTTCACCCTTCCCCAGACTCAGTGGGTCTTTACCTGTATCTTATGGTCAATAGGGTTTATAACCCATACTCTGGCCCCTTAAGGCTTTTGCTCCTTAGAGGAGAAATGATTGGGTGAGACTTCACACCTTTCCTGATGCAGGAGAGCTCCCCTCCTCTAGGCGCATACCAGCAAGGAAGGCTTTCTCTAGTCTCCTGCTCTGCCTCCATCTTTCTTGTGAGCAGCTAGGAAGGTTCATGGAGAAGAGTCTGCAAGCTGATGCAAAGTCCCCTGATGTCTGCAGCTCCCACGGGTTCTAGACTCACAGTAGACTCACAGGCTAGCCCACACAGTGCTTTTAAAAATTTGGTAATAATTTTGTCTGAATGAAGGCCTTGTCTTCCTCCTATTGCCATCAGTAAGCCAGTACTTATGTCTTGTCTTCCCTTGGAGGCCCCTGTCTTTCCGTAAAGTTCAGGCCAGTTTGTTGCCCAGTGACCTCAGTTTTCTGATGAATTTTTTTGAAGTTATGATTTTTGTAGATTATCTAGCTTTTTTCTTTTTATATATATATTTTTTTCTTCTAATGTTAATTTTTGAGAGAGAGAGAGAGAGAGAAAGCAAGCACACAAACGGGAGGGGCAGAGAGAGAGGGAGACACAGAATCCGAAGCAGGCTCCAGGCTCTGAGCTGTCAGCATAGGGCCTGATGTGGGGCTCGAACTCACAAGCCCTGAGATCAGGATCTCAGCCAAAGTTGGATGCTTAACTGACTGAGCCACCCAGGTACTCCTAGCTTTTTTTTTTTTTTTTTTCATGTTTATTTATTTTTGAAAGAAAGAGAGACAGAGTGTGAGTGGGGGAGGGGCAGAGAGAGAGGAAAACACAGAATCCAAAGCAGGCTCCAGGCTCTGATCTGTCAGCACAGAGCCCAAACATGAGGCTCAAACTCACAAAACCGTGAGATCACTGACTGAGCCACCCAGGTGCCTCTCCTAGCTTTTTTTCTTATTGTTAGGGTGGAGGGGAATGACAGGCTAGATCCTGGAAAACCTGAATGCCTACTGATGGTGTTGGTTTGTATTCTGAAAGCATTAAGGAGCCATAAATCCATAACTTCAGTGGGTACTTACCACCAAACCTCTTTCTTTTGGCAACAGTGGATCAAGAACAGTTAATAACACATGGGCTGAAGTACCTCTAAACATTGTCATGTTAAGTCTATAGTAGTACCCAACTGTGTGTAGGAGGGGGCTGCTGAATATCTAATCTGTCCACATATTTTGCTTCCAGTCAGGTAGCACTGATGTTGCAGAGAGTTCTGAGCACTGGAGGAAAGTCTGGGACAACTGGAGGCTGCTGACAATGGCGGGGATCTTTGACTGCTGGGAGCCCCCAGAAGGAGGAGACCTCCTGTATTCCTACACCATCATCACAGTAGATTCCTGCAAAAGCTTGAATGACATTCACCCTAGGCAAGTCACAGATCTTATCCCTGGGTCCAAAAGGATTCAGAGGAAGATTTGTTTCCTGCTTTTAGATAGGTAGCTTTTGGATTCAGTGTTTCTGTATGCACAAATTTTTTTTTTTTTAACATTTATTTATTTTTGAGACAGAGAGAGACAGAGCATGAACAGGGGAGGGTCAGAGAGAGAGGGAGACACAGAATCTGAAGCAGGCTCCAGGCTCTGAGCAGTCAGCACAGAGCCCGACACGGGGCTCGAACCCACAGACAGTGAGATCGTGACCTGAGCCAAAGTTGGACGCCCAACTGACTGAGCCACCCAGGCGCCCCTGTATGCACAAATTTAGAGAGTAGAAGTTGTTTTGCAAAATACAGTTACAGTCAGTTTCGCTATAATATGACATGTGTTCCTAAAAGTCACACTATGCAAAACTGTACAGTGTATACCCAAGAACTTATGAGAAAAGTGGGGTTTTAAGGGGCAACACCTAAAAATTGGTCAGGAACACATGAAGAAATAATAGGGATCTGTATATTAAAAACAGTACTATTGTTGTCTATGTAGATATTACATTAAATATGGCACTTTACCTTAGAAAAATTTGCTTCTGGAAATGAGTGTTGGAAAAGTTGTAGCTTATGAGCTATTATGAAATGAAAGGAAGATTATTTAAAATTTATGATCTTTTGCGGTCTTAAATACTGGGGCATGTCTTTCTGCCTTTGAAGTGTTGTTCCTTCAAGACATGCATTTATAATAGGTATGTATTTAATCAGAATTGAACAATTTGATCCAACGTATAGCCTCCTCCTGCAATTAACTTCTGTATCACTGCTGAGAAAATTATTCCTAACATCTGGGTCCCAGGAGGCATCTTAAGGCAGCCGTTTTGCCTTCTGAGGCATAGGCATAGTTCACAATTTTGGGAATAACTCTTTCTTACTGTAAATTTAGAGATTAATATTGTAAGTTTTCCCTTTAATTTCCCTTTAATTCTTGGCTGAGGCATCGTGGGAAGTTTACCAGTTGGTTAGCATGTACACTGGAGTGCTCTGGATCCAATCATAGCACCATTCACTGTCTTTGCCATAAAACTGTGTAAGCTCGTTCTCCTCGTGGTGAATTTCGTGCCCTGTCAAGTTGTGGTCAAGGAGCACATGGCAACAATCAGCACGTGAGGTGCAGAGGAAGGACGAGCTTCTCCTTAGGATGATTTGCACTGACTCAAGTCTCCCTTCTGTCCCTACCCTCACTCTACTCTACCTGCTAACTAATGTCTCTACCTCACTGGCTAGGATGCCTGCTATATTAGATGGAGAGGAGGAAGTCTCTAAATGGCTTGACTTTGGTGAGGTCTCAACTCAGGAAGCTCTGAAGTTAATCCACCCCACAGAGAATATCACCTTCCATGCAGTCTCTTCCGTGGTGAACGACTCCGGAAACAACACTCCTGAATGTGTGACTCCTATCAGCCTACTGGTCAAAAAGGTAGGGGCCTGTGATTCTGATAGTCCTTTCTGAGCTTTCTGTCTTCTGTCAAGATATCTTTTTCTTTTAGGATACGGCCTTTCCCAATTAGCTTTATGTTTTTTTAACTTATTTATTTATTTATTTATTTTTATTTATTTATTGTTTTGAGAGAGAGAGAGAGAGAGAAAAGTGGGGCTCACCCGAAGCAGGGCTCGAACTCACAAACCTAAGCCGAAGTCAGATGCTTAACCGACTGTGCCACCCAGGCACACGACAATTAGCTCTAATTTAAACCACCCAATGCTCACATTTCCTTGGGTATGGCAAGGTTGAACAGAGCAGTGATTCTCCAAGCTGGCTGTGACTCAGACTCCTCAGGAGAGCTCTTTCAAAATGTAAATGCTGGATCCTATCTAGACCTATTGAGTCAGTATTCAGGGCTGGGCTTGGGCTTCTGTGTCTTTAAGAAGCTTCTTAAGTAAGTCTGATAAGCCAAGTTTGAAGATTGCTAATCTAGAGGGTGATTATAAGAAAGACAAAGGAATCCTTGTCCATAATTGTATCTTTGCCTCCCAGCTGTGTAGTTTTTTTTTCTCTTTTCTGTATCTGCTTTCCCAACTACAAGTTGGAGGAGTTCCAATCCTTGTACTCCTTTAGGAGGATTTGAGAACATTCCTGCCCTGAACTTTAACTTTTTAGAATTGGCAAGGATCCAGTTGTATTTTCAAGGGAAGGTGAGCAGACCAAAGGCCTCCAGTGGGAACAGAAGTTCCAGAGCAAAAAACTGGCTTTTGCCAATATTTGGGGATGAAGATTTAGGAGTAGCAACTGTTTCCAGGTGGCACAGAGGGACTTAAGTAGGACATGGCTGGGCGCTTGGGTGGCTTAGTCGGTTGGGCGTCCGACTTCGGCTCAGGTCATGATCTCGCAGTCCGTGAGTTCGAGCCCCGCATCGGGCTCTGTGCTGACAGCTCAGAGCCTGGAGCCCATTTCAGATTCTGTGTCTCCCTCTCTCTCTCTGACCCTCCCCCGTTCATGCTCTGTCTCTCTCTGTCTCAAAAATAAATTAAAAAAAAAAACGTAAAAAAAAAAAAAATAGGACATGGCTGAGTGTTCCAAGAATAGACATTTTAGAATGCCTGAGAAGTGTTAAGGACAATGATTACAAAACAGCTCCCCCCACCCCCCATTTTTATTCAGGTTTCTACGTTTTCCATACTCTGTGTCATCTTTTTCTTTTGTTGCAGTTCTTTGCAAACTCCTGCAACCCTGATCTTTTATTTCTTAGATGTCTCTAAAAATGTAATGATACGCATTCATTTTGTACTAGACTCTGCCCTATTTCTGTCATGGTCTTTACTCCTGAAGAACTCCCATTCTGGAGAGGTGGCATTAGGCAAATTCAGAACCTTCAGTTCAGCGTTGGGGTGCAGGTGTGAGAGAGCAGGAGGGAGCAGGCTGGTCAAGAAGAGGCTGCCCAGCGGGGAAACAAGTCAGCCTGTTCAGCCTTAGCTGAATCCTTAATCATGGTGACTCTTCAAAGCCATACCTCTCCAGTGTCATTTCCCCATGCTCAGCCTGCTCTCACTGAACTACATCCTCTTCCCTAAGAAAGCTTCTTTCTCTGCACCTGTTTGAAATGCTCATCAACTCCTCTTTTCTGACCAGTCCCACGCACCTTATATGTGAAGCTTGCTCTGAGAGCTGGTCCCTGCCTGTTTGTACCCCTTGGAGCATACTCCGTTGCTCCTTCCTTCCCCTCACTCCTGACCAGTCATCCCCATCTGGCTCTTAATAACATTTTCTAAGCCTGGGTCAGTACCTAATGCCTCTACCCCTGTTTCTTCCCTTGGAGTTGGTGTTTTCCTAAAAGCTAGAGCTGGGTGGTTTGAGCGTTCTTTGTCCTAGGAGCCCAAGGCAAGTCGTAGTAGCCAGAAGATGATGCAATGGCTGGCCACAAAGTCACCCAAAAAGGAAGACCCCAAAACACCCCAAAAGACAGAGTCAGATGTGCCCCAGTGGTCCAACCAGTTCCTGCAGAAGAGCCCACTCCCCACCAAGAGAGGTGCCACAGGACTCTTGGAGCGATGGCTGAAGCAGGAGGAGCCCATGGCCAAGCGGCCGCACAACCAGTAACGACTTTCAGAGACTACTGCCACGATTTGCTGCATTAAATATTGTTGCTGGTGACAGATGCTTGCGTTGTATGTTTGTGGATTTGCTTTGGGATGCGGTAGCACAGTAGTAGTTGACAGTTGTGGGTTTATGAATGAGTAGCTATCCTGCCTGCACCATGAACCCACAGGGGGGCAAATGGGCAGCCTAGAAAGACGAGGGGCCACCACCATCAGTGCATAAGGGGCTTTATGGCTGTGGCCCTCTGCTGGTTTGACTGGTGGACCCTGCTGGCAATTCTCAGCCCTGACCTGGTACTGCTTACAAAAGGCTGTTTTCTGCCAGCTTTTGGAATTAAGTTCTCAAGACGTTGTCTTTTTTTCTGAATAAATTATATTTGATAAACTGTCTACATTCCAGAAAATGCTGCTGTTAGGGGAAGTTCTGGATCTTACTGTTTTCTCCTAGGATCAGTCCTAGGGAATGGACTTTGTCACAAATATGGAGCACTGGGGCTTTCTGTGGATAAAACTGCTTTCTTGGAAATAGTAAGAAGGTTCAGTGGGGGTTAGGGAATGTTCTTTATTGAGTCTCTTTATTCTTAATACTTGTAAGTTTTGTGAGTCCTTTAGCTTAAAAATTTTTAATGGTTTTTTATTTATTTTTGAGACCGAGCATGAGCAGGGGAGGGGCAGAGAGAGAGGGAGATACAGAATCCTTAGCAGGCTCCAGGCTCTGAGCTGTCAGCAGAGCCTGATGCGGGGCTCAAACCCACCAGTTCTGAGATCATGACCTAGGCCAGAGTTGGGACGCTTAAACCAACTGAGCCACCCAGGCACCCCTGTGAATCCTTTAGCTTAAAACCAACCTGGGTGCTTGCCGAACACAGGGGACTAGGGGGAGAATGCTGTAGAGGCCAAAACTCTGTCCTAACCACAGGGAGCATAGGATCTGGTTGAGGAGAAGCCCCCCGTCACAGCCCACCAAGCCCTATCCACATTCCCAGCCTCAGAGCAGAGCAGGGTACGAGGGTGACATGGACTTGGGGACCGGAGCAGGGCTGACCATCCGCCCCAGCCTGGTCAGAGCCCCTGTGATTTACTCTGCAGACTCCTCCTTGGCACTGAACCTTCTTTATAATTATTTAGAATGGTTACCTATTAACCTCTCCCCACCCAGATCATTAGTTCTCTGAAAGCAGGGGCCGCTTTTTCACCGTTATTTTCTCCCAGTGTTAATGGTCGGTGTTTAAGTACTTGTTAGGTGAATGTGAGCACTTACTACATGCCCCACCCTGGGCAAGAAACGGCAGGCATTAGACAGATAACCACACCTGGCAATTGTGGGTGTGGGTGTGCGCCTAGCGCCTATATCCAAGGGACTGGAAAAGTATCCAGAGGGCCACTGTCAGTGGGGTCTCCAGCAAACCTCCGGGGAAGAAGAGGGTGCACGGACCATGGAGAACAAGCGCGGGGCGCTGGTGAGACAGGAGAGGCCCTCCCACAGGATGGGGCACAGAAGAATCTCCAGGAGCGCCAGGGCCGCTCCGCTACTTCTATGGGGCATCAGGGAGACCAGGAGCACAAAACGCTGCGCTGGGCTTTGCACGGAAGTGGGCCGACGAGAGGAGGAGGAAGGGCGGGGCGGACCCATCGCGCTCCGCGTGTGGCAGGCCGCCCAGTGCGATTGGACCACCGCGCAGACGCAGCCCGCGATAGGCGGGGGCGCTGGCTCCAAGCCCTATGCAAATCAAGGATCGCAATTCTCACCAATCAGAGGGGAGCTCCGGCGCTGTTCCTGCTAATGAGAGCGCGCGGCACGCCTTCGAGTTGGGAGGGGGGGCGGGGAGCTGCGCGGGGGCGGGGCACGGGCTAGTCGGTCGACTCGGAACCCAGACCACAGCGGAGGCCTGCCTTCCCCCGCTCTCCAAATTCCTCTTTGGAGCGGCCTCCCTTCCGGCTGAGGGGGCGGAGTTGGCCCTGGGTGGTTAGCGCTCCGGCTTCCTGCACCCTGCAGGCGGGGGCGTTTTCACTGTGACCTCGTTTTGTTTGGGCTGATTTGCGTGGGCTTTTGGTTGTTAGTATTACCAAGAAATTTAAAAATACATGTAACTAACCAGAGATTGACTGTTACGACTATTTTGTCATATTTGCTTCAAATTTAATAAGCAACAAAAATGAAATTCCCTTTGTTTTTTATTACCATCTCCACTATTTGTCAGTGTTGGAAATCACTGTGGTGGGGACTTTTCTTTTTTTCTTTTTTCTTTTTTAATTTTTAGTTTTGAGGGAGAGAGAAGGAGCGGGGTAGGGCGAGAGAGAGAGACATGGAATCACAGAATCCAAAGCAGGCTCCAGGTTCTAAGCTGTCAGCACAGAGCCCAATGCAGGGTTTGAACCCACCAGAGATCATGACCAGATCTGAAGTCAGATGACAGAATGTCCTCAGGGGCATGTATCCTTTTCACTCAGGTTTATTTGCAAATACATGTGATGTTAAAAGCACATTCATGTACCTGAGAACATATTTTGTGATTTTCAGGTTTACAAAAATGGTTATCTTCTTGGGCATTTCGTTCTGCAAATTTTTTTTTTCTTGGCTGGGTCAACAGCCTTCATAGGTATTGCCAAATTGCTCTCCACAGATTTTCACTTATTTCAGGGACATATGAATCCCACCTTTTGCCAATACTTACCTTGCTTACTTAGAGCAGTGAACACCTCTTCTTGTCCTTTGCTTTTAAAGAATAAATCTGAGAGACAAAGAGGGCAGCCTTCACCTGCCAGTTGATGTGGCCAAGTCAGGCCAGGGCCCCAGCTGTTTCCTGGGGCAGGTGGGACAGCCCTAAAATCTGTCTGGCCCTTGGCTGGGCCCCCCAGATGGCAGCTCCCCTTACCTCTGCTTTACCTGTGCAGTGACCAGGCCTGGGTCCGGGCCTTAGGGGATTCTTCCCTCCTCTTGTAGCCTTAGAAGAGGCAGAGGGTCCCTAGTACTCCAGGTCCTAATAGACAGGTATCTGCCCCCATCTGCAATCCATCTAGATCCATCTCCTAGTACAAAGCCTGTGTTCCTAAAGCCCAACGTGCTTCATGTAGAGGTAGAACAGACTGGGGCAAGGGAAGGGCTTGGTCAAGAACACATAGCTAGGCATAGGTTAAGTTGAGGACATATCCAAGGGGCTCCTGACCTGGGAGAGGTGTTCAAACTTAGAGAGTCTGGACAAGCTCCTGTTTGCTGCTGCAAACACCCGGAGGATGGATTGGTGGTGGGAACCAGAGATAGTAATGGGTGGCCTCAGACTCCTAGATCCTCACTCGGCCTGTATACCCTCCCTCCCCCTTCGCAGCCAGAGTGAGAAGCAAGTGGTGGGAAGGGTGGGAGGTCATTCCTTGGGGAAAGGAACTTTGCCTTAGGCTGTATAGGGGGGTCCCCAGTGAAAAATTGACAAAGTCCAGGGGCATCTGTGTAGCTTAGTTAAGTGTCTGAATCTTGGTCTCAGCTCAGGTCATGGTCTCACGGTTTTGTGGGTTCAAGCCCCACATTGGGCACTGTGCTGACGGCATGGAGCCTGCCTGGGATTCTTTCTCCTCTCTCTCTGGCCCTCCCCCACTTGTGCGCACGTGCTCGCGCTCTCTCTCTAGCTCTCTCTCTCTCTCAATATAAGTAAACATGAAAAAAAAATGTTTAAAAAAAATTGACAGTGGCGCCGGGTGGCTCCGTCGGTTGAGCGTCCGACTTCGGCTCAGGTCATGATCTTGCAGTTTGTGAGTTCAAGCCCCGCGTCAGGCTCTGTGCTGACAGCTCGGAGCCTGGAGCCTGCTTCAGATTCTGTGTCTCCATCCCTCTGCCCCTTCCCCACTCACGCTCTGTCTCTCTGTCTCTTGAAAATAAATAAACGTTAAAAAATGTTTTTAAAAAATTGACAAAGTCCTTTGGCTCCTCAGAGACTTCATTTGCCCATCTGTGAATCAGGAGAGTGGGTACTCACAGTTGAACTCCTAGGAGCCCAGAGCAACAGATGCTGGTTGTTGGGAGACCAGAACCTACCCCTGGACTGGAGCCCCTCATGTAGAGAAAGATGAGGATCTCCCTTTGCATCCAGGACTCCAGGGAGGAGAGGCATGCTGCAGACTTCCCAGGCAACACCTGGTGGGCTGCAGAAGCTAGAGGAAGGACTATTTGGAGGAGCTTGGGGCATCGGTGAAAGGGGTTGGATGATTAAGCTGAACAACACGAAAAGTTTTCAAGGGCGGTCAGGCTGGGGCAGGGCCCCAAAGCCACACTCCTGGCCCCTAATGGAGGCAGCCAGAAGACAGGCACTGGGAGAGGTAAGAGGAGGTGGGGAAGAAAAAGGGCCTCTGGGAGCATGTGTCTGCACGGTGCATTGCACGAGGCTCCGGAATCCTAATGCCAATCTTGTATGGACAGGGCGTAACCCCTGGTGCAGACTTTCGGTGGGGGCAGGCCGGGTCTCTGGCTTTCACCACTTTATAGCTTCCTTTGGCTTAGTTTCCATCAGGGCACCACCATTCATTACTTCTTGTCTTGTGAAGCAGCCAGAAGGGGCTCTCACAGAAGATCAAGTTGGGTGATCTCAAAAGGCGGGGAATCGTGGGCCCCCTGAGCTCACACGTGATTTTGTTTGGCCCATCTCGCATCTATTTGTTCTCAATTGTGGTAACATACACGTAACATAAAATTTGCCATCTTAACCATTTCGGTAGCACTACGTGTATTCACGTTGTTGCGCAACCGATCTCCGCAACATTTGCATCTTGCAAAACTAAACTTTTGTGACCGGTAAACAACTCCCTTTTCTGTCCACCGTCCGGTCCCTGGCAACCACCACTCAATTTCCTGTCTCTGTGGTTTTGGCCATATTTCATGTAAGTGGACTCATACAGAACTTATCTTTCTTGTTGACTGGGTTACTATATTTTGCATAATGTCCTCAAGCTTCATCCACGCCGTAGCCTGTGTCAGAATCTCCTCCCTCGCGAAGGTGGGATAACACTCCGTTGGATGGATACGCCACATTCTACTTATCCATTCGCCAGGCGGTGGGCGCTTGTGTGAATTCCGCCTCTTGGCTGTGGTGGACAAAATGCTGTGAACGTGGCTGTACACATCTCTTTGAGCTGATACTTTCAATTCTTTCAGGCTTATACCCAGAAGTAAAATTGCTGGATGATATGACGATGGGACATGTAATTTTTTTGAGGGACCTCCATACTGTTGTCCTCAGCAGCTACACCCATCTCACAATCCCACTGACCGTGTCCAAGGGCTCCAATTTCTGCACATTCTCGCCCACGCTTTTTTTTTTTTTTTTTTAAGTAGTCGTCTTGATGGTTGGGCGTTTCGAGTATTTCTTTTGGTTAAACCCACATTTCACAAGCGGGAGGTTTCACACCCAAAAAGTGCATAGTTTCTACATAAAAAATTCTCAGCAGGTGCTTCTGATGACTTAGCCCCATGTGGGACCATTGGCAGGTTGAGGCACCCTCCCAAGCCCCCTGGATGGCCCAAGCCGCATCTTCAGACACATTGTCAGGAGGTGCTTCTAATACGGTCTGAGAAAACGGGAAGCAGTCAGCAGAACTGGTCGTCACTGCCTGTCTTCAGGTGGGGTCTGTGTCTTCCACTTGGCCAGACCGCCCTGCCTGGCCTGGTGCCCATGCACATCTGTGTTAGAGACCCCTGGTCTCGTCCCTCCTCATCCGCCTTCCATGCATGCCCAGTTTGTAATGGGGAACTGGATTGGCTTTGTATTGTGTCCAACTGGGCTAGGCCGAACTACATTTCCCACAATTCCCTTCTCTGTGTGTTTCCTGTAGGGTGGGCCGCAAGGTGGATTCTGGCCAGATTTGGAAGGAAGCCATCGTTGTGGTTGCCGATCTGCTGATTTACCTCCTTGGTGTGAGGCAGCACCAATGACGACTTTCCTTGGATTCTCCTTCGGTCTTGCTGACTCAGGGGTGTGCATGGTTAACTCTGACAAAGCGTCTTAGCTTCCACAGGGTACCGTCATCGCCAAGGTCAGAGGCACCGGGAACCAACACAAGTTGGTCTGTCCTGGCGTTCCAGCTTGTGAGGATTCAGCCTGCTCGTGAGCTTCCCCTCCTGCCTGGGCACCTCCGGCTCCAGCCTCTGTCACGGTGATCCAGCCTCCTGGAAACTGTTTCATCGGCCCCGCAAGTGTGCAAGCCAGTTCCCTGTAACCGATCCGGTGTATGGGTGTGTCAGTGCTACTAGCCCTCCGGTTCTGCTTCCCCACCGAACTCTGACTGAGCGGGGACCCTGAAGCCCTGCTGACTCCTGCCTCATGCCTGTCAGTGTACCTGCTGCTTTCACCGTTCCCCAGACTCAGGAGCTTTTGTCACACTGGGAGCCTGTGTCATTGCTGCTCCCGCCTGGACTGTCGATCCCCCATTGTTGCCGGTTTGTATGTCCTGTGCATCCTCCTCAAGAACAGGAAGCAGATCCCTGCCTCCTCAGCCAGTGTGTCCTCAATGAGTGACCATGGACTAGGCCATACGAAAGACCCCAGGGCCTCTTTGTTGCCTCAGGACTAATGGAGCTGCTAGTACAACTAATGGGCCCTCTGGCTGTATCACCCAAAGTCTGATGCCTGGGACAGAGGGATAGCAGCACCCCCCCGCCATCCCCGACCTTGTGCTGAGTGCTCAAGCCCCTCACCCCCATCAGGTTCTGTGCTCAGTACTAAGCCTTGCCCTGGCAGAGGGACAGATTCAGCTAGGTTGTTCAGTCAGTGGAGACCCCATCCTGTGGTCACTAAGGCCTGCACTGCCTGCAAAGGGGCCTTTCCAGTGTCTTCAAGGCTGTCCTGGGCCCAGGGAGAAGTTGCATCTAGGGACCCAGAAGGCAGACCTGAGTACCACCCCCTCCGCCTGAGGATATCAAAGGGAGGCAGGTCCCAGCCCCATGAGAGGAAGAAGACAGGGAAATCCTGGAGACCCCGGCCATAGGCAGTGTGTTTGGACCCCCTGGTTAACAGATAGGTGAGTAAAAGAAATCTTTCTTGGTTCCATTTAGACACGAGGAAACTGAGGAATGGGGAGAACAGTCTTGCCCAGAACAAAAGACATGGTGGACAAGATCCAGAAAGCTGGCCTCAGCCTCCAGGGACCTGGTCCCACCCAACCCCCATCCCTATCAAAGGGTGCAGAGAGGAGACCAGGCTGGGGCCATTGCTAAGCCCGTATTTTGCAGATAAGCAAATACACCTGGTCCCTTGCTTCCTCACTGCACCAGGGTCACTTGCCCCAGGAAGCTCTCCTCCAGAGCCTCCCAGTGTCATGAGCCTCCAACGTTCACCTGGAATTGGGAATCTTTGAAGTGAGGTCTAAAAGACACAGTAGGTAAATGCTGGGTCCCGGGCTCCTCAGTCCCGTGCAGGAGCTGAGTGTGGTGTCAGGGCAGGAAATACAGCCTTCCCAGTCTCAGCTCCAAACCCACACGACGAGCTTTTAAACACTCCCCTTGCTGGGGCTGTCACAGGGCTGAGAGGAGACCTGTGCAGCTTGCCTTAGTGCTGGCCACATACAGAGTGTTCACATGGGGCTGCTTACGGCCATCCATTCTTCAACTTGGGGTGCAGGTCAGAGATGTGGGCCCCACCCCAAGGTGCAGCTCAGCTTGAAGGGGCTGAGTGAGCACCCCGAGAAGAGAGGAGGGGGAGGGCCTGTGGGTAGACGGTGGGACACTGGGAAAGTCCTTTCAGAAGAACAATTTAAAGGGATGACAAGGTGTCCAGGATGTGAGCATGGGAGGGTAAAGTGGGTCAAAGGAGTGAGAGACCAGATTGCAAGTGACAAAAAAAAACAATTCAAATGCGCTTACGTAGAAAGCAATGTATCAGTTCACGTGGCAGTCAGATCTAACTAGCTTCAGGCATGGCTGGATCCAGAGGCTCCGTTAATGTCCTCAGATTATCTATCTCCATCTTGTGGTTCCAACTTTCTCAGTTGGGGTTCCTTTGTCACATGGGCTCTCCCTCCCTGTATACTGACAAAAATGGCTACTGGTAACTCTGGCCTCCTGTCCCTACCTGGGGGAGGGAGCACCTCTTTTTCAGTAGCTCCGGGAAGAGTGCCAGGATTGACACTCATTCAACTCACTGCCTTCAAGAACCTATTTCTGACCCATTGGCTGTGGCAAAGTGAACAATGGAATGCTCTTCATTGGCCAGGTCCTCAGCCACATGACCCTCATGGAGAAATCCAGAGCCATGTGGCCTGAAAGTAGGGGGGTTTGGGTCACCAGAAAAATATTACAATGTCCTTTAATAGAGTGGGAGGCCTGCCCCGTGGAGGGCTGGTCCATGGGCTATAAGGCAGGCCTTAGGATGGAGAGGACAGCCAGGGGCCCAAGTGTTCATGGAATGGAGACAGGAGACAGGACAGAGGTGGGGCAGCAGCATCAAAGCAGGAGGCCACTGGGGGAGCCAGATGGTATGAACAAGAGGGTGGGTTTGGGTGGGAAACACGGAAAGGAGGGTTCGAATAAAATGGACCTGAAGGGCATTTTGGGGCCCTGGAGCTCCCGTGATGTCTGCAAAGGATAGACGGTTGGGGGTGGGGGGGGCTTTGGTTAGGAAGGACTCAGAAGGGATGGAGCTCAGTGTGAATTGTTGCATGGGAAGGTACAGTGTCCCCCTGCCCGTGGCCCCTGTAGCAGCCCTTCTGAACCGTCTCAGAACCTGTTACCTGGGAGCTGATCGAAAAGCTAAGTCCCAGGCCCCTGGCCTCAGACTGATACTTGGACAACTGGGGTGAGGCCAGGTGGGATCTGGGCTTGGGTTTCTGGTTTAGGGAATGGGTGTGGAATCAGAGATCACATTCAGCTGGTCAGGAGAACCATCCCCCACCCCCCCCCCACCCCCCCCAGAATCCTGGGTAGGCCGGGGCCTGTCCTGGCCTCTAGCTGCTGGCAGCCTCTCAGGTGGCCCTGCAGGCAGTATGGGACAGGAGCTGGGCTGGCTCAATGATCCTGTAGCAAGGCACTGGCCGTGCCACCCCCCAGTCAAAGATGCAAAATGGATGAAGCCATTACTGAAAGGCAAGTGGCCAGGGCATGGGCTGGCAGGGTGAATGGTCAGCCCTGGCCCACCATACCCACAGTCTCCAACCCAGGCCTCCTTCCTGCCTCCTGGACACCCCCAGTTCCCCAGAATCAGAACAGTCACAGCCAGGCTAGTAGGTGGAGGGGCACCTTGTCCTCAAACCTTCTGCCTAGAGAGCAATGATGTGCCAAGGGACGTGTCTGGGACTTGTCCCTGAGGCAGGAGGCAGCAGGGAGGAGCCCCCACTGACTTTAAGACACTGAAAGAGCAAGTGGAGTGGCCACTCGCCCTGTGTGGAAGGATCTGCAGGGTGACAGATGGCTGAAGTGTTTGCTCTGTGACCCCCACTCTGTGTGCAGGGGGAGGGTAGTGGCTGCCAGGCCCTGCTCTGGGATACCAGCAGGCCAGGGGCGCTTCTCCAGTGATGCTCCCTCCCCTCTCCTAGTCTCTAACACTAACACAGAGATCATCTCCATCTTTCACCTACCCCCAGCCCAGGCTTACCCAGTTTGGTACATGTACACACGCACTGTTCTAGAACATTCCCTAGCTTCCAGAGCCCTCCTTTTGCAGGGTTGTCCTCATAGGAACATCTGTCAAAGGCTCAAACGGCCTTAAGTACAACTATTCCATATGCTGGACACCAGAGTGTCCCAGGGCTCAGGTTCACACTTTCCAACTTGTCCAGGAATCCTCCGGGGTCCCGCGTGTGCACTCCAGATGAACAAACAAGCTGAGGATCCGTGCCTTGCTCAAGCCACACCTCGGGTTGTGCTCAGTGTGCCAGAGCCCGAGGCCTCCACATCCCTCTCACATCAACACAAAGTCTCAGTGAATTCGGAATAACTAACCTCTGCCAAGGCTCATCCTGGAGGGACCTCGTACGTGCTGAGGGGCACTGACCAGTAAGCCCAAAAAGCCATGGCTGTCCCCTCCCCCTCTCCCCACCCCCTGTCGGGGACCGGAGCAGCCTATCTCCAGCATGTTTCCACCTCCGCACACTAGAGATCGGTCCCTTGAGGCTCCTTCCGGCATCAGCCAGGCGCCCCCTCCCCGCAGTTTCCACCCCTCACGGGGAACTCCAGGCCTACCTAGCTAACATCCGGGGTACCCAAGACCCTTGGGACCCACCATCCAACCCAAGCTGCTCGCCGACCGCACCCATCCCTACTCCACTCGGAAGAAAACGAGAGCGGTTCAAAGGTTTAAACAATTTATTGTGCCCCAAAAACGGGAGGAAAGGAAGGCCGCGCGGCCCCGCGCCCCAAGCGATTGTTTGTCGCGCACCCAAAGGCGGAGAGTGGGGAGTGGGGAAGGGCGGCGCGGCGGCGGCGGCGTCTCAGCGCACCAGGGCCCGGCCAACCGGCGGCCCCCGCCCTGGCAGGCAGGCGCGGCCTCGGCCATTGGCGCCTAGGGGCCGGTTACCATGGAGACAGCCGTTGCCAAGGGCGAGAGCCAATAGGGGCGTCGCCTGGCCGTTTCAAAAATCTAAAGCAAAAACAACAACAAAAAACCGCTACGGCGGCGGGGGAGGGGGGGGCAGGAAAGGGGATGGAGGGAGCCCCGGGCCCTCCGTGCGGCTCAGAGCAGGGGCGGCGGTGGCCTGGCCGGGCAACCGTACAAAAACCTACATACACTTGGGGTAGAAAAACCGAACACCGGAAAGACCCGGCAGGCCGGCGAGCTCACTTGCGGCCCTTGGGCACCTTGGGGACGCTGGGCTTGGCCGCCTTCTTCACCTTCTTGCCCCCGGCAGCCGCCGCCTTCTTAGCCTTGCTGCCTTTGTCCTTCTTGGAGGCGGCGCCCTTCTTGTGCGAACGCTTCTCGGGCTTCTGGCCCTTGGCCGGCTTCTTGTCCGCGCGCCGGGGGCCGGCCGCGCCCGGGGCCGCCTTCTTGGCCTTGTGCGCGGCGGGCGCCGGGGCGGTGGCGGCCGCTGTGGCTCCGCGCCGCTCGCCGCCGCCCTCCAGCTTCTTGCGGTTGAGCTTGAAGGAGCCGTTGGCGCCGGTGCCCTTCACCTGCAGGAGCGTGTCGTTCTGCACCAGCGCCTTGATGGAGTACTTGAGGTAGGTGCGCCCGTTCTGCTGGTCGAACCACGCCACCTTCTTGGCCTCCGTGTAGATCTTGGCCAGCGACGAGCCGTTGCGCTCGCCCAGCCTGCGGATGGTCTCCACCACCAGCTGGCTGTACTTGCCCGGCTGGTTCTTCTTCTTGTTGTTCTTCTTCTTCTTGGACGGGGACAGCGCTGCCGAGCCGCCAGCCTTGGCCGCCTTCTTGGCCGCCCCCTCGGCGGTCGTCAGCGGCAGGGCCTCCTCGAGCTCCACAGACATGGTGGCGAGCGGGTTGGTGGCGGGCGGGGCGCGGAAGCCCGGGGGCCGCGCCGGGAAGAGGAAGGCGAGAGGCCGAGGGGGCGCCGGGGGACTGGGGGCGCGCGGCGGCTCCAGGCGGGAGCGGCCGCGGCCGGGCCTGGGGCCGGGCGGCAGGGCTGGGGTGGGGGCCGGGCCGGCCGGATCCGGGGTCCTGGGCCGGGGCCGGGGCCGGAGCCGGAGCCGGAGCGGAGGGGCCGGAGCGGAGGGGCCGGAGCGGAGGGCGCCGGAGCCGGGACCCTGCAGGAGCGAGGAAATCGGCCGAGGGAAGCGCCGCTGCTGCCGCTACCACCGTTGCCGCCGGAGCTCGCTGGGCGTGCGCGCTGCGCTCTGGTGAGGAGGGCGCTCCGCTCCGCCTTTATAGCTCCGTGGCGGACCACGTTGAGAACAACAACAGCCTGGTCTGGAGCCAGCGCCAACTTGTGCTTCTTGGAGCCCCTTCCTCGGCCTCTGGCTTCCCGGGCAGCGCCTCCCGGGCGCCACCGAGCCCACCGCCGAGCGCCCCGGACAGGGCCCGAGCCTGCGGCGCAGCGGAGAAGCGGCCTGCGCCCAGGAAGGGCTCGACAAAGGGGAACGGAGGGGTGCACCCTAGGCTGCGGGAGCGCGAGTGGAGGGGGGCACCCGGTTTGGAGACGAATAGCTCGGGCCCCGGGGGAGGCCGCGCGGCGCGGAGCTTTGCGGCCGGCAGCCAAGAGTGCGCCACGGCCACCTAAGCCCCGAGCGCGTCCAGGGGGCCCCAGGCCTGCCCGCAGGACAAGCTTTAATTTGTCCGAACTAACACAGGGCACGCCCTCACGTGGTCGGCTGGGGCAATGTGAAGTGTGCTAGGACATCTTCGAGGGGGGTCTCCACCCGAGTCCGAGGGGATGGCGGCTGGAGGCGCCCTCCAGCTGTGCGCCCGGGGTCTTGTTAGGCCTAAGGGGCCCGGGCACCGCCCGAGAGGACGTGGGGGACGACCGCAAGTGTCTCTCTGAGGACATTTCTTAGCCCCCCACCCCCACTGGCGCTGATGCTCTAAGTGCCCCATTTTGTGGTGCGCGAGTAGCCGCCACGGTCCCCCCCCCCCCCCCCAAAGCCAAATGTCGGCTCCACGGTGAAGCAGGTTGAGCGAAATGTCGGGGTGCGACCCCCGAAGGAGTTCTCGGACAGGATGGGGGAGGGGAGTTGCTCCGGCCACACCCCTCCCATTCTCGTCGGGAGAGTGCGATTGAGAGCGGGTCCTGGAGACCGCTCGCCCGGCTCCTTTCTCCTGGTACCAGGCGAAGTCCTCCGCAGAGGATCGTGCAAGTCTGGCGGCCCTGAGCTGGGCGGGGTCCAGTGTCGCGGGTGCGGAGGAGGCGCCGGACGGTCTTTCTTGAAGCCAAAGAAGCCTCTGCTTGGGGAAGCTGAGACCATGGGGAGACACCCAGAGAGGAGAGCTGATCCCTTTGGGGTAAGTGATTTTAGGCCTGAGCATGGAGGGGTGGGTGGGACGGGACGTAGAAAATTGGGGTTTCAGGGTGGAGAGAGCTGGAGGCCTTCAAGTCCGGAAAAGCAGAGTGGGGGTGTTCTGGGCCTTCTACCCCAAGAGTCCCCTCTTGTCGGCGCGCACCCCCAAGCACAGACCCCATTTGCCCTCTGACAAGCTAGTGAATAAGGTCCAGGAGAGGAAGAAATTGAAGCTAGGAAAAGGTGAGACGGGGAGTGGTTTTGAGGGGGGCGGGGGGGGGTGTCAGTCGCTGGGAGCCAGGAAGGGCTTCACTCCCAGGGCGGTGAGTACGGCCCATAGGGGAGGGGAGATAATCACAGGTCCCGTCCTGGCAAAGAAGGCCAAGCCCCTCTTCCAGGAATGAGGACCCCCCTGAGTGGACTGTCTGTCAAGGGCCAGGAAAACCTTGGGGCCTGAGACCTCAGCCAAAGTGAGAAAAGACCGCCAGGAATTTCCTGACTGAGAGGGGTTTCTGAAAGTGCCACAGAGCTGAGCCCTGGGGGCGGCCCTGGGGAGCAGAAAGGTCTTGCTGGGGTGGTCTTGCAAAGGTCTTGCAGAAACTGCACGTGACTTGAGCACAAAAACCACAGGTTCCGGAAATGCAAAGTGTGTGCAGGCTGGGCTGCTTGGAGGATGCAGTGCAGTGACCGAGAAGCAGGAAGACGGAGCTGCTGCAGCCCCCTGAGGAGTGTCTGTCTGTCCAGGAACAGGAGCCATCCAAGAATGAGCAGAGGGCACGCCGGGGGAGGTGGGCATGGCGGCCCTACCCGGTGGCCCAGGGTACATGATGGGGCAGGAACAGGGACACCGGAAAGAGAGCCGGCCCAAGGAAATCAGGTGGAGGGGGTAGCCAGGTGCCTGGCCTAGAGAGGCTAGAGCTTGGGGCTCTAAAGGTCAGAGCAAGAGCAGAGGGTGATGCCCCTGGGGGAACCCTGGCATGGGCCGCAGGGACATCCTCAGACTGAAATTTGCCCAGCCATTCCGGGAGAGAAGGTCGCTGGAAATGTGAATCTGGAGCAGGCTGGGTCAGGGGTGTCTTCCCTGGGGTCATCGCGCAGGGAAAAGGAGGACGTGGAAATGGTAGAAAAGGGAGGGGTGCTCCACTGGAGACAGAGGAAGAACGGTCAGAGAGGGAGGAGGAAACCAGGCGTGGCAGGTGTCACGGAAGCTAAGGAAGAGAGAGTTTCAAGAAACAAGGGCTGGTCGGTCACCGTGCAGCCCCTTCAGAAAGTGGATCAGAATGGACCGGCGAGCTTCCGGCCCTCGAGACCCCCTGGCTGGAATCTGCCCGGTTTGCCCCGTGGGTTTTAAAACAACAGGATTAAAAAAATCAGGTGATTTCGGGTAAAAATGTGTCCAGACTTCAGCTTTCCCTTCAAAAAATCTGAGGACTCACCCTGGGTGGGGGCAGAAAGAACAGGGCCTGAGTTAACAGTTTTTCTGCTAGATGGGCTAGACCCCCAACACCTGGTCAGTTTAGGGAGTGTGGCCAGTGTGGGGCAGAGGGAAGGTTCTCCAGCCCTGGGGGAGGCCTGGCCAGGGTTGGAGGGGAGAAGGAACCAGCGGAGGGAGTGAATACGTACAGGCAGGGCAGTGTGGCCCAGGCGGTGGGGAGGGTGCAGAAGACGCGGCTCAGAGTCCACACCGGCCCTAGTGGGCTCCTTGGCCTGCTGGTGGAGCAGGTGCTTGTGGGGGGAGGGGAGCGCTGCCTGTGGACCTGTAGACCAGGGCTCTGGGAGACTAATAATTCTAGGGCTTTGGGAACTGCCAGAGACGCAAGAGGTTTCATCCCACTGGCCTCGTTGTACAGATGAGGAAACTGAGGCCTGGGGCTACCTGGATGTCCAGTTAGCCAGGATTCTAGGCCTGGGGTGCTGCCAGCCTTCAGGGATGCTTCTCAAACCCCATACCTCCCAAACAGCTCCCCACCCCCATCACCCCTCTATGGAAACGTAGGTGGGGAAGGCCTCAAGCAAACCAATGAAACATGACAAAATTTGGAAAAAGAAACATATGGAAGTGGCCAGGGCGTCTCTCTCTCTCTCTCTCTCTCTCTCTCTCTCTCTCTCTCTCTCTCCCTAGTTGAGCTCATCCAATCCTGGAGCTCCAAACACCATCCATACCCTGCTGACCCCCGTTTCTATCAGCCCTCATTTCTGTCTCTCTCCTGACCAAAGGACTCTGGCATCCAGCCGCCTGTTGTGGCCTCCACTGGGATGTCCAGACACATCTCATCTGCGTCCTGGCTAAAACAGAACTTGGTTTTTTTCTCTTGCAAACCTGCTCCTCTCCCCAAGGTTCCCAGGCAGTCCTAGCCCCAAAGCATAGACTCGCCCTGTTTTTTTTTTTTCCCTCTACCCTCTCATTCACCCCATAGTTTCCTGTCACAGCTACCCCCAAACAGGTTCCTCCCCAAGCCCACCCCCACACTCTCCACAGTCCTCTCCATTCAGCAGCAGGCAGAGCAGCTGATGTGAAGTCTGATCCCCTGCTTCCCACCTCTGTTGAGAAGGCCTCCAGTGGCTTTTCATCAGACTTAAGAGGAGTCTGCACTCAGCCACACTGGCCTTTTTTTTTTTTTTTTTTTTTTTTTTAATGTTTATTTTTTTGAGAGAGACAGTGTGAGCCAGGGAGGGGCAGAGAGAGAGGGAGGGAGACACAGAATCTGAAGCAGGCTCCAGTCTCTGAGCTGTCAGCACAAAGCCTGACGTGGGGCTCGAACTCACAAACTGGGAGATCATGACCTGAGCTGAAGTCGGATGCTTAACCCACTGAGCCACCCAGGCGCCCCTACGCTGGCCTTTGTGTTCCTCACACAGACCCAGGGGACTCCCACCTCAGGGCCTTTGCACTTGCTGTACCGCTGACTGCCTTTATTTCGATTGCAATCCATGAATACCTACCTCTTCAGGGCAGCCTCCATGCCAGCCTGGCTGAAGTACCTGTATCACATCATCCTCTGATCATGTGCTTACCATCATCATCTGACCCTATTCTGTCTATTTGCTTGTGTAAAACTGTAAGAACAGAGTGGGGCCTGCCTTGCTCCCTGCCAGATCCCAGCCCTGGCCACACCCTGCCTGCTGGGTACCCCTGTTCATTGCTGTCTGTACTGCAGCAACAGGGAGATGGACCCGGAGCCATGAGCTCCTGGTTTGACCTCGACCCTGGCCACTCCCCCAGACCTCTTGTGCCACCCACCGCCCCCCACCCCCCACTGCTCTGCCTCGGTTCCCCAGTTTGTGAAAAAGGGATGTGTGCAGTTTGAACGACCCTCCTCCAGCTTTGGCAGTCTGAGTCTGGACAGCCAAACCGAGATGTCCTCAAGAGAAGGGAGGACTGGGAAGAACACAGCCTGCCTGGAGGATGGGACATAAAACAGAGATCTTGGTGTCAGCAGAGGAGTCTGCTGGGCCTGATGGCAAGTCTGGGTCTAGGATGCAAAACCCCGGGCTCTGGGCAGGTTCCCTCCTGTGCTTCTGTCAGCCTCAGTGTCATCTGTAAAAGGGGTACACACACTAGAGCTCGAATGGAGGCACCTTCCCCTGGGAGGGTTTCAGAAGACCTGCGTGGGAGTCACCAGCCTCAGGGATGGGGTTCAGAGACCCTGCCCCCTGAGGGTCCTTCACCCGGAAAGGCCTCATTGGCTTGAGCCGGCTGCAGAGAGTTGAAGGCCAAAGAATCGGTCTCCCCAAAAGGGGTTTTAAACTGAGAGGTTGGCTCCAGCCTAGGCCTGGGCTGGGAGGGAGGGTGGCTGGGCCCAGTTTGGGATTTTAAATGTAAATAGAGAGGCATTAAGTACTTTTCAGCATTTAAGTGGAGACAAAGGGAAATTCACCAGGCGAGACGGTGGGGAAGGTTGCCTTTAAGATGCAAATGTATATTGTGAAACCCTGAATGGGGACGTTGTTCGGGGCCCTGGCCCCTAGCCCCTTGTGGCCGGGCAGTGGGCTCCGAGGGGTCCGTGGGTCAGACGAACCCGGGCAGAGCGGCCAGAGATCAAAGGAGGGGCCAAGTCGCTGCTGAGGCTGAAAGGGTGCGAAACGTGGGGACCGAGAGAGCTCGGAGTTCCCGGAGGCCCCGCTTGCAGGGAGCCTGCTGGCCCCCCAGGCCCGAGCGGGGCGTAAAGGAAGAGCCGGGTGGAATGGGATAGGCCAGGGGGCAGGCTCTGAAGTGCAGGTGGCCCATGCTTAGGGCACCGGCAAAGCGTGAGCCCCGCGAAGGGTTCTAATACAGTACGCATTGTTTTAAGAATGGAGGTAAGTAGTTCTCGTGGAAGAAACCAGACCTTCGTGGAACTTCACACAGCTTCCTGCCGTTTTCATTGGGAATGGCATTAAGGGAGAAGGGATGGCAGGACCGCGTGCACACGTCTGCATTTGGCCTTTAGGGGAGCCTTCACCCCAGGCACCTGCGGACCATGGGTATCGAGTAAGAATCCCCAACCACTAGAGATAAGGCCGCGAGGGTGAAAGAATTGAGGGTGATGGGAGATTTGAACCTGTCTCCAGGAGCCAGCCGCCCCCCTCCGTCCGTCCTCCAAAAGTCCGTCCTCCAAAAGTCGGAAGGCTGCGGGACCCAGCAGCGGGCACAGGAGGAAAGGGGGGTGGGGGCCCAGCCTGCCCCGGCGCTGCCAGCAATCTCGCTGCCCTTCCCCAGGCCGCCTTGCCCCTCCCCCCAATTCTTTAAAAGCTCGTTAGTTTTTTCTCAATAAAGTTGTTCGTGGTATAAAACCCAACGGTGTAGAAGGAAGGATGCGGAGGGAAAACCAAGTCCCCGCCCCTCGCCCCCACCGCCTGGCCTCGGCCCAGCTCTTGGCAGGCGCCCGCGGCTGAACGGGGGCCCTCGTGTCACCGCTCCCTGTCGCACACGCAGTTGTGCTTCCCGCTCTGTTGAACAGGACGTTTCCACTGACACATCCAGGTGTAACTTGGCCTTCAGAACAGGGCCTGGGTGTTTTCCACCAGCCCTGTGGGTGGATGTGTGGCGCAAGCCGGGACTAGCCTTCCTTGCTATCCTGGAAAGATCTAGAGGATTCGTCCTGTAAATGGGGTTCCTCTGTCCAAGAGATTTGCTAACTCTTGGTGACCTGAGACCAGGTTGCCCTCAAGAGCATGTCCCCCCCCCCCCCCCCCCCCACCATTTCCTACTGCTGTGCTGTGCTGTGTCCCCACCTGGGGCCTTTTTCCACGCATGAGTGCCACCCCACAGGGAGAGCGCTGGGCCCTCAGGATTCGTTTTTCTTCCTTTTCAGGTTTTGTAACCCCCAGCTGGTGTGCACGTGCCCTCCCTTGGGCTCCCACCTCAGGTGCTGCCATCACTCCTCAGGGCCTCTGTCCCCCCACCCCGCCACCCCCACTGCCCTCTCTTCTGGGCTGTGGCGGAGACTGGCTGTGGTCTGCCTCCTGCCTGCTTTTCTAAGTTCATATCCCATTCTTCATTCCTGTTAGTGGCCTCAGCCGTCCGCCTGGCTGCTCTGGGCTCACCCTACACTTGACTGCACCTCCCCCTGCCCCCAAGCAGCATCCCCAGCCCCGGGGATCCTGAGGCTTGGAACTGGGGTCTCTGTCCAGCCCTCCCGTCCGTGTGTGTGTCACAGGGCCTGCATGTGGGCCGCTCAGAGAGCCTGGACCAGGGGTGAGGATTTGAAGGAGGGAGTGAGCAGTGGAAACTAGAAAATGGCTTCTCCAGGCTCCGCCCTTGAGTAACTGTCCCCTCCCAGGCTCACCCTTGGGTGGGGACCAAGGAGAGCAGCTGAGAGGAGCTGGGTGGTTAACGTTAGGGAGGAAAGGCCCCGTGAGGAGAGGGTAGCTCCCAGCCCAAAGCCTTCTGGGGATTCCCTTTCCTTGGGGGGCAGGGGTCTTCTGGGTACATTCCCGGTCCGTCCCCCCCCCCCCCGCTTCTTCCCCCCACCCAAGGGTCAGTTTACAGGCTCCGAGAGGGAGCTCTGGCCTGGCTCGGGCTCCGGGACCTGCGGCCTCGCCTCTGCCCCTGCAGGGCTTGGTTTCCTTAGAGGGGAGTGTGGAGTTGGGGGGGAGGGAGCTGGGGGACATCTCTTCCCCAGAACTTCGGTTTGAGGCCCAAGGAGCTAGGACAGGATCGAGAAACCATTCTGGAGAGGGATCCAGAAGACGAGGACAAAAGCCGACAGGCAGAAACCACCTGCCTGTGTCTCCTTGGGCCACCAGCCCCAGTGGCCTGCTTTGGCCACCCCTACAGCGCAATCCCTGTTGGCTGAGGTGCAGGCAAGGGAAACTTGGCTTTATCTCCCTTTGTCACAACCAACCTCAGTTAGTGGACACTTTCTTCCTGGGGAAGAACTGAAAGCCCTAAACAGGTGCGGGGGCGGCGGGGAGAGCAGCCTGCAGCCCCATGCTCAGCAGCTGGGAGCCTGGGCACCACGCTTTCCTGGAATATCGTTTCCAGGGGGTGGTGGGTGCATGTCCCTCCACTGTCCAGATGAGGAAACTGAGGCTTCAGAAAGGTTGGGCAATGCCCCAATGACATCTGGCCAGAAAAAGATGGCAAGGCATTTGCTGTTTACCCCATTGCAAGTAGCCCCCGCTCCCCTACCCCCAGACACTTGATGTACTTTGTTTTATAGCACTTATCACTTTCTGAGATTATCCTGTCTCCTGCCTGTTCCCACTAGAGCAGGAGCCCTGTCTAACTCACTGCTGCATAGGGCCTGGCACATAGTAGGCCCTCAGTAAATATTTGTTGAATGAATGAGATGGGATTCAAACCGGGTCTGGCTTCCTGTCCCAGCACTGACCTTACATGGGTCACAACTCGAAGTATCTGTGCACTGAGCCCACTGGGCTGCCTGGCAGAGCAGGCAGGGACCCCACAGAATTGTGACACCTTTGAAGACCCTAGTGGAAAGCCTACTGCGACCTTTGCAAGGCACAGAATTTTATTTCATCGTTGCTTGTCCCATTTGGGGACCTTGAACTTTTCTACTAGTCAAGTATGTGTTAACTGCCCCTTTCTTCCCGTGATGAGGCACAGCCTCACACCAGACTGCTCCCTAATTGCCATTATCTGAGGGGGGCCTGAAGGGTGGGGACATTACGGCTGCACCGGGTAGCTGGCAGCAAAGGCGTCCCGCTTGGATGGCCACCATACATACACCTGGCCCTGCCATGGTCCCCCTCCTCGGCCAAATTCAATCCAGTTCTTCCTCTACTTACGAGGCAGCCAGAGGAGCTTTTAAAAGGCAAACCAGAGCTTGTGACTGTCCTGCTGGGACCCTCCAGTGCCCCACCCCCCACCCCGACTCCGCCAGGCCCCGCTGACCTCTTCGAATTTATCTGCCGGCGCTCCCTCCCTCCCTGCGGGCTCCTTCTCCTGGCGGGCACACCCCTGCAGACATGCCGGCTGTGGCGCCAGGCATCCTGCTAGCCTGCCCCCTCCCCACCCCCGACTGCCGCCCCCATCCACAGTGGCTCCCTCCATCCTGTCATCCTGATTCCTTTTCTCTTAAGGTTTCTCCAGCTGCGTGAGCTTTTATTTACTTGCTTCCTATCTGTCCGCCTGCCTCCAAGACCTTGGCTGTCTTGTGTAGCATCGAATGATGAGAATCTAGAAACGAATCTAACTCTTGGCCCTAAGTCAGGTTCAGAAATATATTTAAAGATGGGGGAAAAAATACCCAACCAAACCAACGTGTAATCTGGAGCCTGACATCAGTAGCTCTCAAAAAATATGCTCCCTTCCTTTTCTCCCCCCCCTCCTCAGGTAATCTTTCTTGAAAGAAGTGGGCTTTGAATAATGCTTTTGAGACCATCAAGGGATTGAATGGGAGGATTCTTAGCCCACATCTTGTCCCATCTGCCCTGTCCCCCCCCCCCGCCCCGCCCCATTTTACATGACGAAGCTGAGGTCCAGAGAAGAGGCAGGACTCACTTGGGGCATGCGGATTCTACTCCAAGTCTAATTACCAGTCCAGTACCCTTGCCCCATCTGTCCAGTTGGCTGGGCGTGGGGAGGGGAGAGCAGGGCCACAGGATGAGGGCGGGCATCAGGCTGTGAGCCACCCTTGTCTGGGTGTGAAAGACAACCATAAAGGCTGTTCATCTGGGCCCCAGGCCCCAGAACCATGCCTCACTGGAAACAGCTGAAGGGGGTGTTTGACCTCGAGAAGAATACCAAGAGGGACTGAGCTCTCTCTGACGCTAAACTGTATTCTGGACCTGCCTGCCTTGCACCCCCTGCCCCAAGACATTGAGAAAGCCTCAAAGTGGGTCTCCCTGTTGCCAGATCTTCACAGAGGCCAAGTTTTCCCCAAAGCCCCTGTGGGATCTTGCCCACCCCTGCCGAAACATGTGGACAGCTTCCCATCACACTCGGAGTAAAATCCAAACGTCTCCCCACAGCCTGGAAGGCCAGATGTGGTCCTGTCCCCTGCTGGTCTCCTGTTTTTACCCTGGCTCCCCTTCATTGCTGGCTTTTCTGTCCATGCCTTGGACATCCAAGCCGCAGGCCACCGCAGTGCCTTTGTGCTGTTTCCAGTCTTCAATTTGAAGACTTTCACGGCAATTGCCCCTTTTTGTGACAAGTTAATGTCACCTTCTCCGGGAAACCCTCCTTAAACACCCCATCTGAAGTAGGGTTACCCACGCCCCCCCTTCCTCCACACTTTCCCATGTTTTTCGTCATAGCACGTCTCACTATTGGGGAGTTTGTGCGTTTCTAATCCTCATTTCTCTGCCCCACCCTAAAGTCAGCTTATCTGTCTTGTGTATCACGGAATCCTCTGTACGTGGCACACAATAGATGCTCAATAAATATTTGTTTGAATAAATGAAGGAAAAAAAAAAGGGCCCCTCCGGGGTACAGAGATTTGGCCTGGTCTTTTCTGTCCCAAGTATTACACCAGGTGTCTGGAGAGCCTGGGGGGGGCGGGGGGGGGGGTGAAGGCCAAGACAGCATCTTTCCCGGAGCCCCCCATCTCAGGTCAGGATTGCCACGAGGTGGCCGTTCACCCCAGCCGGAGGCAGAACGGGCCCACCTGGGGCAACTTTGTGTCCAGGGAATGGGAGGGTTTCAAAGCCAGGGTTGAAAACGAACCGGGAGGATGTGGCGTAGTTCGGGTAAGCGACGGCCGAGGTCAGGGTCAACGGGGAGACCTTTGGGGGACATAAGATAAAGGGTTCCGGCGACACACCGGCAAGGTGTTGGTGCTGGCCCCCAAGCGGACGTGCCCTTCTCTACTCTAGGGGGTTTAGCAGTGGTGGGTGCCTAGCTATTGCCTCAGTCGGTGCCTCTCCAGAGAGGGGGTGCAATAGTGCCCCCTCCGCCCCTCCGTTTCACGGGGGCCCGAGCACTCGGGTAGGGGGGGCGCGGCCCTCGACGGCCTTTGCCGAAGAGGCGGCGCGGGACCCTGCGCTCCTGTCTCGCCGCCGCCTGCAGGCGCCCTTCCCTCCCTCGCCCCACCCGCCCCACCGCCGCACCGCCCCACCGCCCCCAGAGGTCCGAGCCGCCGGGCCAGGCCCGCCCCCGGAGCGGGAGCGGGCGGGAATGGCAGCGGCGAGACGGCCCCGGGCCACTGGGTTCGGCTCAGCCGTTAGGCGTTGGGCGCGCGCCCCGCCCCCGACGTCCCAGCCGTCGCGGGCCAGCCCCGCCCCTCGTCTCCACGGAGACCGGCACGCTGCACCGCGCCCGCCTCTCAAAGGCCGTCCTGCGGCGGCGCGTGCCTGCCCTGCGCGCCTTCTCTGGGCACCGCGAGCCTTGTCTCCCAGACGCTTATTGACATGCAGACTCCCAGACTCCTTCCCTGAAGAGTCAGTCAATAGGTTCAGGGAGGGGCGTGGGAATCTCCTTTAGCAAGGCGATTCTTATGATGGATCATGATGATCGGCAGGCTTGGGAAGGGAATTGACCCCAAAGCCTAGAGAGTTTAGACCCTTGGGTATATGGACCCTTGGGTATATGCTAGAATACAATGACTCCCAGCTCCTTTCCTAGTTTTGTATGGGGCCTTGAGCCAAAAGCTTCTGCTGACTTATCACCCCCCAGAAGTGTGGTTCTCAATCCTGGCTACACACTCAAATCACCTGGTAAGCTTTAAAAAATACAGTGCTTTCTTTCATACCAATTGAATTGAAAGCACTGATGGTAGGGCCCCGACATGAGGATATATTTTATTTTGAAAATGTTTGTTTACTTATTTTGAGAGAGACAGAGAGAGAGAGAGGGAGAGAGAAAGCTCACGGAGTAGGGAAGGGGCAGAGAGGGAGAGAGAACTGTGAGATCATCACCTGAGCTGGTATCAAGTCAGATGCTTAGGGGCACCCGGGAGGCTCAGTCGGTTGGCATCCAACTTCAGCTCAGGCAGTGATCTTGCGGTTCGTGAGTTCGAGCCCTGCACTGGGTTCTGTGCTGACAGCTCAGAGCCTGAAGCCTGCTTCAGATTCTGTTTCCATCTCTCTCTGCTCCTCCCCAGCTCACGCTCTCTCAAAAATAAACATTAAAAAGAGAAAAAAAAAAATGAGATGCTTAAACACCTGAGCCACCCAGGCGCCCCATGAAATATCTTAAAGTTCTAGCCCTCCACACAAGTGTAGGGGGGAGAATGACCGCCTTGGGCATCACCAAGGGGGAGAATGACTGTCTTGGGACATGTGAAATACTGCCTTGGCAGCTCAAACTCTGTGGCCCAGCCTGAGGAGATGAGCTCCAGGGGCTCCTAATGGTGAAAGGGACAAACTTCTGGGCACCCCAGTTTCTGGAATGGCAGCACTCCCAACAGTAGAGAGCAATCTGAAGCTGGGATAACAGGGAAATCTGGGGGGGCGGCGGACACCACACTTCCCCCGGACCATTTCACCGGTCATGGAGAGCAGGGGGAAGGGTGCCCCAAAGGCATTCTCTTTTCACTCCTGCTTATACCCCCTTCCACCAGCAAAGGTGGCAGGTGGTCCACAGGCTCTCAAAGCATTATGGCCAAAGAAATCATCCCTCCTTAACTCCTCCCCAACACTGCATGGAGCTCACACTCTATCTATACAAGGGAGCTGGGGTTTCTGTGAGGCTAAGCCCTATTTTCAGGGTCATAGACTTAGGTACTATGACTTTAGGTACTATGACTTTAGGTACTAAAAAAGCCTTGGACTTTTTTACATCAATAGTTTCCTTTTAAAAATAAAATGTACATAACATAAAATTGATCATTTTAACCTTTTTTAGCATAGAGATCAGTGGCATTGAGTGTATTCACAATGTTGTGCAACCATAGTTAGTATTTCCAACAGCCCAAATAGAAAGTGTATCAACCGAATATTAACTCTCCCTTGCCCCGCCCCCACTTCTATCCTACATTCAGGGTCTTGGATTTTTCGTATTCTAGGCACTTCATCTAAGTGGAATCATACATTACTTAACCTTCTATGTCAGACTTATTTTACTTTGCATAGCACCTTCAAGGTGCATCCATGTGATAGCATGACTCAGAATTTATGGCTGAATAGTATTCCGTGTGTGTGTGAACATATACTGCATTTTGTTTACCTATTGATCTGCTGATGGGCACTTGGGTTGTAACCACCCTTTGGCTATTTTTTTTTTTTTAATGTTTATTTATGTTTGAGAGACAGAGAGAGACAGAGTGGGTGCGGGGCAGAGAGACACAATCTGAAGCGGGCTCCAGGCTCCGAGGTGTCAGCACAGAGCCCGATGCGGGGCTCGAACTCACATACTGTGAGATCATGACCTGAGTGAAGTTGGACGCTTAACCAACTGAGCCACCCAGGCGCCCCAAACCCTTTGGCTATTGTGAATAATGCTTCTGTGAACACAATGTCGGAGTATCTCTCTGAGTCCCAGCTTTCATTATTTGGGGTCTGTACCTAGGAGTGGTATTGCTGGGTCATATGGTAACTCCACATTTAACTTTTTGAGGAATGACTAAACTATTTCCCACAGCGGCTGCACCATTTTACATTCCCTCTAGCAATGCACAAGGGCCCCAATGTCTGCACATTATTCTCAACACTTGTTTTCCACTTTGTATAATAGCCACACTAATGAATGTGAAGTGGTTTGGATTTGCATTCCCAAGTGACTAATGACACTGAGCATCTTTTTCTTGTGCTTATTGGCCATCTGTATATCTTCTTGGGAAAAATGTCTTTTCAAGTCCTTTGATTTTTTTGTTACTGAGTTGTAGGAGTTCTTTATATACTCTTAAACTAAAAAAAAATTTTAATGTTTATTTTTGAGAGAGAGAGAGAGAGACAGTGAGAGCAGGGAAGGGCAGAAAGGAAGACACAGAATCAAGTGCAGACTCCAGGCTCTGAGCTGACAACACAGAGCCCATGAGGGGTTCGAACTGTGAGATCATGATCTTATCTGAAGTTGGTTCCTTAACCAACCGAGCCACCCAGGCACCTACAGTACTTTTGCATTCAGTTTTGAATCAGGAAGTTAAGCGTGAGAATTTCAACTTTGTTCTTTTTCAAGATTGTTTTAATTTTCAAGGTCCCATGATTTTCCATATGAATTTAAGGACAGGTTTTTCTATTGCTGCAAAAACATCATGAGACTTTGATAAAGATTGCATTAAATTTGTATAATCTTGGGTAGTACTGTTGCCTTAATATCCAGGGGTGCCTGGATCTCGTGGTTAGTGGGTTCAAGCCCCGTATCGGGCTCTGTGCTGACAGCTCAGAGCCTGGAGCCTGCTTCAGATTCTGCGTCTCCCCTCTCTCTGTCCCTTCCCCGCTCACACTCTCTCTCTCTCAAAAATAAAATAAAAAGAAAAGAAAAATAAAGCTTATGAAAGAAAATGAGGACGACACCAAGAAATGGAAAAATATTCCATGCTCATGGATTAGAAGAACAAATATCGTAAAATGTAGATACTACCCAAAGCAATCTACGTATTCAGTGCAAATTCCTATCAAAATAATACCAGCATTCTTCACAGAGCTAAAACAAACAATCCTAAAATTTGTACGGAACCAGGCAAGACCCCAAATAGCCAAAGCAACCCTGAAAAAGAAGACCAAAGCTGGAGGCATCACAATCCTGGAATTCAGGCTGTATTACAAAGCTGTAATTATCAAGACAGTATGGGACTGGCACAAGAACAGACACTCAGACCAATGCAACAGAATAGAGAACCCAGAAATGGACCCACAAGTGTATGGCCACCTAATCTTTGACAAAGCAGGAAAGACTATCCAATGGAATCAAGACAGTCTCTTCAGCAAGTGGTGCTGGGAAAACTGGACAGCGACATGCAGAAAAATGAACCTGAACCACTTTCTTACACCACACACAAAAATAAACTCAAAATGGATGAAAGACCTAAACGTAAGACAGGAAGCCATCAAAATCCTCGAGAAGAAAGCAGGCAAAAATCTCTTTGACCTCAGCTGCAGCAACTTCTTACTCAACACATCTCTGGAGGAAAGGGAAACAAAAGCAAAAGTGAAGTATTGGGACCTCATCAAGATAAAAAACTTCTGCACAGCGAAGGAAACAATCAGCAAAACTAAAAGGCAACCAACGGAATGCAAGAAGATATTTTCAAACAACACATCAGATAAAGGGTTAGTATCCAAAATCTGAAAGAACTTATCAAACTCAACACCTAAAAAACAATCCAGTGAAGAAATAGGCAAAAGACAGGAATAGACACTTCTCCAAAGAAGACATCCAGATGGCCAACCGAAACATGATAAAATGCTCAACGTCACTCATCATCAGGGGAATACAAATCAAAACCACAATGAGACACCTCATACCTGTCAGAATGGCTAATATTAACAACTCAGGCAACAACAAATGTTGGCGAGGATGTGGAGAGGATCCCTTCTGCACTGCTGGTGGGAATGCAAACTGGTGCAGCCACTCTGGAAAACAGTATGGAGGTTTCTGAAAAAACTAAAAATAGAACTACTCTACAACCCAGCAATGGCACTACTAGGTATTTATCCAAGGGATAGAGGTGTGCTGTTTTGAAGGGGCACGTGCACCCCAATGTTTATAGCAGCTCTATCAACAATAGCCAAAGTATGGAAAGAGCCCAAATGTCCATCGATGGATGAATGGATGAAGAAGATGTGGTATATATATACAATGGAGTATTACTCGGCAATCAAAAGAATGAAATCTTGCCATTTGCAACTATGTGGACGGAACTGGAGGATAATAATATCCTAAATGAAATTAGAGAAAGACAAATATCCTACGATTTCACTCATATGTGGAATATAAGATACAAAACATTTGAACATAAGGGAAAGGAAGCAAAAGTAATATAAAAACAAGGAGGGGGACAAAACATGACTCTTAAATATAGAGAACAAACTGAGGGTTACTGGAGGGGTTATGGGTGGGGGGATGGGCTTAAATGGGTAAGGGGCATTAAGGAGGACACTTGTTGGGATGAGCACTGGGTGTTATAAATAGGGTCTGAATCACTGGAATCTACTCCCCAAACCATTATTGCTCTATATGCTAACTTGGATGTAAATTAAAAAATAAAAATTTTAAAAAGTGGTATTTTATAACTTAAAAATATTCTTTCTGGTACTGTTGTAAATGAAATTATTTTACTTTTCTTAATGTTTATTTTTGACAGAGAGCGAGACAGAGCATGAGTGGGGGAGGGGCAGAGAGAGGAGACACAGAATCCAAGGCAGGCTCCAGGCTCTGAGCTGTCAGCACAGAGCCTGAAGCGGGGGTTGAACTCGTGGACAGAGAGATTGTGACCTGAGCCGAAGTCAGATGCTCAACTGACAGAGCCACCCAGGGGCCCCAGTGAAATTATTTTCTTAATTTACTTTGAATTGTTTTCAGTGTATAGAAATGCAACTGATTTTTGTGTATTGATTTTGCATTTTGCAGTGTTACTTAGTTTAGTACCTCTAATGTTGTGTATATGTGTGTGTGTGTATCCTTTAGGGTTTTCTATGTATATGTGTCACCTGTGAACAGGGATATTTTATTTCTTCCTTTCCAATTAGGAAGTCTTTTCTTTTTCTTGCCTAATTGTTCTGCATAGAATTTCCAGCACTATGTTGAATAGAAAGTGGGCATCTTTGTCTTGTTCCTGATTTTAGGTAAATGGCTTTTGCCATAGTATGGCCTTTGTTACGTCAAAAAACTTCCTTCTAGGGGCGCCTGGGTGGCGCAGTTGGTTAAGCGTCCGACTTCAGCCAGGTCACGATCTCACGGTCCGTGAGTTCGAGCCCCGCGTCAGGCTCTGGGCTGATGGCTCAGAGCCTGGAGCCTGTTTCCGATTCTGTGTTTCCCTCTCTCTCTGTCCCTCCCCCGTTCATGCTCTGTCTCTCTCTGTCCCACAAATAAATAAAAAAACGTTGAAAAAAAAAATTAAAAAAAAAAAAAAAAAACTTCCTTCTATTGTTTTCAGCGTTTTAATAATGAAAAGATGTTGAATTTTTTCGAGATACAACATGGCATCAATTTTAGGCGTACAACGTAATGGTTTGATTATTTGTGTATATGGCAAATGATCACAGCAAATGTAGTTAACATCCATCAACACAATTACAATTTTTTTTTCTTCTGATGAAAACTTTTAAGAGTTTTACAGTTAGCAACTTTCAGACACGGAACACAGTATTAATTCTAGTCACCATACTGTACATTAACTACATCATGGGCTTCTGTACTTTGTAACGGAGGTATGTACTTCTGACCACTTTCACTGATTTCAGCCACCTCCCACTCCCTGCCTCTGGCAACTACCACTCTGCTTTCTGTATGAGTTTGGTTTTTTGCTTTTTTAGATTCCACATGTGAGATCATAGGGTACTCCATCTTTCTCAGACTTACTTCACTCAGCATGATACCTTCGAGGTCTATCCATGTTGTTACAAATGGCAAAATTTCCCTTTTTGTGGCTCTGAATATATATATACACATACACACACACACACACACACACACACACACACACACACACACACACATCCTTATCCATTCACTGATTGATGGACGCTTCTGTGGCTTCCATGTCTTGGCTACTATAAATAATGCTGCAGTGAGCACTGGGTGCAGGTATCTTTCGAGCTAGTATTTTCATTTCCTTTGGATTTAGTTTTTTGAGGAACCCCCATACTGTTTTCCAGAGTGGCTGCACCAGTTTGCATTCCCACCAGCATCGCACGAGGGTTCCTTTTCTTCCACATCCTCACCACACTTGTTTTTCATTTTAGCCATTGTCACAGGTGGGATCTCATTGTGGTTTTGACTTACATTTCCCTGATGATAAGTGATGTCGAGCACCCTTTCATATACCTGTTAGCTATCTATCTTTGGGAAAATGTCTATTCAGCTCCTCTGCCCATTTTTTAATTGGATTTTTTTTTTTTTTTTTTTTTTTTTGCTATTGAGTTATAACCCTTTCTGTATCTTGGATATATATCCAAGGGGGTTAATACCCCTTATCAGAATATGATGTGTAACTATTTTCCCCATATTCAATTCTTGTTGAATACTTTTCAGTGTTTCTTCTGCATCAATTGAGGGTCATGTTGGATTTTTTCCTTCCTTCTATAAATGTGGATTATACTGATAGATCTTCATGCTGAATCACCCTTGCATTCTAAGAATAAGTACCACTTGGCCCTGGTGTATACTCCTTTTAATTTGGTGCTCTTCAGGATAACCTGAAGTGATGTCAGAGTTGGTGGATCCGATCCCATGGCAAGGAATGAAAAGACAGCAAGTTTCCCTGTCCTTCCACAACTCCTGAACAACCCCCAAACAGTGCTTGCTAGGGGTGGAAAAATGACTAGAGCCAGAGCCAGAGTATTTTTCTGAACTGACAGCCAGGCAAGTTTCTCAAAGCAGAAGCAACATACACAGATGCAAATCCTACTACCGAATCCACCACTTTAGTTCAGTAGGCCCCCCAAGGTGGCTTTTTCCTCCCCTCAGGCTAGAAATTTATCACAGCCTTTACCCTTTCTCCTCCCTGGTCTAGACTAGGCAGTAATAATCCACCCATGAACCAGACTAAGGCCGAAGTGGCTGACAAAGTTCCAGCACTGGCTCCCTTCCTGTAATTCCAGGAAAATTACATGCGCCCCAGCAGAGGGGGGCATCTTCAGCCTTGCAGTGCGGAGGTGGGATTTCTGCCAGAGGAAGGGGGGCCAGGAAAGGTACTGTGAAGGCACAGGGCTCCTCTCCTGGAAGGAGAGAGGAACAGGGTGCACCATGCTGGTGCTCAGGTTATCTTCCAGACGGCCAGGATTTTCTGGCTGGTTCAGGAAACGAAGGCCATGGAAAGCCGGTAGAGCGGGACGGGCTAAGCCCACTTGGCAAAGAAGTCCCGCCAGCGCCTCACACCCATAACCAGGTCTCCTGAAGCACGTGTATTCCACTCAGGCTTCTCAGCCGGCACTTGCAAAAGGCATTTTTTTACAACATATGAGCAGTGCATGCAAGTTTTAACTGAGGTGGGTCCTCAATTAATGATCATTCTGAGGTATTCAGGAATGAGATCACAGTATTCCATTTTCTGCCCATTAAAAAAAATGTTTATACATTTTGAGAGAGAATGCAAGCAGGGGAAGGAGGGAGGGTGAGAAAGAGACAGAATGAATCTCAAGCAGGCCTCACACTGTCAGTGCAGAGCCCAACTCGACGCCTGATCTCAAGAATTGAGGCTTGATAGGGGCGCCTGGGTGGCACAGTCGGTTAAGCGTCCGACTTCAGCCAGGTCATGATCTCACGGTCCGTGAGTTAGAGCCCCGAGTCGGGCTCTGGGCTGATGGCTCGGAGCCTGGAGCCTGTTTCCGATTCTGTGTCTCCCTCTCTCTCTGCCCCTCCCCCGTTCATGCTCTGTCTCTCTCTGTCCCAAAAATAAATAAAAAACGTTGAAAAAAAAAAATTAAAAAAAAAAAAAAAAAAAAAAAAAAAAGAATTGAGGCTTGATCTCATGAATCAAGACCTGAGCCGAAATCAGGAGTCAGGCGCTTAACCAACTGCACCAGCCAGGTGCCCCTCTTCCAATTTAAAAAAAAAAAAAAAAAAAAAAAAAATAAAAAAAAAATATATATATATATATGTATGTATATATATATATATATATAATTATTATTATTATTATTTTAGTGTGTAGGCTTTATAGGTGCCCTCACAAATTTTTATTTTTTTTAAACTTAAGAAAAAGTTTATTTTGGAGTGTAATCGGGTGAGGAGCAGAGAGAGACGGGGACGAGAAGATCCGAAGTGGGCTCCGTGTTGATAGCAGAGAGCCCGATGCAGGGCTTGAACTCGAGAATTGTGAGATCATGACTTGAGCCGAAGTTGGACGCTTAACTGACTGAGCCACCCAGGTGCCCCAAATTCTTCTTTTTAAAATAGAATTTATTGTCAAATTGGCTTACATACAACACCCAGTGCTCATCCCAACAAGTGTCCTCCTTAATTCCCATCACCCACTTTCCCTGCCCCAAATTCTTTTAAAGTAATTTCTACAATTCAACATGGGGCTTTTATTCACACCCCCAAAGTCAAGGTTGGATGCTCCATCAACTGAGCCAGGCAGGCACCCCTTTCCTCTACTTCAAGAGCAGCTAGAAAACTGGATATTGTGTGCTATCTTCCAGTTTAAAAATATTGGTTGGATGGGGAACCCGGGTGGCTCAGTCAGTTTAGCGTCCAACTTCAGCTCAGGTCATGATCTCACAGTTCGTGGGTTCGAGCCCCACATCGGCCTCTGTGCTGACAGCTCAGAGCCTGGAGCCTGCCTTGGATTCTGTGTCTCCTTCTCTGCCCCTCCCCTGCTCATGCTCGGTCTCTCTCTCTCTCTCTCTGTCAAAAATAAATAAACATTAAAAAAATATATATATATTGGTTGGATGCATGTAGGGAAAGTAGAATCAAAAGTTAACAGGCAGGGGGCACCTGAGTGGCTCACTTGGTTAAAGCGTCCAACTTTTAATCTTGGCTCAGGTCGTGATCTCATGGCTGGTGAGACTGACCTCCCTGTGGGAGGCAATCAATGGGCAAGACTGCAAGCTTAGTGGTGGGGAGAGGGGCTGGCTAGAGCACGCATTTGATATCTTTAAATTTTTTTTTTTTTAAGGCTAAATCCTCTTCTCTCTGTGGGCCTTACACATTAGTTGTAGCTCAAAATACTTTAGGGTATTATTTTTATACCACTTCAACTCTGGCTGCACGTTAGAATCACCTGAGGAGGTATTTTGTTTTCCATTGTCTTTTTTTTTTTTTTTTTTTTTTTTTAATTTACTGGAGAGAGAGTAAGCGAGCAAGTGAGCGAGCAGGCACAAGTGGGGGAGAGGAGCAGAGGGGCATATATATATATATACATATATATATATATATATATATATACACACACACACACACACACATACATATATATACACACACACAGAGGGGGAGGGGGAGGGGGAGGGGGAGGGGGAGGGGGAGGGAGAATCTTATGCAGGCTCTACCTTCAACGTTCAACGAGGAGCCCAACAAATGGCTTGATCCCACAACCCTGGGATCATGACCTGAGCCATGAGTCAGAAGTTCAACTAATGGAACCAGACTGGTTTCCCCTCCTGGAAAAGTTTTAAAAGGGACGCCTGGCTGGCTCAGTTAGTAGAGCACACAACTCTTGATACTGGGGTTTTGGTTCAGGCCCCATGATCGGTGTAGAGATTAAAAATAAAATCTTAAAAAAGCTACTTGGGATACCCCAGCACTGTCAAGTTCAGTGAATAGGATGGGGCCCAGGCCTCCAGCTGATTCTAATACACAGCTAAGCTTGAGAGAAAGGAACCTTCTGCAAGCTGTTTTCTCTTCAACTTGTTTTTTTTCCTCTTTACATAGGGTAGTTTGTACCTTACAAGGTTTCTTTTCTTCTTTTTTTTTTTTTAACGTTTGTTTATTTTTGAGAGGGAGAGCACAAACAAAGGAGGGGCAGAGAGGAGACCAAGGATATGAAGTGGGCTCTGTGGTGACAGCCCAACGCGGGGCTTGAACTCACAAACAGCAAGTTCATGCCCTGAACCAAAGTTGGACATTCAGCCGACTGAGCCACCCATGAGCCCCTCACTTTTCAAGGTTTTAAAGAAAGGGAAAAATTTTAAGTCAGGAAAGAGGAAACCTGGCATGAAGCCAGTTTTAAGCAATGAAAGGTGACTTCAGCTCAGGTCATGATCTCATGGTTTGAGCTTGAGCCCCGAACTGGGCTTTCTGCTGTCAGTACAGAGCCCTCTTTGGATCCTCTGTCCTCCCCACCACCTCCCCGTCTCTCTCCAGCTCCCGCACTCTCGTTCTGGCCCTCAAAAATAAACATAAAAAAAAAAATAAAAGAAAAGTTGGGGCACCTGGGTGACTCAATCAGTTAAGCATGTGTCTCTTAATTTCAGCTCAGGTGTCATGATCTCATTGTTTGTGGGATTGAGACCCACGTCAGGCTGGTGCTGACAGCACAGAGCCTGCTTGGGATTCTCTCTTTCTTTCTCTCTCTCTCTCTTTCTCAAAATAGGCTTAAAAAAATGAAAGTTAAATGTTAAAAGGTAACGAGAGACGAGGGAGCTAACACATGTAGATAGCATGTTAAGGGCTGAATTGTGTCCCCTCCCAAATTCACATGTTGCAATGGTACCTCCAGTACCTCAGAATGTGAGGACACATTCTTTCAAGAGGTAATTAAGTTGAAATGAGGTCGTATGCATGGGCCCTAACCCAGTATCAGTATGACTGGTGTCCTTGTAAGGAGACATTAGGACATAGACGCACACAGAGGGAAGACGATGTGAAGAAACAGGGAGAAGACACCCACCTACAGGCCAGGCCAAGGAGAGGGCCCCCAGAAAGAACCAATTCTGCTGACACTTCAATCTCAAACTTCTATCCTCCAAACTTGCAAGAAAATAAAATTCTTTTGTTTAAGTCACCCAGACTCTGCATATTTGTAACAGTAGTCTTAGCAAACTAATACAGGACATATCCAAGAGAAGAGCCAAAGAACACAATGGGATCTGTGAGGTGAAAATAGTTTGGGAAATGGGAAAAGGACTCTAGGAGGGCACATCATAGTCAGGTTCAGAGTTGGCTTCAGGATAAAGTTCATGGTGTGGCAGGTCAGATCGTGATTTGTCATGATGAAGGTAAGAGGACAAAGATCAGGGTCAGTGTTAAGGAGAATTATCAATTATTTCAAGACAGGGTATGGATCATGGCCTGTGTCCAAAGGATGGTTACGATGTAAGGTTCAAGGTTACAAGGGTCAGTTAATACAGTGGCAGGATCAGTATGAAGGTAATGTTATTTCAAGGTCAAGTTGAGAAAGGTTAGAATGACTGTCAGTATCAAAGTGAGAATCTAGAGCAGGGTCAAGGTCAGGTTCAAAATGAAAGTAAGATATAATCATGATGATCAGGGTCAGAACCAGAGTCAGATTCAAGGAAAAATTCAAACTCACATTCACCTCAAGGCCAGGGTGTCTCACAATACAGAACGTTTTGGTGTCAGGACAAGAGTCTCAAATGGGCACCTGACTTGCTCAGTCAGAAAAGTGTCCAGACTCTTGATCTTGGACTAATGAGCTTGAACCCCATGATGGGTGTAGAGATTACCAAAAACAAACAAACAAACAAACAAACTTAAAAAAAAAAAAGAATACTAAGAATTAGGGTCATTTCAAGATCAAGTACAAATTTGGGGTAAGATATGGTCAGGGTGGTGGTCTGCATCAGAGTTAAGAGTCTGCTGAAAGGTCTGAATAAAGTGAAGGATAAGGGCCAGGGTCAAAGACATTTTAAGTTCATGGCAGCTCAAAATCAGGGATATCATCAGTGACAGAATCAAGGTCAAATATAAACTTAGGACATGAGATGGCCAGGACAATAATCAGGATGTTTCAGATTTAGGTTGAAGGCATCAGTGTCAGCATTTGGTTCTGTGTCATAAGTTAGGTCAGTTTCAAGGACAAGTTAAAACTGAGAGCAAAATATGGTAAGGATGATGGTTAGGATGAAAACAAGGGTTAGAATTAGGGCCTGGTTCAGGACCACTTTCAAATTCAAGGTCAAATTCGTAGTAATTCCAATTTCAGGGAGAGTTAAAGTCAGGATGATTATCAGTGTACAGGTTGAAGATCAAGGTCAAGTTCAAAGAGTGAGCTATAGTCAGAACATTAGTGGATCAGGGTGAGATTCCAGGTTAATTTTAAAGTTAACCCAAGGTCATGTCAAGGGGATCATAGTCAGGATCATTAGTGTAAGAAGGACAAGGTCCGGATCAAGTGGTTCTTGGTTAAAACCAGGGGCTCTGTGAGATGGAGGATGATCAGGGCTGGGACAAGGGTTAACTTCATGGTCATTTCATGATTAAATTCAAGGGTAAGTTCAGCATTGATCTTGGTTAATTAGCATGGCAGCATCAGGCTGAAGGTCAATTTTGAAGTTTAAGTTCATCCCAAAGTTGTAATGAATATTAAATGTGATGTTTAGGGTCAAGCTCAAAATGAAGGTAATTCAAGAGAAACATGATATCCAAAGGGTGAGAGACTGGATCAGGGTTAGGATCGAGGGAAGGTTCTAGCATAAAACCAAGTCCAAGATCACTTTATAGCCAGGGCGGGTCAAGGTTGGGTTCACAGAAAAGGTCCAGTTTGAGGTAAAGAACGGAGTCAACTTATAATCAGGATGAGACATGGTCAGAATCAGGGCAGTATCAGGTCAGGTTCAAAGGGTGAAACATGGTCAGAATGAGTTTCAAGGTCATTTCAAAGCCAGGAAGATCATCAAGGTCATAGTGAAGGTTAAGAGGTTCAGCATCAAGTTCATGTTCAAGATCAGACTGGGGGCAAAATCATGGGTCTTTATTTTTTATTTTTTTACATTTTATTTATTTTTGATAGAGACTGAATACAGTGGGGGAGGGGCAGAGAGAGACAGAGAGACAGAGACACAGAATCCAAAGTAGGCTCCAGGCTCTGAGCTGTCAACACAGAGCCCGACATGGGGCTCAAACTCACAAACCATGAGATCATGACCTGAGCCAAAGTTGGATGCTAAACTGACTGAGCCACCCAGGTGCCCCTGTGTATTTTTTTTGAGTTTATTTTTAAGAGAGAGAGAGAGAGAGAGAGAGAGCGCGCGTGTGTGTACAAGCAAGGGAGAGGCGGGGGGGGGGGGGGGGACAGGGAGAGGAGAGACACAGAATCCGAAGCAAGCTTGAGTCTCTGAGCTGTCAGCACAGAGCCCGACGTGGGGCTCAAACCCACGAACCTTGAGATCATGACCTGAGCTGAAGTCGTACACTTAACCAACTGAGCCACCCAGGCGCCCCCAAATCATGGGTCTTTAGAGTATGTCTGGCTGAGCATCAGGGTCTGGGTCAGGATTAGTGAAACAAATGAGGGAAAACTCAGCAATATAAATTCACGTCAAGAGCCAGGTCTGAGAGTCTGAGCCAATTAAGAGGAGTCTAATTAGTGTAAGCACACTCAGTCTGATTCATTTGATTTATGTTACTCCTAACTGCAAGTTAGTCTAAACCAAGATGGACACAAGAAGTGCTCTCCATGCGTTCATCTCTTTGGCACATTCTTACTGGGAGGTAGAGTGAATTAGCACGAATCTAATTAGTGCTATTGAGAAGCATCATTATTAGTTCAAATGAGCTCGGTCTCAGGCATTCTTCCTAAAGGCAAAACCTCATTACCTAGTTAGTATCAACTAACACGAACATAAGCAATGCAACACACATTCATCTCAAAGGCATATTTTTAATGAGAAGTGGGAGGAATTAGGTTCAATCTGAAGAGGAGTTGGGATAAGAATTCCTGTCAATGTAACAAAATCGGCCTGGGACTCCTTATAGGTTGTTGGAGCAAACTACCAGTAAACCCAGCAATCCACACTCACACTGTGACACACAGTGACTTTGGGTCCAACTAAAGCATACTACTTAAACAAATCTGTGTTAGCGCAACAAACGCATTCCCATTCTTCTCAAAAGTAACATCTCCCTATCAGAGCAAACGGAGATGAGCGTGAGCACAGCAACAGCATCCGTCTCCATTCACGTTCTTACCGGGAGGCAGAGCACATTCAAATGAACCCGAGGAGTGTTACTGAAGAGAATCCTAAGTATCAATGAAAACAAACTCCATCCCACACATCCTCCTCAAAAATAAATCCTTACCGCTTGTTGAAGCAAATCGACTTGTTTGGCTCAAAAGCACATGCTAATGGTGAATCTAAGTGGGAATACGAAAAAAGATACTGTACTAGTGCAGGGTTCAGTGTCAGCCATTCCTTCTTTCTGTAAACGGCCAGGATGGTTATCCGTCTTAGAATAATGGTTGCGATGAGAGGTCAAGGTGAATCTCCACGTCACATTTAAGGTTAGGACCAGAGAACAAGATCGCTGAACAGGAGCCTGGTCTGTAGAGGAGCGCATCACCCAGGGTCCATAACCAGAGAAGATCTAGGCCACGCGGCACCAGCCAAGGTGGAGTTGTAGCTGTGCGCTTCTGAGAATGCTATCTGTAACACACAAATGGAGCCAACAGCAGGCGCGAGGGAAGGAACCAGATGAGGAGCCTGAGACGTGGGAATGTAGAAACGTGTAGCAAAGGAGAATCCAAGAGCTTAGTCAACGGGGGCACTTCTAGAAGCAAAACCTACGCCAACCCTCTGACGTGGCATCTATTCAGTTCCAGCTGGTGACCTAGAATGCTGAACACGGGGCCCCTGCTGCCACATCTTCCTCTCCTGCGAAAGATCAGAAATCCAGAACTATGTGGTATCTAAGTATCAGCAACTATGCCAACCACAACACAGAACAAAAAGAACACAAAGGCTAAGTTATAGTCATACCCACAGGCTGTGCATGGTCCACAGGCAACCAACACTCGGTAGCTGCTCCTCTAAAGGGACAACGTCTTCTCCATTCAGAGTCCCCAGGCCCCATCACTGTGATTTAAAAAAAAACAAACCCCAAAACTAGGGGTAGGTACTGCACAGCTGGATGTGACAAGGCCTTTCTGCCTCAGAGAACCACATGAGCCCAGTTATGGAGGGCTCTTTAGCTTGATAAAGCACTGGCTATGATTAGCTAACATGGTCTCTACCGAGCCAAGGGTCTAGAAGAAGGAAAAAAGACAGGGCAAAGGCAGATGATCTTTGTTCTTGTTACATTTTATTGGCATCACGTTCATCTCTTTACAGAAGAACTTGGCCCACACCCTAGAATGTAGACCTTTGGAAAAGGGGGAAGTGCTCCGTTAAGCAAGCTACAATGCAGGGGCAGATCCTAGGGAGGGGGCAGAACTGCCAGGGTTCCATACCAAAGAAACAGGTTAATTAATAATGGGCAAGACTGGGAGTCGGTGGGGAAAAGGAGAAAAAGGTTTGCTAGCCTAAGGATACCACAACCCTGAAAGGAGCGCCTTCTAGAACAAAGGTAAAATCACTAGGACAGATCTGTTAGGATTTTCCTTTCCCTCTTATCAGTAGGATGCTGATCTATAGGGGATCGAAGTGTGGAAGTGGGGAGGGGAGGAAAAATGAGAATTTTAATTTCTGAAACAACCATTTATCCATTGCACGCACCACTGTATTATGCAAATCAACCTTTTGGAAAATTTAGACACAGAAGGGAACTAGACAGTTTTCCCCCTGGAGAGATGAAAAGCTTTTTGGCTCTTAAGTCTTTGATAAAAGGCGTACATAATTCTTGTGTCTACTGTACAGAATACTGCCTCTAGCTGGATTTCTGAATTCTGAGTTGCTAACACTCTGCAATCCAGACAGGGTTCAACCCTCCATCTTACACGCCTGCATTACAGGACTTAAACACATAATCCAAGAATTTCTTACACTAATTTATACATTTTTAATTGGTTGCATATATTAACATGTACTATAAGATTCTTTTCTAAGAAGCATTACATAATAAATGGATACTGTAAAAAGATCTGATTAGTTAAAAGTAACAAGCATTAACAGATACATACAAAACTCAGCCTTATCAGACTGGGTGTGAGCCTGTAATGAAGCATGGGGCACCAGCCTTCCCAAGTGGTAGCCTTCACAGGAGGGAGGGGTGGGGTGGGGGGGTAAAAAGACCACAAGACCGTTAAAAAAATCAGATAACTAATTAGACACAGATTAACTGTAAACAGTTCTCTCTCCCCAGTGGACAAAAAGAATAAGCTTCCGATGCCGACTCCACACCAGAACGATTTCTACAGCTTGCCTGTCCTGGCTGCCATACGAGGGCTGATGCGGTGGGTGGGCAGACCCCGATGGAGTCATCACAGGCCTGGGCTGGAGTCTGTCTGCTTGTGTCAGGTGTAGGTATAGGGGTGTGTGTGTGTGTGTGTGTGTGTGTGTGTGTGTGTGTGTGTGTGTGTGTGTGTGTGTGTGTGTGTGTGTGTAAGGGTGAGTATGTTTGTTGGGGTTTCTTTTGGCAGCTGGATTTGAGAGATGACTTTATGTTTTGTTTGGAAGAGGAGAGGGGGCTTGTGTTGGAAGGCCTAAGTGTGTTCTTTGTTTGTGAAGGACTCTGTGCTCTGCTCTCACTGCCCCTTCAGCAACTGCAGCCTTCCGCCGAGGCCTTGGCCCGGTCGTTCTTGTCCAGTTTGATGGGTTCGGGGAATTCGTTGTACAGCTCCACCTCTGTTTCCTGGGCAGGGAGAGAGAGAAAGGCCTGTTACTCAGGGTATGGGGAGTTTCTGAGCTCAGCTCTGGCCCTCTTCCACTGGGCACAGTGGGCAGGGGCCAGGGGCCAGACCTGGCAGTGAACAGAGGGCTCTGGTGGAAGGCATTCAACCCTCTAGGCCCAAACGGGGGGAAGACAGGTTTTGCAATAACTCTGGGACAAGGTGAAGAGAGAAATTCAGCAGGAAGGGCAGCAATCGACACTGAGCACTCAGGACAGAGCTGACTCATGCTCTCCATCATAATCGAAATCTGGTGGCTTGGGGACCACAGCCAGCTCACAGATGCTTTGAGTGGTCCGTATCATATCATTGCCAACACTTCAGAAGTCAGGCTTCAGCATGGGCTGGATCCTGGCAGCTCTTAGCCCTTCCACAAGGCAGGAAGGGGCTGGGGCTGGAGTGCTGGCTGCCCTCTCAGTCCCAAAACATTCCCCTAGGCCCCTATTTGACATTCATTTTTCTGGACTTACGGTCTATTTTCTTTTTCTTCCAAAGTTAAGAGGGTTTTTGTCTCTAAGTGCTGCGTGCTCAGAAACCAGCTATGGATGAATTTTATCACCAACTGTGGTTGCGAGGTCACAGCAGATGGACTGTGGTCAGTTTAGTGTGACTTTCTGCTGAATTAACAAGTACCCAGTGAGGAGCAGTTTTCTACTTCCTGGTGTAGGAAAATAATCTGTCACTTAAACACTGAGCACCTATGTGCCAGCAACTGTTCTAGGATATGGAGATGAAGCAAGCAATGTTTCTAGTCGCTAAAAGTTGTCTAGGGAATGAGGGCCTGGGTGGCTCAGTCAGTCGAGTGTCTGACTTCTGCTCAGGTCATGATCTCACAGTTCGTGGTTTTGAGCCCCCTGTCGGGCTCTGAGCTGATAGTGTGGTGCTGACTTTGGATTCTGTCTTCCTCTCTCTCTGTCCCTCCCCCACTCACGCTCTCTCTCAAAAATCAACACGGAAAAAAATTTAAAACAAAGTTTTCTAGGGAAAATTATACTATTCACAATAGCTATAAAAGTAAAAACCCCCAAGAATTCACATTAAAAAAAGTAAAAGGTCTACCGAGGGATACAGAGTGTACAATTCAGTGGTTTTTTAGTGTATTCACAAAGTTGGGCAACCATCACCACTAATTCCAGAACATTTTCTTCACCCCATAAGGAAACCCTGCACTCATTAGCAGTCATTCCCCATCCCCATCAGACACCCCTAAGCCTTGGCAACCACTCATCTGCATTTTTTTTATTTTTATTTTTTAATGTTTTATTTATTTTTGAGAGAGAGAGAGAGACAGACAGACAGAGTATGAGCTGGGCAGGGGCAGAGAGAGAGGAGACAGAATCCGACGCGGGGCTCGAACTCGTGAACCACGAGATCATGACCTGAGCCGAAGTCGGATGCCCAACTGACTGAGCCACCAAGGTGCCCCTACATTTTTTTTTTTAAAATATATTTATTTTTGAGAGAAAGCATGAGCGGGAGAGGGGCAGAGATGCGGGGATAGAGGATCTGAAGCAGGATCTGCGCTGATAGCAGTGACCCCGATGTGGGGCTCAAACCCACAAACCGTGAGATCATGACCTGAGCTGAAGTCGGATGCTAAACTGACTAAGCCACCCATGTGCCCCCATCTACTTTGTCTTAATAGATCCGCCTATTTTGGACACTTCACTTGATGGACATTTGTTTGTTTCTGCTTTTTGGCTACTATGGCTATTTTGGATGGACATGTTTTCACTCTTCCTGAGTATATACGTAGGAGTGGAGTCAAATGGTAACTCTTGGGGTGCCTGGGTGGCTCAGTCGGTTAAGTGTCTGACTCTTGATTTCGGCTCAGGTCATGATCTCATGGTTCGTTGAGTTTGAGCCCCGTACTGGGCTCCATGCTGACAGTGCAGAGCCTACCTGGGATTCTTTCTTTGCCCCTCCCCTGCTTGCCCACTCTCTCTCTTAAAAATAGACAGACTTAAAAAAAAAAAAAGATAACTCTTTATGTGTAACTTTTTTGAAGAACTGCCAGACTGTTTTCCATACTGGCTGCACTATTTTACATTCCCACCAGGAGTGTATTTAATATGAAAGGCAAAGGATCTGAAAAATGATACGGTTTTATTGAAGGATATCACACAAGACCTAAAATAATAGCTGTTATGGACTGCATCTTTGTGTCTCCCCCAAATTCCTACATTGAAATCCTAATCCCCAGTGTGCTAGTATTAGGAATAAGAAATGAAGGTTAAATGAGGCCATAAGGCTGGGGCCCTGATCGGACAGGATTAGTGTGTCCTTGAAGGAAGGGACACCAGAGAGAGGGGGCTCTTGCTTGCTCTAGGTCTTGCTGTCTGTGATCACGTAGGAAAAGCCATGCACCCGAGAACACAGCAGTCAGCAAGTGGGGGAGAGAGTCCTTAGCAGAAAGTGAATTTGCTGGCACGGTGATTACAAACCTCTGGCTTCCAGAACCAAGAGAAGATAAAAGCCTGCTGTTTTGCCACCTAGTCTATAGTATTTTGTTATGGCATCCAGAGCATACTAATAAGACAGCTGTAATGCGCAATCCCAGTCAGAATCTCAATAAAGTTTTCTACTTGGGTGCCGGGAGCGGGGGGGGAGAAAAAAGGTGGAACTATAATAAAATTCTCAGCCTAAATGGAAAATGCACCAACATGGCCAAGGGAAAAATACAAACAAGACTGGGGGGGGTGGGGGAGTGGGGGGAGACTTGCCTTATCAGAGGTCAGATACACTATAAAGGCAGTCAAATCAAGACGGTCCAATGCACAATTGTCAAATGGACTGGAGAGACCCGAAATAGATCCCAGTATACATGAACATTCACCTACATAAAGGTAATGCTTCAATCCACTGGGGAAAGTGGTTTTTTAACAATTTGCAACTAATGTTGGAAATAATTGGCTATCCCTCTTAAAGAGAAAGGTGAGACTCTATTTCCGCCTATAAGCCTAGATGAATTCCAGTTGAATCAGACAACACATAAGCTAGATATAGAAAACCTAGAAATTTAAAATGACATACCTGTCTTAAAAAATTACTCTTTTCCTATGGCCCAGGGATAAAGCATAATTGGAAAAGTCACATGCGATGCAGGTAAAGTTAATTCCTGTTCACAGAGTGCTCACGATCAGCGACAGGTGCCCAGGCCCCAGTGCCGCACAGCGGTGGCCTACAGGACAGGGAACCCCCAGACCGGCAGCACAGCAGCAGACCTACAGATGGTGCCGACTGCTCGCTGGTCAGCAGGTAAGAGAAAGGGCTGAAGCACTGCTGCCTTTGAGGAAAACGTTCTGGCAGCATCTTTTACTATTAATTATTTTTTAGAGTTTGAGAGAGAGCGAGAGAGCACGCACGTGCAAGCAGGGAAGGGGCAGAGAGAATCCCAAGCAGGCCTCCTGCTATCAGCTTAGAGCCCGATGCGGGGCTCGAACTCACAAACCGTGAGATCATGACCTGACCCGAAACCAGGAATCAGACGCTTAACCGACTGAGCCACCCAGGTGTCCCTGGCACCATCTTTTAAAAGCACACATACCTTTCAATCTAACAATCTTACTCCTGAGAGGCTAGCATGTAGGAACAAAAAAGCATTATAATAAGGCTACAGAGACAGCAATATTCAGAGAGAAAAACTGACAGTGATGCCAGTCAACAGGGAACTGGTTGAAGGCAACTCCCCATACCTGTTTAGATTCGCATGCAAGTATCAGGAACATTAGGGAAAACATAGCAGGCTATTATTGATCTAGGTGCGAAGGTGGGTTAGAGGAAGCGGAAGAGAGGGAGGCCTAGGCCTCAGGCCTGCACCCTGTTATCCACGTTTCTCAACAGGGGCTATCCTGGCATTCTGGGTCAATCAATTCTTCGTCAGGCAAGACCGTCCCCTTTCATCACGGAACCCTCAGTGCAGCCTCCAGTTGTTCCAGAATGGGAACAACCCATTCCAGTTACCTCCCTGCCCACAGGTCCAGATGCCCCATCCTGCTGAGAACTGCTGCATTCTAGAAACCTGGTTTCCAGGAGCTGGCAGAACCTGCCTTGCCCCTCACAGCCACCACGTGCTTCCTCAAATGTTCTCTGCACCCTCTGGCAGGCGCCTCACCTCTGACACTCACTCCCCACCTAAGTCTGACTATCACAGATGACGGACGATGCCTCATGATGTCCCTTAACTCACTGGCCCTAACAGAGCCACTCAATCAAAAGAGTCTTCAACTCCCACATGCCAACAACAAGAAGTAACTGTTTGTTTTCTGGAAACAGCTGAGTAAACAACATTAAGAAAGAAATTCTCATTCAAGGAATACATTTCCTCGAGTTTCTGGGTAAGCTTTCCTTCTGGTGATCAAATATAACCATTTATGAGGATGACAGGAGTGACCCCATCTCATTCAATCTTAACCATCCTGGAAGCAAGTATTCTCTTTTTGTGAGGGGATGGAAGTTCAGAGATGAAACACACACACACACACACACACACCACCACTAAATTTAATGATGCGTAGCAAACCTGGAATTTGAATTCCAATTGATGCTCTCCTCCAATGGAAGGAGCAATGTGGCCAGGGGCCTCCTAGCGGTCTGATCTCCTAACAGCATGCGGGAGAATAAGCACATACCCGTAAGGGTGGCCCTCAGCCTGTCTTCACTGCCCCTGTCCTATAGAGGTGGAATTTCTGGGAGATTTAGCAAAATGCCTCATTACCTTCCCAGATAAACACATGGGGTTTTCTGGCTACACGGACAAAAGAGCTAGGAAAGAAGATTACGGACAAGGAAGCCAGGCAGGGGCTGGGTTGATGGTCAGTCAGCAGAGGGAGCCAGATAGCTGCTGGAGACCCACCTGTTTAAGTGCATTCCGTGCAATCGTCTGGAACGCCTGCTCCACGTTGATGGCCTCCTTGGCACTGGTCTCGAAGTAGGGAATGTTGTTTTTGCTGTAGCACCAGGCCTGTGCCCGCTTTGTGGCCACCTGGAAGAGGAAGCAGGGTGTATGTGTGCTCCTAATCTAGCACGGCCTCAACCTTCTCTAGAAGGATCATGGTCCCTAGCCTATAGGTAGCACAGGTGAGGGAGCAGACCTGGGGGGTGAGGGTGTGCAGGGACACAGCTGCAGACCTGTCCAAGGTCACCCTGCTGGCTCTGCATAACACAGCTAGACCTCAAACCCAAAGCCCATTCTATAATCCATAGTTTCTGACCCTTAGCTACACTTAAAAGGAGTAAGCAGCCAGCCCAAGAAGTATTGAATCATTTCTCCTAGGACCTCAGAGGTCCCAGCCCAGGAAATGCCTGGCAGCTTGGTCTCTAAGGTTCACTGTCCCTTACCCATTACTGCTCATATTAAACCACCTGTGTCACAACCTTGTGTCACAGAATCCTGCTGCTCTCACCAGCACCCCTACCCTCTCCTACCCCAATTCCTTCCCTGAGCCTTAGCCTATTTTCAGGCATGAGGGGACTGTCACTTAGAAAAGGGAGAAAATGAGATCAATGGCCAGAAATAAACCTAGTTATAATTAAGAGTCTATGTTCCCAAGAGAAATGCTATTTGAAAGTGAACCAGAGCAATTTTACTCAAAGCCCAAAGCGCAATCTTTTGCACACATGGAGATCCAGGCAGGCCTCCGAGGTGCAGGAGAGCAGAATTACAAAATCTAATCCCTTCCTTTCAAGTGCAGAAGAAGAACTGAGGCTCAGAAGGCAAAGGCAATGGTCCAAAGTCACAGCCGGTCAGGGGCAGCGTGGGGATTTAAACCAGGTCTCCTGAGCCCTGGTCCTCAAAGGCAGCTGGCCAAAAGGTAGTTCACATTCCCACATATACCTTTCTAGAGCCATTCTGAGCGTAGCAAAGAACCCTCCAAACCACAAGGCACCGTGGAAGCCAGTGCCTCTCACAGGAGGGGAAAATAACAACGGGCCCATAGAAAGCCACCATTTTCCAAGCTCTTCCTGGGTGCCAGGCTTTCAGGTGCAGCGTCACCTGATCCCAGAGTATTCTTGTTATAGGAGTCAACGTTCAGACTCCAAGAAGTATTCCCAAATTAAAAGTGCATGAGCCAGGCTTTAAATGCAAGTCTGCTTTTAAATCCAAAAGACCAAAATGCAGACTGCAACCCAGCCTCAAGTCCAATTATTTCATGGGGACCAAAAGTGATGGACTTGCTACTTTGCTGGCATAATCTCAAAGGGAAAACCACTGCAGACTTTCACTGTCCCTGTGCTGCCACAGAGAAAGCAAAACTGGTATGCCATTACTCGGTTAGGAAGCAAGGCTTTATTCCAAGGGCTGGATGGGTAACTAGTGATCTCTCCCCTCTCCCCCAGTATGGGACTGGGACACACACACACACACACACACACACACACACACACACACACACACAGAGATACTGGGTATTGGTCCTTAAGGCACGTGGCTTTTTACTAATCAAAACTAAAAACAGTAGCCATCTGAAACTTAGCTGCTACTTTTAAAAGAAGGCCCAGCAGCCACGACCTAAATGAGGGTAGATTCGTAAGCCTCCACATTTTCGACTGTCACTACCTTTGGCACTTACTTGTCTGTTTTCGAGGTCAATCTTGTTTCCCAACACCACGAAGGGGAAGTTTTCAGGATCCCGGGGACTGGCCTGGATGAGAAACTCATCTCTCCAGCTATCAAGGGTTTTGAATGTGTTGGGGGCAGTGACGTCAAATACCAGAACGCAGCAGTCTGCGCCTCTGTAGAAGGCCACACCAAGGGACTGGAACCGTTCCTGTCCTGCTGTGTCCCAGATCTGCGAGAGAGAAAACATTATTCCTTGGGGAACACGGCTGTAGGAGTGGGGGACACCAGAGGAAACGAGCTGGATCATGGAGACACTCAGAGACAAGTGACTTCAGAACCAGAGTATCCAGAAGAGCCCTGACAGACAGCATGTGTGAGTGCATGTGTCTGTGAGGGGTGACGCTGAGTCCGAACTCTGTTAGAAAATGTCTTTACCTTGATCCAGGTGGTAGTCACACGAACAGATATTTATGTGAAATTCATGATGTAACCTTAAGGTTTATGTACTCTGGGGACTTTTTGGGGGTGACAGAATACAGGGAGGTGATTACTCACTGAATTGTATATTTAAATTTACACATTTTACTGTCTATCAAGCTTACCTTAAAAAAATCAGCATGTTTTATTTATACTATAACTCACTTAAAAACAAAAAAAGCAAACAAAAACCCCTGACAGAGAGAGATGAAGGGAAAGACAGACAACAAGAACATACTCTAGAATATAGGTGAAAGCCGGCTTTCAGTCTGAACACCATGTACTACTGACCAGCTCAAAGAACTTCACGCCGTTCATTGCCTTGCTAGGTTTGAGAGCGAAGATGGATTCCCTCACTGCCCTAGATTCCTAACAAGGCCACCCTGATCAGCCTGGAGAGATGACAGGTGTTATGAGAAATGGTCCCACATCCCCCAGCCAGTCACCAGGTTTAAGAAAGTGGCTGGGTCAGAAGCAGCATACTATTACCTCCAGCTGACACGGGTCTCCCTCCCACTACTGGATTCACTGTCGGCAGGGAACGCGCTCAGCTTCAGAACACAAGAACTTGGACCATCCTTACAACCCAGATACATACCAACTTTACGTCCACATCACCGGCCAACCACCCCAAAGGCCCAGGGTTTGAACCCAAATGGGGTGTGGATTGGACTACTATGGTTTTATCTTCAGAACCAGATTCTGCAGAAAGATGGTTGAGCTCCTCTGTGAAGCCCTTCTCAGGCAGCCAGTCCTGCCTCACTCCAGGTGATCTGGAACACCTGGGCAACACGTCAAGTGTCCCTAGGCCATACAAAGATTGAGCTCCCAGTTCAGGTAAGAAGAGCACCATACAAGACGAGGGTAGGATGCCTGGTTAGGATGACTTAGGTGCGAGGCTGAAGGGCAGCAGAAACAAACCTAAAGCCTATTAGTCTAACTGCCTCTCATCAGAGTTGGAGGACTAAATGCTGCCCCACCCCCAAGACAACAAGCTAAGTACACACATGTAGACATGATGTGATCTCTAGCGTCACTGGATCCCCAGCAGAGGGGCTGTTGGTGAGGTCTGATTTTGTGCTTTTCGGGTTTCCCAACATCCTACACTGAATGTGCGTCTCTGAGTGAAAAAATGAACCCTTTCTCGTAAGAGAGAGACTGGGACGAAGGGGGACTCGAGAGCTTGGTCACACAATAAGGAAAGTAGAAACAGACAACTATTCCTATAAAGAGAAAATAAGAAAACAAGATTTAAAACCAGAATTTAAATCTAGGCTTGTACCAAAAAAAAAAAAAAAAAAAAAAAAAAAAAAAAAAAAATTCCGTTAGAGAAGTAAGTAACATTGTTCTTATGTAAACATCTGGGTAAGTAAAGCCAAAAGAGCCCTCCAAACACTTGGCACACACCGCCCCACGAGACCATTACTCTAGGTGTCCGTGCTGTGGGGTTTTATGTAGCTGAAATCCTCCCCCACACGTCACTCCTCTCTGCCCTGTGAAACACTGCAGCACTTTCTCTGACAGCGACTCACACCTTTATGGATGCCCAACAAACTCAGCAAACAACTTCATCCTTGTTAAAAAAAGCAAAACAAGGGGCGCCTGGGTGGCGCAGTCGGTTAAGCGTCCGACTTCAGCCAGGTCACGATCTCGCGGTCCGTGAGTTCGAGCCCCGCGTCAGGCTCTGGGCTGATGGCTCGGAGCCTGGAGCCTGTTTCCGATTCTGTGTCTCCCTCTCTCTCTGCCCCTCCCCCGTTCATGCTCTGTCTCTCTCTGTCCCAAAAATAAATAAAAAAAAAAAAACGTTGAAAAAAAAAAAAAAATTTAAAAAAAGCAAAACAAAAAAAAACACCCCGGCTGCCAATTTTCTGTACTTGTAACTCAGTAATGAATGCTAACATACAGAGCCTCTTCTGTATTTCAGGTGCTTGTTTAGGACAGAATCCCAACAGGAGAATTACATAAGAACTCTACCACTTTTGGGTGGAACCAAATGGGTATTTGGAACTCACACACACAGAGAAGGCAAAGTAAGGGGTTGTTAAAGAGAAAAGCTGAAAAGCTGGGCAGTTATTCTTAGCAACTTTCAAAAATTAATTTATCTTCAAACCTAGAAAAATATAGTCCTATAACTGTGGTCTTTAAAACTTTTTAGTATTTTAACTGAAATATTTTGTTTTCTACATTCAAAACACACCCATATAACTACCTGCTACTCGAATGTGACAAATATTAACACTGACACCTTCATGTCAGTTTTTTTACTATTTTTTTATTGTCTAGTTTTATTTAAATTTTAGTCATTTAAAAAATTATTTATTTTTTCAAAGTTTATTTATTGATTTTGAGGGGGGGGGAGAGAGAGAGAGAGAGACAGAGAGAGAGAGAGAAAGAGAGAGAGAGAGAGAGCAGAGGAGGGGGGGAGAGAGGGAGGGAGGGAGAGAGAGAGAGAAGGAGAGAGAGAGAGAGGGAGAGAGAGAGGGAGAGAGAGAGAGGGGGAGAGAGAGAGAGAGAGAGAGAGAGAGAGAGAGAATCCAAAGCAGGCTTTGCACCACCATCAGTGCAGAGCCCAACATGGGGCTCAAACTCATGAACCTCGAAATCATGACCTGAGCTGAAATCAAGAGTCAGATGTTTAAACTGAGCCACCCAGCCCCCTACCCCATCCCCTTTTTTAAAAGGAAACAGAGTTAACCCTTCCTCACAGCATTCCCTTTCCTCCCTCCCCAGAAGTAAATGGTATTATCCTATACATCTTTTTTTGCAATTTGCTTTTTTTTCCCCTTTTCCAAAAGTTAATGGTTATATAGCATTCCACTTTCTTAATATACATCCTTTATTCCCTGGTCATCTGAGCTGTTTGCAGTTTTTCAAAAAAGCTGCAATGAGCATTTTTCCTAGGCTTTTCTTCTTGTGCCCAGAGGTAAATTTCTCTAGGCTACCTGCCTAGACAGAGAATTGTGCATGTTCAACAATGGAAAGCAAAATGGTAGTCTCTATTAAGAAGAGCTAATATCCCACCAACAGCTTGAGAATATTCTGCTTCCCTATATTCCTGCCCAAACTTGATTTTGTCAGCCTTTTTTTTCCATGTCTGCACATTCAAAAAAAAATTTATTTGGAGAGAAAGCCACATGTACATGCATGCAAGCAGGGAAGAACAGAGAGGGAGAGTGACAGAATCTCAAGCAGGCTCTGCAAACCCACAAACTGAGAGATCATGACCTGAGCTGAAACCAAGGGTCGGACGCTTAACTGAACGAGCCACCCAGGTGTCCCTTCACGTGTACATATTTATAGTAACACACTTTATTAACTTAAAATTTTTAAAAATGTTTATTTTTGAGAGACAGACAGACAGACACACAATGTGGGCAAGGGACAGAGGAAAACAGAGGATCTGAAGTAGGCTCTATACTGACACCAGCGAGCCTGATGCAGGGCTCAAACTCACCAACTGTGAGATCATGACCTGAGCTGAAGTCAGACACTCAACTGACTCGAGTCTGGGTCACCCCATGCTTTAACTTTAAATTGCAATGTAACAAATTACTGTTAAAATACAATAAAGAATATCTGGGTAGTACATCTGAATCACTTTAAAGAACTCTATCTACATCAAGAGAGATCTGTATAAAATGAGGAATATATTAGAATTAAAAGGCTATCTAGTTTGCATTTTTCTTAAAATGTATATAAACTCTCACTTGCAACTCAGTGACTTTAATAATAAGTCATGTCTGAATATTTATTTTCTACATGATGGACTCCTTGTTTAAAATGTTATGGTAAAGGGGCTCCTGGGTGGCTCTGTCGGTTAAACATCCAACTCTTGGTTTCAGCCCAGGTCATGATCTCACAGTTTGCGAGCAAGTCCCAAAGCACTGTGTAGGACTCTGAGCTGACAGCATGGAGCCTGCTGAGGATTCTCTCTCCCTGTCCCCCTCTCGTGTTCTCTCTCACTCAAAAATGAATAAGTTAAAAAAAAAAAAGTTACAGTATGACATTCTTTTAGTCCTATGGACGGTAAATAGAATATCTGTTACTGTTTACCATTAACAATTTCAATTATTATTATTTTTTAATGTTTTTATTTATTTTTGAGACAAAGAGAGACCAAGCACGAACAGGGGAGGGGAAGAGAGAGAGGGAGACACAGAATCCGAAGCAGGCTCCAGGCTCCGAGCTGTCAGCACAGAGCCCGACGCGGGGCTCGAACTCACAGACTGCGAGATCATGACCTGAGCTGAAGTCGGACGCTTAACCAACTGAGCCACCCAGGCGCCCCATTTTTTTTAAATTATTTTTTTAATGTTTTAATTTATACCATTAACAATTTCAGATAATACTTTATATTGAAATAAGACACTTTTCTTCCCATCTCCATGATTTACTTATTTTATAACCAGAAGTTTGTTCCTTCACCTTGACCTGTTTCTCCCATTTCCCACCCTCCCTCCCCTCTGGTGGCCACCGGTTCGTTCTGTGTATTTATGAGTCTGTTTTTGTTTATTCATTGTTTTTTTCAGATTCCACAGACAAGTGAAATATGGTATTTGTCTTTGATTTATTTCACTTAGCATAGGCCCATCCATGGTGTTGCAAATGGCAAGATCTCATTCCTTTTTTATTGCGAGTAACATTCCATTGTATGTATACGCGTCTTGTCTATTCATTCATCTGTGGATGGACACTTGGGCTGCTTCCATATGAAATAAAACACTCACTGAATATTATAATTTTACTTCAAATCTAATTTTAGTTCCAGAGAAGGCAGTACTATCTTAAAGGCTTGGACAAGGTTTTCTTTTTCTGTTACTCCAGGAAGATCACTTAACAGCAAACACTTGAGGGTTTTACTTAAGTGATGCAGAGAAATGATGCCTTTGTCTGTGATAGCCCCACACAGAATTGTTTCCATTTCCAACACACTTTGTTGTAAATTTTTAAGTTTACAAAGTCTCAACAGTGATCCTCAATATCATGACACGTGCATGACCTTATCTTTCTAGCATGCTGTTAGTGCTCCGTGGGACCAAACCCGATGCTCAGGATTTAAGAGCCGGTGCATCAACTGCCTGAATCCTGTCTGTCTAGGGAGCCTGCTGAGAGGTCGTTATAGTCCTTCTGTCAACTCTCCTGGCCACGGCAGCGCACCACGGCCCCACCGCACAGTAGCCACATGGATGCTGTCCCTTCAGGGTTGACATCCACTTTATTCAACCAGGCCCAGAAGTATCTGGAGTCACAGGACCACGGGAGTTTCTTTAAGCCACACAACTGCTGGAAAGTTTTTCCCGAAGGCATCATTTGATAGCGTCGGAGAAGCGGAGGGTGTAAGGAAGAGGAGGTGTTCCCTGCACCTACAGTGGTCCAGCCTGCCCTGTCACCTTTTTAAATTTGCAGTTCCCTGCAGTTAAGCCATTGGAATTAAAGGCTTCTTCTCATAAGCCTGCTGATGTCTTTTGTCCAGTTATCCAGTGGGTTGTCTGTTGACTGGATACTATGATGCATTACTAACATCTTCTTCTGGTCTGTGGTTTGTCATTAGGGAGTCTTATTCAAATGTTTACTTTTTTTTTTTCCTTTCTTTCTTTTTAAAAATATGGAACGCTTCACGAATTTGCGTGTCATCCTTGCGCAGGGGCCATGCTAATCTTCTCTGTATCGTTCCAATTTTAGTATATGTGCTGCCGAAGCGAGCACTCAAATGTTTACTTTAATGTAGTTTACTGTCAATCCTTTAGGATTTTCTCTTTCTCTATTTTAAACACCAAAGGTTAAAAAAAATTTTTTTCTACTTTTAAAGTTTTCATTTTGTATTTTTTTCATTCAGGTCTTGAACCCTCCCTCTTGGTTACTCCTCCTCATTTAAAGGGAAAACCACTGGCCCGTCCCATTTACTGTGTAACTCCACTTTGCTAGTCTTCTGGAAGCCACCTCTCTACTCAGTGTCCAGCTGGGGGTGGCTTGTTTGTGTGCTCTCTGTTCCCTTGATCTGTCTCTGACAATATCACAGTTTAAATTGCTATGGATTCAGAGTAAGTTACCTTTAAATTTTTCATGCATACTTGATTCCATCTAATGTTTACTACTGACTGATTTCTAGCTTCTTCCTGAACCATGTAAGGAATTTAAAAAACCCACAGCAGTCACTAATCTTCCTCCACACATTAAATTACAGAGGTCCAATCTTGGTTTTCTATGATAGTTTAGAAGTTACATACTCTTACTATTATGGTCATAATTCTAACAATAAATACATGTATACAATTAAAGTTGACCTCAATTTATCTTCCTAACCTTTCCAAATGAAATCACTTTCCTTCTGTCTGAAGTACATCTTTTAGAATTTTCACCGTGGAACTCAAGGATATATGCTTTCATTCTTAGTATTTTTAGTAGAGACAGAATACTGTGGTCAAGGTTTCTTTCAGAATATATTCCACTGCCTGGTGATCTCCACAGTTACTGTTTGGAGTCAACAGCCTCATTTCTGCTCCTTTTCAAGATCATCTTTTTTCTCTGGATGCTTTCAAGTTTGTCTTTTTTTTTTTTGGAGAGAGAGAACGACCAAGTGCACGCAGGGGAGGGGGGCAGGAGAGGGAGGGAGAGAATCCTAGCAGGCTCCATGCTCAGCATGAAGCCCAACGTGGGGCTCGATTTCACAACGGTGAGATCATGATCTGAGCCAAAATCTAGAGCCACCCAGGCGCCCCTGTCTTTTTTTTTTTTTTTTTTTTTTTGTAATTTCATTATGATTCATCGAGATTTCTTTTTTATTTATCCATCTTGGGAGTTTGAGCTTCCTCAATCTGTGGATTGGTGCCACATCAGTTCTAGCAAATTCGCAGCAAATATTATCTTTGATCTTTGTTTTGAGATTGATTAAAAGGAAGTCTGACCTATCTATTGAATCCTGTTTGTACCTCTCCTACCATTCTTCATTTCAGCTCTCTTCTAGCATACTGATCTGTTGCTAAAAACATTCTCGGATTTCCACCTTTTGGTTATTGTATTTTCTTTTTATAAATTCTATTAACTTACACACTTGTTTAGTTTCTTCTCTCCAGATATCTAAGATTGTCTTATTTCTCTGAAATATAAAAACCACTCTGAAAGATCAGGGAACTTTCCATTGGTTCTTGTCTTGTTTTCTTATTCGGATCATCTTATTGCACGTTGCTAAAAGCCCGTGAAAAATATGTGAGGATTCTTCAAGATCTACCTTGATGATGCCTTTGTCCAGAGATGATGACTCTCATTTACTTCTAGTCTTTCAAGCTGCCTGCAACAGCATGAGGGCCAGCTGTGCCTTTCAACCTTTCAGGAACACGTTCTCTGGGGCACCTCGGTGGCTCAGTCGATTAAGTGTCTGACTTCAGCTGAAGTCATGATCTCATCGTTCATGAGTTTGAGCCCCGCACTGGGCTCTGTGCTGACAGCTCAGAGCCTGGAACCTGCTTCGGATTCTGTGTCTCCCTCTCTCTGCCCACCCCCCCACCCCACCCCTGCTCGCACTCTCTCAAAAATATTAAAAAAAAAAAGGAACACGTTCTCTTTCCCACTGTTTCCAGACTCCAGTGACCAGTGGTTCTTCAGATGGTGTTCACTCCAGTAGTGCAGCAGTATAGGGTGCAAGCTTAGTAGGGTATGTGGGCTCTATTATAATGGCCCCAAACCCAGGAGGACCTGGGGTCTGACTTCTGAATCAGCCCACATCGCCGTCAAAACCACAGCTTGGTCCTATAGCTCTGTTTCTCCTAGGTACAGGATGCAGCTTTTAGTCTGACTGGTACACATGTGGAATCCTCAGGTGCTACTTTACTCTAGTACCCTGAAGCTATTCTGTTCCCTTCTGCCTTCTATTGTCTCTGAGAACTCCTCTAACTGTTGTTAAGTAATCAGTCTCTTCTCTTCAGAGACAGATTTTGCTTGTTGGTGTTCTGCAGTTTTGAGTTTCCCAGGTAATTTGCTCACTTCTTACAGCTTACTGTTTTCTTCAGGTGTCTTTAACCTGCAGTTTAACTGTTCGTTTGTCTTATTTCAATGACCATCTTTTCACTTCTTGAAGTTCTACGTTTTCCATATCCTCATTTTTTATAGTGTCCTTTTTCTCTATGGTTTCTATTCCCTTTCTAAAAATCTCTAGTCGTTGGGAACATCTTTTGTGGTACGTTATTTCCTCATGTGGCTATGAGCTCACCTTCCGTTCTGAGGTTGCAAGTCTTCCTATAAAATGGTCTCGACTCTGCTTGTGTCAAGAGTGGCAGGGGTTTATAGGTTTATGTCAAATTCTTTAACATTTCTGTACCATGTAGAGTATAAGCTCAGAACCCACACATGAGCATAGTGGGACTGAGCGTCTCCAACAAGAAGGCAAAGAGGCAAAAGCCCCAAGCTTTTACTTCATGCAGAGCTCTGCCACTTCACTGGATTAAGGCATTTGTTCCTGTTTTCACATCTTTCCAAGGTCCCATGTGAGTGGGAGTCTCTCTCCCTCCCTCTCTCTCTCCAAGGGGATTCCTAGTTCCAGCTCTTCCACCTTTTGTAGTCACTTCTCTTGCCCATGGTGAGTGATAAAACTCTAGTCCTGATTATAAAGTTGCTTTTAAAGCATCATGACAGAAGTCCCTGGGCTTATCACTAGTTCTCAGTTCCATCTTCTTTCCTGTAATCTGGAAATTTCCTTTTCTCTCAAGCTTGGCCTTTAAAACTTTAGTCTGAGCCTGGGTGGCTCAGTTGGTTAAATATCCGACTTTTGATTTTAGCTCAGATCATGATCTCATGGTTCTTGAGTTTGAGCCCCACACTGGGCTTCGGACTGTCAGCTTGGGAATCTGCTTGGGATTCTCTCCCTCACCCTCTCTGCCCCTCCCCTGCTCACATGCACATGTGAGCGCATGCGCTCTGTCAAATAAAACTTAGAACTTAAAAAAAACTTTAGTTGTATTTTAAACATCTCTATGTGTATGTGTGAGGGAGGTGGGGAGGGGAAATCCATATTAACTGCATCCTGGAGGTGTAAGTCAAGGAAGTGTCAAGAGTCTTTATCCTCTGGGAGCACGTCACAGCTTGAGGTCAATGTGCATAAAAACCATCTGTAACGCCTGGATCATTCAAACATTTCAGCAAACTTGGCGTTTGCTAGGACTACAGTGGGATAAGAACTATATTTGTCTCAAGAGGCCTGAGTCTGCCAAGGGCATCATTTAATATAGGAAGAAATAACTGCTGTGGAGGTAGGAATTTGAAAAGACAACACCTGGGCTAAAGGTTGGAGACCTCGGGATGGGCAGAGATGGGACAAAGGGGCTGGGCTGGAAGCAGACATGTGCAAGGACAGGGTTGTAAGAGCAGCACATGGTTTGGAAGAGCTGGCAAAAGACAAAAAAGCGAAGAACAGTTTGTAGCCAGAACGCAAAGGCTTTCCAAAGGCCATATGAAAGAACCCGTATTTTATCCTAACTGTTGCAAGAGAAGCCCTTGAAAGATTAAGGTGATACATGCAAAAGCCAGGCTGGCTTAAAAGAAACTCAACTTTGGCGGCTACAGGCAGGACAGATGAAAAGAAGCCAGAAAAACAGGGAACTACATTAATAGCTACTGTAAGAACCTAGGAGAGACCCAAAGATGTTCTGGCCTAAAAAACTATGCAAGGATATTAAAAAAGGCATGAGTTAGACATTTTGGAGACACAATAAGACAGAGGACTGTGTGTTTTCAAATTCAGCAAAAACAAAAACAAAACCCCAAAACAGGAAGTCCAATGAAATTTGAACTTTTCTGGAAAGACAATGAAAAATTTCTAGTATGTCTCATGCAATATATGGTCATACTTGATGTCCTGTATTTTCTCGGCAATATCACCTGTGGAAAATTATCCATGAATATAGTAGTAGGAACTGAAGAACAGAGAGGGGAAATGCCTAGGCATGAAAAAAAGGGTTCAGAATGAATGAACTAACAAGATTTGATTGGCAAAGTTGTGACATGTGCTTACCTGCATTGTAACTAGTCTGTCATCCACCATCACCTCCTTTGTCAGAAAGTCTGCTCCTATTGTAGCTTTGTACTGATTACTGAATTTCTTGTTCACATACTGGTTCATGAGTGATGTCTTACCAACTCTGAAATTGGAGAAAAACCACAAGTATAGGTCAACTAGGAAGGGACTGAAAACTGATTCCGGTATTTGCAGCTCTGAAGAGACTTGCCTATCTTGAAAGAAAACAAAGAACTGTAATCACAACAGAGGGCAGTGCCAGCAAACTGCCCAGCATTATTCATTTGAGGTTGTATTTTCTCCTGGGATAAAAATAGAGGGTACAAATGTAGTCCAGATGTTGAAAAGCTGCTTGTAAGTTTTGGTACAAGCACCTCAGATGGTAGAGCCTAATATTATTTTTTCCTTCCAGAAAGATGTCAGCAAATACTCTCCTTCTAAAAGAAGCTACAGTAATAAGATCGTCCCAATATTCCAAAAATATCCCTTATGTCTTTGGTGTCTCTCCATTTAGAGGCTGCTATTCAGTCCAAGAAAGTAATGGCAGGAGGAAGTCACTGGCTGAGAGCAGACATATACACCAGTCAGCCACCTGCTGCTTCAAAGTCTAAAATCTGAAGGAGAAAGCACCAGTATTCCACCAAATCAGAATCTACCTCAAAGTAAGCTCTTCCAGAGATGTCCCGTCCCCCCCCCCCCCCCCAGTATGAGAACTCAGCAAAGAGACAATGGATTTCTTGGTGATGAGATTAGTTAGGGCAGGCTGAAGATGATGCAAAAGCCTTCTTCAAAGCCAACTAGATCACCTTCCTTTCTCACTAAGGAACATTCTTATCGGTATATGCAGAGCACCTGGAAGTACAGTTACAGCTTAAGGAAGTGAGTGTTCTCCAATCCAGGCCACCTGCATCTGAATTTTCAGGGGAGAGGACAGGAGATCCAGAATCGAGTAAAGGCCTGGTGATTCTTTCTGGGCAAGTTTGGGCTTAAAACCGTATCCCTCAATCCTGACAGCACACTAGAGTCACTAAGAGTATGGGAGGGAGACAGACAAACAGACAGACAGATGTGTGTATTTAAGGTACTGCCAACTCGGCCCTACCCACTGGTCTGAAAAAACACCAACTTTTAAAAGGCTCCTCAGGCAATTGAAAAAGCCAGCCAGAGTAGAAAAATCACTGCCTTTTTAAAGGGCAGGGGACTTTGGGATATGGAGGCACACCTGTGTTTATTATTATTATTATTTTTAAAAAGACCCAGCTTTCAGTTGGTCTAAGGTTTCACAGGTCACCTCAGAAGTCTCCTTTTCTGAGCTACTGCTAGGCCCCACAGCTGCTAGGCATGGCATCAGTGGCAACAAATCTACTTAAACAGCACTCCTTGGTCTAACCAGCTTGGAAAAAAGGGACTCCATGAAACTGCTCTTGAGTTTAAATAGCACCCCCTCCCCCCAAATCATGCCTGAGATCATGGAACGAAGGGTTATATAACAAGAGATCGTTCACATTTCTGCTGTGCCCAAAACAGCTGGAGACCTGGGGCCCTCATGCCACCACTACCAGAGAAGGAAGTGGCAGGTGTCAGCGTGGAGGGCACGGGCTTCAAAGGAGGCTTCATCCAAACCAATGTGTCAGTTCAAATGGTGAGAGCCACTTACCCAGAATCTCCCAGGATGATAACCTTCAGCAACACTTTCTTCCTAGAGGTCATCCTTCAAACTAAAAGGAGAAAGGAAAACACACTGTGAGTGTGACAGAATTACCAAGGCAAACCACCTCCCCTGGCACAAACCTCTCAAGAGACGCAGGAGAACTGTGTCCCGAGCCTTCCTGTTGGCCATCTTGCCCCTTGAAATGGCCTAAAAGAATGGATTCTCCCTCCTGGATCAGTCTGGATCAATGCTCCCAACTTACTCAACAGCTCGGTCCTGTTTCATTCAAGTCACTGTTCAAACAGCACCTCATCAGAGAGGTGATCAGTTTATCGAAAGTAGCACCCCCTCTCCCTATCTGCTCTCTATCCCTTTACATGGCCTTAGTTTTCTTCAGAGAACCTACCATTACTTCACATTCGCATCTATTACATCTGTCTGTCTTCTCCCTTTTCCAATAATCTCTGCCAAGACAGATGTATTCCCTGCTGCATCTCCAGTGCCAAGTAGAGAATTATTATCAAATATTGGGTTAGCGTGAGAATAATACCTGACCTGTAGCTCCTGGGATCACTGTTTTCTAGAACATCTTTTAGGCAGCCTTCCCTACCACTGACCATATGTCAGACGCCTAATCTGTGTTCATCTCTATTCCAGAACTTGCCCCTGTTTACTTATCAAGACAGGGTTCCTGTCTTAATTATCCCTCGGTGTCCCAAACCTGACTCAGTGACTTCCAGGAGAGTAGGAGTCCTAAATTCTGGACCCCAATGGCAGCGACTAATCTAAGACTGCTGGAGGAACACTCCTCAGGCGCGGCTGGAATCCCCAGCAGGAGGCCTGTGTTCTCCTCCAGAATCAGGAATTCAAGACTGAATGTGAGTGCCTCAAGATTGACATCTACATCTTCGGAGAACCACTACCAAGCTCTGGCCCATTATCCTCACCAGACAGTGAAACAGCTAGGGCAGCAGACTACAAGTAACAAGGCCAGGGTCAACTCTACCTCCTGCCTCCAGTGGAACTGGGGGAAATAAGTGTTTACATATAAAAAAGTAAATAAGTGTGTTCAATAAAGCCTGTTATTCTTCTACAGTTTGGGAGAACAGGCAGTCAGGACTGGGTCCTAGAAAAGCTACTTTTTAGTTTCATTTTTAACCACCTAGCTTCTAGAAGGCTGAAGCAGATAGTACTGGCTACAGTGTGACTTAAGCATGCAAAAACTGTTCCCAGACTACTTAGATTTTTACTCTGGCTTTGCTACTTATTAGCTATGTGACCTCAGGCAAATTATCGAACCATTCTGTTGGAATGGGGATACAGGGATCAGAGCCATCATGTCCTAAGGATACTATGAGGCCTGAGTGACTAAAATGCTCAGGACGGTCACTAGAATATAGTAAGTAGTTAACAAATGTTGGCTGCTACCGATTCAATGAGTGTCAAATACAGAGATGTGTAACAGAAGACTCCAGAAGGCACTGAGAGAACCAGGAAATCACAGAGCCTAGACAAGGTAAGGAAGCCACACTCCCCCATTTCCAGGTGCTTGGCTGTCAACTGCTCTTTCAACAGGTGGCACTGCAACAAAGACCACAAACTAAAAGGAAATTTTACAACTGACTACTGCCCCATAGGGCAGGGTTAGATAATGAATCCTATGCCCCTGAGGGTGGCGTTTTCCATGGCTTCTCAAAGAGTGCAGCAGTGGGAGCGAGACCAGAAGACAGTTTTACCAGGCATGTAAACCAGGCCCCATGACACACCCAAGGGTCATGCTGTCTCTCACTGCCCAAAGCCTCACTCCCCTGGCAGGTCTACTTAAGACACCATCTCTGCCCACCAGTATCTGTCTATAAAACTCCCATTAGTGCCAATTAGGGGGCAGTACAAGACGAGCTGAGTTTGTGCAAAACCTGTTTCCTTTAGTCTTCCATCATACCTAGTTTCCCGTGCCCCCCCCCCCACCGTGAGAGGTATACCCCCAAATCACCTGTTACCTGTGGAGCCCCATCACCCCCTCCTTCCTCCCCAGAGACTGCCTTGACCAAGGTTTAAGAATATCAACCCGGGGGACAAAGCAGAAGAGACTCATAAATATGGAGAACAAACTGAGGGCTATGGGAGGGGTTATGGGGGGGGGGGGGATGGGCTAAATGGGTAAGGGGCACTAAGGAATCTACTCCTGAAATCACTGTTGCACTATATGCTAACTAATTTGGATGTAAATTTAAAACCATAAAAAATAAAACAAGTTAAAAAAAAAATCAACCCAGGTCTGGTCTACATTTTGGGGTAGAGATCAGATTATGACAGTTGGACAAGTTTCAAATTTGAAGGGCAAATTAAGGAAAGGGATGAAAAAAGAGGAGAAACTTTACAAAGAAAGCCTTGAAGAATATTTAGGAAGGATTATGAGAATGTGAAAAGGGATTTCCATAACTTGGTTTAGTGAATTTCACTGATGTACCAAGAATTACTTAATGGCTTTTAAATATTATAAACAAAGGGCAACTGGGTGGCTTAGTCGGTTAAATGTCCGACTTTAGGCTTGGGTTATGGTCTCACGGTTCGTGAGTTCGAGCCCTGCATTGGATCCTCAGTACCCTTCTCTATCTGCCTACCTCCCCACCCCGGCTCAAGCTCTCTGGCACTCTTGCACTCTCTCCAAAATGAATAAACATTAAAAAAATAATAAAGAGGGCTTAAAAGTAAATATTATAAATACTAATTTAACAAATGATGATTTTAAATTTATTTAAAAAAACACCAAGAAATGCGCTTCACCTTGCTGTTCCCACATGACAGATTTCATGTTTGTTTCCTTTGTGTTTCTGCTCACACAGGCTGCAGGCAAGCCGACCTGTGTAGCTACCTTGTTAGGCTGACTCTCTTGAGCAGCAGAGCCCTGAGGGTTTTCTTCAGTCACGGTGATCCCAGAAGACACCTGAACACACAGTACTAAAGTCTCCTAAGTGCCCACTAGAGCAGGTGCACATCCCCAGCACACAATCTGTATTTTGTTTCTCCTATATTATTCTTTATCCTTGTTGCTAGTACTTGCTTCTGTTATAGTCTTCACATCTAATATTCCTTTGAGTGAATTAAGTGTTTAAACAGCCATTCCTGCCTTTTACATATTATACCAAAAATCTGGGGATAGTAATGCTATAAAGAACATCTTTGAACTTCAGTTTGTGGGATCATTTCTTTGGGACACAGCAATCTTCTTAGACTCACAAGACTATCACAGGCCATACTTGGCACTTGTCTACTGAGGACTGGGACAGGAACACAGCTTGCTAGCTGTTCGTGCAACAATCCACATAGCAGCTCTCAGGTACAGGGAGACAGCGTGGGTTCAACCTGACTTAAAACCTTCACTGCTGAGGGGAGCCAATCATCTCTTTGAATAGCTTCTTTAGCTCCATGTGAGGGACACATCCAGCACAAGAGCCACTGTGCTCTGTGAAGCCCAAGCATGGGGGCCCATCAGTATGACGCACAGCCTCTCCCTGTCCGGATGCAATTACCAACCAGGAGACATTTAACCATAAGCCACAGTGCCCAGCAACAGAAGCAACAATCTGCCTTTATCAGGTTCCCAGGAAACAAAATTAACCAAAGGTCAAATTCTCACACAGGAAAAAAAGGTTTTCCTAAATTTAATTTATAGATAATGTTTAGGAATGGGGTTACTGAGTCAAAAGTATAAACATCTTCATGACTTTCACTAACTCACTTTCCTGAAGGATTTTCCACATTTATACACTGCAACTGTTGCAATGGTTAACAGCAGTAGGACTTAATATTTTTTTATTACTTTTTAATTAAATTTTTAAAGTTTACTTACTTTGAGAGAGAGAGCAAACGGGGTAGGGTCAGAGAGAGAAGGAGGAGAGAGAGAATCCCAAGCAGGCTCTGTACTGTCAGCACAGAGCCCGATGCAGGGCTCAAACTCATGAACTGTGAGATCATGACCTGAACTGAAATAAAAAGCTGGACACTTAACTGACTGAGCCACCGAGGTGCCCCAACAGCAGCACAGGACTTAAATAAGAAAATGACAATCTCGGGGCACCTGGGTGGCTCAGTCAGTTAAGTGTCTGACTCTCAGTTTTGGCTCAGGTCAGGATCTCAGGGTTTGAGGGTTCAAGCCCTGCATCCAGCTCTGCACTGACAGTACAGAGCTTGCTTGGGATTCTCTCTCTCTTGCTCTCTCAAAATTAAAAAAAAAAAACTTAAAATGACAATCTTATTGAAACAAAGGGAATCTGAATAAATGAAGAGATATTCCCAACAGAAATCCTTAATACAGAGACAAAAATTCTCCCCTGCTGAAACAATACTAAGGGTTGTTTTGGAACTTGATAACCTAACTTTATTCATAAAAATAAGTGCACAGGAATCCCTCCCATTCCTCTCCCCAAAAGAATATTGATAGAGGACTTGTGTTAACAGTCTTGGAAAGTATGTTATACAGTATTAAAAATATGGGTCTGGAATAGGACTAAACAGAAAAAGAGCCCAGAAATGAACAACTCAGACAAATATAGCATTATAAAATTCAGTAGCAAAAGGATGAAAAAATTCACTAAGTGAAGGCAGCCAGAAAAATTCTGATGAGAATTAAGATCCCTATACTTCATGTTCCAAAACAGATTCCCAAAGGAGTAAAAATTTAAATGTAAAAATGAAGTTGAAAGGAATACACACAATATTAGCAGGTTTTTCCTGGGTGACAGAATTACAAATAGCTTTGTTTTCTTTATGCTATATTATTGTGACCTGTGGAGGGGGGAAAAATTTAAAAAAAGATTTTAAATTTATTTTAATGTTTATTATTTTTGAGAGGGAAAGAGACAGAGTGCAAGTGGGGGAGGTTCAGAGAAAGAGAGGGAGACGTAGAAACTGAAGCAGGCTCCAGGCTCTGAGCTGTCAGCACAGAGCCCCACGCAGGGCTTGAACCCATGAGCTGTGAGATCATGATGTGAGCCAAAGTCAGACTCTTAACTGGCTGAACCACCCAGGCACCCCTAAACATACATTTATTTATTTATTTATTTATTTATTTATTTATTTATTTAGAGAATGCACACATGCAAGTGGAGGACGGGGCAGAGAGAGAGGGAGAGAGGGAGGGAGGGAGGAAGAGGGAGAGAGGGAGAGAGGGAGAGAGGGAGAGGGGGAGAGGGGGGGAGAGAGAAAGAGAGAGAGAGAGAGAGAGAGAGAGAGAGACAGAATTCCAAGCAGCTCTGTGCTGACGTGGGGCTCATACTCACAGACTGTGAGATCATGACCTGAGCCAGGATCAAGAGTCGATGCTCAACTGACTGAGCCACCCAGGCACCCCAATAGGCACTTTTTTTTCTGAGCAAACACTAACAGTATTCCATATGCTGAATCAATTCTTTCCCTCAAGGATAATTTTTCTTGTATAATAAATCAATAGCTAGAATTTTCCTCTATTAGCCTGAAGTTATCACTTTCTTCATCTCTGAAGCGGAGAAGCCAACTGCCCAACAACAAAGAAAGCCCAAGTAAGTAGAAAAGGTCAGGAAAATACTGTTCAAGGGGCTGGGTTGGGCGCCTGGGTGGCTCTGGCATCAAGCATCTGACTTCGGCTCAGGCTACGATCTCAAAGTTCGTGGGTTCAAGTCCCATATAGAGTGACCTTGTGCCCTGCTTTGGGTGAGCTCAAGCCCCACTTCAGGTGGGCCCCACTTCTCTCTCTGCGCCCCTCCTGGGATTCTCTCTCTCTCTGCCCCTTGCTCACTTGCTCCCTTTCGCTTTCTCAAAAAAAAAAAAAAAAAAAAAAAAAAGCCAGTGGGGGGGTGGGGGTGTCTGGGCTGGGCAGGGTCAGCGAGGGCCTGTCAGGGTCAGTCAGAAAAGGCCTGACCGAGAATGGTCAGGTGGAGGGCAGAGAAAACAAAGAACTGATATGAAAAAAACTGGACCAAAAGGAAAGGGGCAGAAGTTGGGGGTCAGCAGGCCACTGCAAAGTCTGGCCAGTGCAATTTTGCGTGGTGATCACAAACTCACAATGACTGCAGTCAAGTGGAGGTGAGGCTCTAAGGAAGTACAGTATTAAGAAGTTGAAAGCAGGGCACTTGGGTGGCTCAGTCGATTAAGCCTCCAACTTCGGGTCAGGTCATGATCTCACTGTCCTGTCCATGAGTTCGAGCCCCACGTCGGGTTCTGTGCTGTCAGCTCAGAGCCTGAAGCCTGCTTCGGATTCTCTTCTCCCTCTCTCTCTGCCCCTCCCCTCCTCATTCTCTCTTCTCTCTCTCTCAAAAATATCGAAAAGATTAAAAAAAAAAAGTTGAAAGCAAAGCATCTGCAAAGCCATTAAGACAACAGTGTAAAATGCAGGGAATGAAAGTGAACGAGGTGTTGTATCATGTCCAAGGACACACAGCAATTGAGTGACAGAGCTAGAATTATCAGGCATGTCAGTGCAGGCCCCAACAATCAACCATCATGCCACTCTGTGATACCAGCTCTCACAGCAAAGAGGATCTGTTTCACCAGGGTGGGGAATCAGTCCTCAGTTAGGCATTGTGAAAAGTTCCCTCTAGCAACTGAGGCACACACACAGGGTTTGGAAACCACTGACTTGAGGTCATAACTGCCGTTGTGATTTGCATGTGTGTCTGATGCAATGACAGCACTAAATATGTGAACAAATGCTAAAGGTGCAACAAGGATGGGACAGAGAAATCAGCTGATAGTTTTATTTGCTTGGTGCTGCCAAGTTGCCTACCTGTAACACGTAGGTCCTAATCATACAGTTGACTTTTCTGCTACCCTGTCTCTCCCCGTCCCCCAAATAAAGTACTGAATTGCAGAAAATTCAGAAAGGTACACAAAAGAATGAAGCAAAGACAAAAAAGGCACCCACAATTTCATCTAGAAACAATCACTATTAGCATCAGAGTATAGGTCTTTCTAGTGTTCCTTCAGATGGTTGAGATTATGCTGTATGTAACTTTGCATCCTGGTTTTTTTGTATATTAAATATCCCCCCATGTTATTAACATTAAGGTTGCATGATTTATTTCAGCATACGGATAATCCCGCTCATTCCCTTGTTATTAAGCATGCAGTTATTTTTAATTATGAGATGAACCTATGTGTATGATCTGTCAGCATAACCTGAGCAGACACACAAATGTGTTATCACTAAGCAAAATAGTATGAAAAATTTCAAGGCCCTTGAAACATACTGACGAATTATTTTCCAGAACAGCTTTATTAACACCCACACCAGCAGTGAACTAGTATTTCCATTTCACCATACCCCAGCTATCATTAGCACGAATCATTGTTAATCATATACCTAGAAAAGAGGGTCAACTGGTTCCACCTGCATTTCTTTAGATTAGCAGAGGTCAAACATTTCAACCAGGTATCTCTCAGCTGTCTTTGACGGTCTCTGCCTGTTTTACCTACCATAATGTGATTTATTGCATACATGGTTTAAATATAGTACTGAACGGGAAGCATCATGGGGACGCAGATTCCAGAAGTTGTAGGCTTCTGAGCGGATTCAAAAGTACCATTCTAAACTTTAACCAGCATGGAACAGCTCCATCCCATTTTCTTCCAAGACTCCGTGCTCTGTACCTGACCATTAAAGACCCAGCAGCATACCCTGTCCTCAAAACCAACAAATAGAAGGGTCAGAATGAAATAAGCAAGCAACATGTGCTGGTAAAATTTTGGAGAAGGTTACAGGGGAGACACCAGGAAGGCATTTGCAGTCATATACTATTATTGTGCTGGTTATCAACCTGAACAGTAATGTCTACTGTAGGTATGCTCTTTTTAACTTTCCAAAGTCAAGAATCAGATTAGGACCTAAACAGTTGAAGAGCACAGAATAAAAGACCCCTTCCTGAATGCACTCTGTAACCAGGCACTACATTATAGACTTCACTAAGGTCATGCAGTTAATACAGCAAGCCTATAAGGTCTTATTCTCATTTAACACATGAGGAAACAGAAGCTCATAGGTGTTCACTGGATTTGTAAAAATATTCAGATGTGAGACTGGAGCCCACGACCAATTACAAAGACCTTGTTCATCTCAGCCACTACACTGGGTTGCCCACCAAGATCAAAAAGGCATTTCATGCTTCCAAATAACCCAGAGGGTGAGATGGAGTGTATAGCCAAAACAAGACCAGCACGAGCTAGTAACATGTTGAGAAATTGGGCGCATAGTACTGCTCATGCTATTTTTGTACATATTTGAGATTTTCCATAAAAAATTGTAAATACAATTCATACTTTTAACAAATTAGGAATGTCTGGAGGAAAAAATCAAGAATGTGTAAATTTATTTTCATTAATAAAAGTACTGTGGCAAGTTTTTATGGCAAATGTGTCCCAGATTCAGGCTTGATAAATCATCATCTGTGATGATCAGCTTTTGGTCTGAGGGCAAGCCGACTGTTAGTTTTGTCACCATAGAAATCTTAGGTTGGAAACACGGCACATACCTTCTAAAAAGGAAGCCTATATCGTTCAGAGCCTGGAGCCTGCTTGGGATTCCGTGTCTCCCTCTCTCTCTGCCCCTCCCCAACTCACACGCTGTCTCTCTCTCTCTCTCTCTCACTCACTCAAAAAAAGGAAGACTATATAAAAAAATTGTTATGACTTTGATAAGAAGTAACTTAAAAAAATTTGTTTTAATGTTTATTTTTGAGAGACAGAGCATGAGTGGGGGAGGGGCAGAGAGAGGAAGACACAGAATCCAAAGCAGGCTCTGGGCTCTGAGCTGTCAGCACAGAGCCAGATGTGGGGCCGGAACCCACCAAGCACGGGATCATGACCTGAGCTGAAGTCAGAAGCTCAACTGACTGAGCCACCCAGGCGCCCAGTAACTTTTTTTTTTGAGGAGGCTCCACACCCAACATGACCCTGAGATCAAGCGTCACATGTTCTACCAACCAAGCCAGCCAGGTGCCCCCAAAGTAACTTGTTTTAAGATCAGTTTGAGAAAGAAAGGGAGAGGGATAATAGGAGTTTGGATTCCTACAACAGAGCAGCTTAAGAGCGAAAGTGAACGGGTGCCTGGGTGGCTCAGTCAGTTGAGTTAAGAGTTTGACTCCAGTGCAGGTCATAATCTCACAGTTTGTGGGTTTGAGCTCCGCATTGGGCTCTGCCCTAACTGTGCAGAGCCTGTCTGGGATTCTCTCTCTCTGCCCCTACCCCTCTTGTGTGCTCTCTCTCAAAAATACATAAATAAGCTTTTAAAAAAAAAAAAAGTGAAAAGTTGGAAAAAGAGCAGATTTTTAAAAAATAATCTCTATCCCCAACATGGGGCTCAAACTATGATCCCGAGATCAAGAGCTGCAAGCTCTACCGACTGAGGCAGCCAGGCCCCCAAAGAATAGAATTTTTCAACAGATAATATCACCTAGCCAATTCCAATTGCTGAAAGACACTGCATAAGGGTTCTACAGTAGCGGGAGACAGCCATGCAATGTCATAAAGGTAAATAAAAACAATTCTCACCAGCACTCCAAGCCAGAAGGTGGAAGAAAGGAAGTTATGCTGGTTTGCAGAAGGTAGGTTTGTTAGATGGGCATAGGAAATACAGTGAAGGAAGTGAAGGAAGACTAGCTACACAGAGGCCTAAGAATCAAACATTACCAAGTGCTTCTCCTGAAAACTCACTGTGTGCTGGTCTCTAGACTAAGCATCTTATCTGGGTAAACATGAAGAGTAAGATAACTGAGTGTTCCTTACAGGACAGTTTAAGGGTGTTCAGTGTCCTTTGGGGAGGAGAGTTGAAGTGTGGCTACTCTAACAATCCAAGGGTTAGCAAATCAGAGAAATCCTCTACTAAAAGAAAGAGGAAAAAGGAGAGGGACATAACAGATTGCCTGAGTTAAACATAAAAATGGTTTCAAAATTCTAGGCCCAGAGGAAAGGCAAGAGAAATAACATCACCAAATGAGGTTGTGAGAGCTACTGAATTAAAATTGAAGCCACAATTTCAAACAGTAGCAAAAATGTCCCTCCAATAAGCAAACAAGAAAGATGGAAACTGGAGTTGTTTGGAAACCCCACGATCAGATGGTACAAGAACCGGGTGCAGGTACAGGAAAGCGAAGGAGAGAAAAAAGTAGGTCACAGTCATACACTTCCAGGAGGGGATGTAAGGCATGAGAGAGGAAAAGGCCCATTCTGGGCAAGGGGTAGGACTGGCAGGGTGCCAGTCTGTCAAGGAGGAGGGAAGGGGATGAGTGGAGGGCTTTGACAAAAGCCCTTTCTGTGGAATCATGAAGTCACTTTGGGGGAGCTCAGGATAGTGCTGGTGTTCCAGAAACTGAGACAACAGGATTAGGCTGGAAAGCAGAATTTAGCAACCAGGTCAGAAGAATCACTATCTCTGGATGCACAACAGGCATTTAGGCAAGCAAGCCACTCTTAGGTTTAACTAACCTTTGTCTTGTTTTTATTGAATAAAGTCACTTGCCTGGCCTAGAGCACCTTCCCTGCCATTCAACTGGCCAATCTCTTAATGCCCTTCTTTCAACACAACTGTATTTCACAATAACTGTAAAACCTTAAATCTAGGTTCTCTGTGCCCAGGGCACCAGAGTTTGTAGGTAGTTTTTCCCTTTTGGGTCAAATGCTGCCTTCATCAAGAAGCCTCCTTTAGCCTTCCCAAGGCCCAAGACAGACTCAAGTCTTCCTTCTGCCAGTTTCCATTATATCCACCCAATAAACGAAGAGATATTATGGGTAGGACTAAGCGATGACCAATCTAGAGTGGAATCTGCCCCAAGAGGGAGCCTACGCCTGGGACATAAATGTCTGGGCAGTGGGCAGAGGCTGTGGAATTTCTTGCCCTGCTGAAGTAGTTTGTACCCTGGAAAGTTCAAGAGCCACTGCTTTAACAGAGTCAAGGATCTGATGAGGAACGTGTATTTTGAAATTCATATTTCAACTACTTTCATGTTACAGCTTACAGGGATTTCCAAGTCTAGGAAAAATATGAGCTCAGTTGAGTTTTATCATGTTCCCCTTTCCTCCTATGAGAGGGCCTGGAGTAACCCTGCAGTCAAATCTTTTTTTTTTTTTTTTTTTTAAGTAAACTCTACCCCCAACGTGGGGCTCGCATTCACCACCCCAAGATCAAGAGTCAGGTGCTGCTCTCCCAACTGAGCCAGACAGGTGCCCCTATATATATATATATATATATATATTTTATATATATATATAAAATATATATATATGTATATACATATATATATATATTTTTTAAGATACACTGTATTCAGTTGTATCTCAAATTTCACTGCTGAGGGAATACTTGTTTGTGTTAGGATTTTAGGACTTCAGTCTAGATGCCTGTGCTAAAATGGGAATGGCAGCATTCACCGGGCACACAAGGGCAGTACAAAGAATAATAGATGGCTGGCCTTGCCTTCTAGAGGTTTGCTGTCTGGTAGGCAAGAAGACATCATCATTACACAGGGCATATACAGACAGTACTTTAAGAGTGCTGTATGGCAAGGGAGAGAACTGTATCAGCAGGAATACTGGAACATTTCAAAAGCAAGACTGAACAGCTGTACCCACAATGCCTAAGGAGTGTTCAATGTGTCAAAACTAATTGGTCAGGATGTTTTACTTGTTTTCCATTCCTTACTAGCCTCAGAGAAGTTCCCAGGAAGCTCAGTGGGAGATGTTAAAAGGCTGAAATGAGAAGATCAAGACTGTGAGGGGTCAGGTCTGAGGAGCAGCTAGACATCAGAGGGATCAAAAAGAACCGTCTGGGGGCCAAGACAGCTGGGATGCGCACAGGGCCCAAGGGGACAAATCCACCATGGCTGGAGCTGGCACACAAAAGCTAAAGCCTCTCTCGCCATGGGCACTCTAGACGACCAAACCTTACACTATTTCTCTAGAACAGGCATCATTTCCACCCCAACAGGCCTTGTGTCTCAAGTGCACTTCGCGCTCCTTCCCCAGGGTCCCACCCCCATCATGTACCCAGGAGCCTGCTCATCTGAGAAGGGGCAATGTCGAGGCGGTCTTGACGGCCTGTCTTCCTGGACACCACTCCGCAAGTCCCAGGGCATCTGGGTCCCATGTCCCTTTTTATCATACGGAATCGTGACTTACCTGAGTGTCTGTCTGTCACCTAACTGGGGGCGGAGGAAGAGGAAAGCTCTCCTTGAAGGCAGTCTCTCCTCCGTCCCTGGATCCCCAACTCCCAACAGTGTGCATGGCCCACGAGGGCTTGGCAAACAATGACTGCTTGGACAGTGCACATGTCCTATGCAGTAGTTACTACATGCCCCACACAGTAGTTACTAACCACAGGTGGCTACTTAAATGAAATTAAGTGAAGTCAAATAAGTTCCTCAGCCACACTAGCCATACTCTAAGTGCTTAATAGCCAGCTGTGGCTAGCACCTACCATACTGGACAGTGCGGATATAGAGCATTTCCATTATCACAGGAAGTTTTATAGTACAGTGCTGGTCTAAACAATTCTGGAGCATTTCACCAGGATTAATACGAGCCCTCAAACATCTCAAATCTCAATTTACGGCCATTCCTTGTTTCATTATTGATAACCTTCCACCTTTCATTCTTGACAACACAATAAAAATGCTGGTTCTTCAATAGCAAACTTTCTGTCTGAATTTTTCATAAGCTTACTACAGCAGGATAATGCCGCATCACATCTGATACATGCAACATGGATTCATGAATCTCAGAATAATGACGTTGAGTGAAAAGGCAGACACCTCTCCCCCAAAAGTACCTCCACAGAATGCACATCTACGTAAAGCATACACACAATTCCATTGAAATGAAATACCAGAAAATGCAAACTAGAAAGCAAGCCAGTGGTTGTCTGGGGATGGGTAAAGGAAGGGGAAGTAGGCAGGAGGGAGGATTTACAAAGGAGCCTTAGGAGACTTTTCGGGGTAATGCATTCATTCATTGTCTTGATTGTGGTGATAGTTTCACAGATGTCAAACTGTGTTGTGTCAAACTCAACGTGTATAGCGTAAACAGGTATGGCATTTTCTATACGGCAATTATACCTCAATTAAGGTGTTCTAAAAGAAGAGACGGTAATAGGGGCATCTGGGTGGCTCAGTTGGTTAAGCATCCAACTCTTGACTTTGGTTCTGGTCATGATCTCAAGGTTCATAAGTCTGTGCACTGACAGGGTGGAGCCTGCTTGGGATTCTCTCTCTCCCTCTCCCTCGTTCATAAACTTAAGAAAAGAGAGAGAAAGTAATCAGAGGCTATCTGCAGATATTTGAGGGGATGACATGGAAGAAGTGGTGACCTTGCAATGCTTCAGTTCCCACCTCATCGAGGACATCAAATCCGGATTCCAGTTTAGGCTTTTCTTAATTATCTGCTGCGCACACACTTGTCACGTGTTCTGTCAGCATCTAAAGTCACATTACATACAGAAATCCACCCACCCAAATCTGTCCTTCTCAAGAGGAACATTCTCTCCTGTGCTCAGACTCAACACTATTTCCTATGTTCCTTTACTCTAAGCATTACATCTGATCTAGTCCCACCCATAACTAATCCTCCCCAAACCTCTCCTTTCCATTGGAACAACCTCACTTTGAATCCTCGCTACTTACTGCACTTTATTTCCTTAGCCCCAGAGTTCCCCTGCTCTATTTAGTCTGCTTTGCTACATAATGTTATACATAATGTACATACACAATGTTAGCTACCAAAGGCAGAGCTCCTTGGGCTAACTCTTACAGCCTTCCCAGGATAGGCCCCGCTCCCTTTTGGTCTATTTGCCTACCACATCCAAATTCCCCTTCCACTGTACCCTGCCTCTCCACACCCTCCCAGCTCCGGATCCTACAAGGAGTATCCCTCTTGTACTATGAGCCAAACCCAGCAACTCCTGATTAGCCTAGAGGTAAACAACTGACGGAAGCTGTCGATCCACACGGTAGGTGCTGAACCACTCACATTCTCAATGGAATCTCAATGCCAGCATGCAGCTTGGTTAAGCAGTGCCACATACTAGGCACAAAGGATGCAGAACACGCAAGTCAGACCCAGGTGTCAGTAGAGAGAACAGAAGAACACACTTCATATCCACTAGGATGACTATAACCAAAAGGACAGACAGTAACAAGTGCTGATGAGCATGTGGAGAAACCGGAAGTCCCACACAGTCCAAGCTGGTGGGAAGGTAAAACTGTGCAGCTGCTCTGCAAAAGGCTGGCAGTCCCCCAGAAAGTTAAACATAGGGGCGCCGGCGGGGGGGCCTCAGTCGGTTGACCATCTGACTTTGGCTCAGGTCATGATCTCATGGTGTGAGGGTTCGAGCCCCTCATCGGGCTCTCTGTTGGCACAGAGCCCACTTCAGATCCTCTGTACCCCTCTCTCACTGCCCCTCTGCGCATGCTCTCTCAAAAATAAAAAAAGAAACTTAAAAAAAAAAAAAGAAAGTTAAACAGTCACCTTATGACCCAGCAATTCCAGTCCTAGATATGAACCTAAGAGAAATGAAATGAAACATGTCCACACAAAAACTTGCACACAAATATTCATAGCATCGTTATTCACGATAGCCAAAAAAGAGGAAACCACCCAAATGGTACCAACTGATGTAAAGAGCACAAACTCCCAGTAAGAAAAATAATTTGGGCCCTTAGAAAAACTAAAAAAGTCAACAAGGGAGGAGAGATGAGCAACCACAAGATGTTCCACAGAGATGACAACCTTCCCACTCGTGCTAAGCTGGGCTGAAAAAGACTTCCCTAAGATTCTCCCCAGTATCCTTGTGGTAATTCCTCCCAGCCAGTCCATGTGAGTGATGAGCAGGACAGAGACAGCCTTGACTGCATACGCTATTCCCATGCCTTGAAAGAAACAGCTCTTAGCCACAACTTTCTCATTTTGCCAAATTCAATCCCTTTCCAGTGCCTGAGACGTTTCTACTTCTGACTCTGCCAGTTGACACTGCTTTTAACTGGAAAGGCCTTCTTGCTCCTTCTCACCATCCTTGGGTAACACAAATAACGCCTCCAAAACTGAACAAATTTCTGTCTTCAGTTGGCCTCTCTACTCACACATGCAGAAAATTACCACTAACATTGATGTGCTCTACCAATAGACACGCTTGGAGCCTGGGTCCTGCTTCAGATTCTGTGTCTCTGGCTCTCTCTGCCCCTCCCCTGTTCATGCTCCGTGTCTCTCTCTCTCTCTCTCTCTCAAAAATAAACTTTAAAAAAATCCTTCTTTTTAAATTTTTTTTAATCTTTTTTTATTTTTTTGAGAGACAGAGCACAAGTGGGGGAGGGGCAGAGAGGGAGAAGGAGACAGAATCTGAAGCAGGCTCCAGGCTCTGAGCTGTCAGCACACAGCCCCATGCGGGGCTCGAACCCACAAACCGTGAGATCATGACCTGAGCTAAAGTTGGAAGCTTAATCAACTGAGCCACCCAGGCGTCCCCAAAAAATCTTTTTTAAGTAAAGAAAACAATTAAGTTTCGAAATGACGAACAGTAACTACCAGTTGCTGAATAAAACGCAGGCTACACCAAAAAACACTGGTAACCACTGTTAAACACTGGTAAACACTGTCACGGGCAACAGGAGGTAGGTCATTCATCACGGCAGCAAGACTGGACAAAATGTACCATGTGATTCCTTTCTGGCTTCATGATTTTATAATCAGCTACCAAGAGCATCATAAAGTGTAAATTCTGATGAACAAAATTATTTCAAGAAACCATTATTTCATATAATTCCTCATCCTGAAGATATGTAATTAGAGGAAAGCAATGTACCCTGCCTTTTTAATAGGAATTGTACCAGCTGACAAGTAGGAAAAAATTTTGAACAGATGAATGCCAGAAGGAATGATTGAAATAGAAAAAAAAAAAAAAATAAAATTATTCTGCAACCCTGAATGAAAAGGAAAGATTCAGGTCAAGATCATCGATGATGCTAATACCATAGATGAAAGGTGGGTGGGGAATTAAAGATCCACAAGGCACTGAAACAGCATTTCACAGATCACTTCCTAATCACAGAGGCTGGGAAGGAAGAGCAGTACAGAACTGTGACTACCCTAATACAGCGATTAAACTTATTCCCACCAACAGTGGGATAATCAGACATTATGAAATGTTCTTGTCAAAAACACATAACCTAAATTTACCCAAGCTTTTAGTTGTAATTTCCAGGACACAAGAAATACCAGGGCTAGAGGAACACATTGACTATCAAAGGATGCAACCTGCCAAACCCAGAATGTGGAACATTCTGTTAAGACAATTGGCTTGATCTTTTCAAAGTTAATGACATAAAAGCAGGGAGGGGAAGGGATCACAGTCTAGATGAAAAGACTTGAGCATTTAGGGGTGAAATGTCATGATAATATCTACTTTATTTTGTATTAGGTCAACCAACAGAACAGATAGAGCAAACAGACTTGACCCTGCAATAACACAGGTCTCAACTGTGTGGGTCCACTTATATGTGTACTTTTTACAGGACAGTACTGTAACTATATTTTCTCTTACTATTTTCTTAACGTTTTTTCTCTAGCTTACTTTATTGTAAGAATACTGTATATAATACATGTAACATACAAGTGTTTATGGGTGTGGCTTCTGGTCAACAGTAGTCTATTAATAGTTAAGTTTCTGGGGAGTCAGAAGTTATACTTGAATTTGACTACATGGGGACTTGGTACCCTTAACCCCTGCACTGCTCAAGGATCAACTGCTGAAATTAGGTAGGAGTGTGTGTGTTCGTATATTTTATGATTCTATTTACTTGCATTTTTTCATAACAGAACACTTAACTTATTAGATGTTTATTTATTTATTTAGAGAGCATGTGAGTGAGCAGGGGAGGGGCAGAGAGAGAGGGAGAGAGAGAATCCCAAGCAGGCTTCTCGCTGTCAGAGCAGAGGCCAACGCAGGGCTCGAACCCACAAACCGTGAGATCACGACCTGAGCTGAAACCAAGAGTCCGACGCTTAAGCGACTGAGCCACCCAGGTGCCCCCGGAACAGAACATGTGAAAAAGAGATGGCTACTCCACATTAGAGGAAGAGTGGCTTCCTGAAGCAGTACTGTTAGAGCATGACCTCTGACCAGATCACATTCTGATACTTAACCCCCAGGATTCCCCAACTTCATCGTGGGCTGTTAGACCTGCCAAGGAACTTCAACATGCAGAAGTGCCTCAAATAAAACCTTCCAAAGTACTGCAGGTGTGCTTAGACAGTTGAGCACTTAGTTCAGATTTAAGTAATCCTTTGCATCTAGTCATACAATTCCCTCCCATTTTTTTTGTTTGTTTTAGAGGGTTGTGTCTGTGATAAGACTTCAGAAAGTTAAGAAGTGTGGGAGGGGTTTGTAATAAAGAATAATAAATAACATGGTCTGCTTAGTTTACTGTGTTGAGACAGAAGAGCTTGAAAGGGCACAAATTCTAGTAAACATTCTTTTTTTTTTTTTTTTTCCTCCCCTATAGGGAATGAGAATACAAGCAAAAGCAGAAGAGGGGCAGAGAGAGAGGGAGAAAGAAGCTCAAGCAGGCTCCATGCCCAGCACAGAGCCCGACCAAGTGGTGAGATGCTCGATCTCACATCATGACCTGGGCCAAAATCAAGAGTGAGGTGCTTAACCAACTGAGCTACCTAGGTACCCTGGTAAACATTCCTTCTGATTCCTGAGGGACGGTGGGCAGAAATCCTTAAAGTTTCCATTGTTTTCCCTTCCCTTACTCCCTTAGCCTTTTTCATCTTTAACCTCCACACAACAAAAGCTATCTGCAGCCTAGAACAAACTGACCCATCATTTTTAGTTCAATATTGCCAAGACTATCCTCACCCCAACAGGTCTTCAAATTTACTAGCATAAAGTTATAGAAAGCATTCTTTATTTTATTATGATTTACTGTGGCAAAATATGCAGAACATAAAATTTACCATTTTAACCTTACTAGCTTTATAAACAAATTTTCACATCTACAATTCAATTTCCTTCCTCACATGTAAGAGAGAGACTTCCTGCCCACCTCTAACTGGTTGTAGGGTTGTAGGGAGGATTCCACGTGTGAATAGGTAAAGCAGCCTTGTAAACAATAAAACACTTTACATGCATACAACTTCTCTGAAGTCAATATGGGACTGACAGTAGAGAATATGATTCTTGCCTTGTCTCTCCTACAAACAGGATGAGATTTTAAAAGATTTCAGTTAACACTATTCCCATATGTTTTTTGAATCCATTAACCTAGAGACTGTTTTCCTATAGCTCTCACTCACCCCAAAGCTACCCATCCTTTCATTTCTACATCTCACTTCTGTTATGGTTGCTGGATGAACTTCTTCACTTTTACCCAAAGGCTTAACTATCAAAAAAGCCTGTTGGTTAAGTGACTAAACTTTCTGCCAGAATACAGCTGGCTGTTCAAAAACCAGACACTAGTTCCCTGAATTCTAAGAACTATCTGAGAAACAGAACTATGTAAAGGATCATATAAGGATACTCTGGGACCTATCTCTAGGAAAGAGTGACTCTATTAATGCCAAGTTCATTAGTCAGGGTTCTCCAGAAATACAGAACCACCAGAACCACCAGAACCACCAGATGGAGAAAAAGAACTTACTGGCTCTGCTGGCACCATAAAAAGTCCAAATTTTGCCAATTACCTTCAAGTGAGATTTTAAATATAATGTTAAGGGGCACCTGGGTAGCTCAGTCAGTTAAGCGTCTGACTCTTGATTTGGGCTCAGGTCATGGTGTCACAGTTCATGAGTTCAAGCCCTGCATCAGGTTCTGCACTGATGGCGTTTGGGATTCTGTCTCCCTCTCTCTCTTCCTCTCCCCTGCTTGCTCTCTCCCAAAATAAACTTAAAAAAAATATATATGTTGTTAAAAATAAACTTCAAAAATAATACACTTCATATACATGAGATTTACATATACAACAATGTATACGATCATATAAATATATACGTGAGCATATAAACACATACACAAAATTTCTACATATGCCATTTATTACAAGGAAGTAGCTCACATGATTAAGGAGGCCAAGATCTGCAGTGTGAGGGTCTGACAACCAGGAGAAAACCTTCAGAGAGAGTGAATTCTCTCTTGCTCAGCCTTTTGTTCTAGGCAGGACTCTACCGATTGGATGAGGGCAAGGTGCTTTGCTCAGTCTACAGATTCAAATGTTCATCTCATCCAGAAAGATCCTCACAGATAGAGCCAGAGTAACGCTTTACCCAAATAAGCGGGCATCCGGGCCCCAGTCAGGCTGACACAAAATAAGCCACCAGGCCAAGGGGTAGGCACAGAAAGCTAACAGAGTCAGGTGAAATGAGGAACTGTGATGCTCAGGCACAGGCCCAGCTCTTTGGGCTGAGAAGGAAATGCTAACGAACAGCAATGTCACAAGTTTCACAACACTGCTTCTATTTCAAGGGTTACATTACTGAAGAGTAGGTTTAACAGGACTAACACCGGGCTCACACAATTTCGGCAAAACGAAGATCCACCCGCCAAACACGATCGCCAACAGACAGCTTGCTTCGGACAACATTTAGAGAGATCACTGCTGAATACTAACTCAAGGTGAAGGACACAGCTACCCTGATAAAAAAGGAAAAGGGACGAACATTTCACATTCCATAATTATGTGCTTTTCTACCACACCACACTGCATGGCTGAGCACACCACGAGGTGGTAAATCAGTTTATGTAACTTTATTCTTCCTTGGTTGGGATAGTTGCTTTAGAACAGAGCTTCTCCGTTTCCCCATTGCTGCTTACTAGCCTCAATGTAACTATGAAATCATATTTCAAGGGCAGAGATCTGTCCGCTAAGATGCAGTTTGGCTTTATTTGAGAGGAAGAGTGTGTATGAAGAGAAGCTACTGATCTTAATTTCCTCATTTGTAAGAACATCGCACTATGGTGCAACATCACCACCGTCTATTTCCAGAACTTTTCATCACAGCAAACAGATACTCCATACAGATTAAGCAAGAACTCCCCAGGTGCCGCTCCCCTAGCCCTTAGCAATGTCCACTTTCTGTCCATGAATCTTCCTTTTCTAAAGAGCTCACGTGAGTGGGATCATACGATATTCATCCTTTCGTGTTTGGTTGACCTCACTTGCACGTTTTCAAGGTTCATCCGCGTTGCAGCGTGCACGCTTCAGTCCTTCAGGCGGTGAATAACACACCACTGCGTGTAAATACCAAATTTGGTTTATATCCTTTTATCTGCTGATGATGTGGGTTATTCCTACTTTTGGACTGTTGTGAGCAATTCTCCAGCGAACGACTGTGTGAATATCTGTCTGAGATCCTGTTTTCACATCCACCTGAGAGTGGCTTTGCCAGGACATACAGTGAGTCTGGGTTCTGACTCTAGCTTTCCACAGGGCCAGCACTATTTCACCTTCTCAGCAGCAACAGCAAGACGTCCAATTTCTCCACATCCTCACCTCATGTATTCTTCATGTTGCTGTTGTGTTTTAAATAATAGTCATCACTGAGGTGCCTGGGTGGCTTGGCTGGTTTTGGCTCAGATCATGATCTCACAGTGTGTGGGATTGAGCCCCGCATCAGGCTCAGTGCCGACAGCATGGAGCCTGCCTTGGATTCTCTCTCTCCCCAACTCTCTCTGCCCCTCCCCAACTCACACTCTCTCTCAAAATAAATAAATAAACGTAAAAAAAATAATGAATAGGGATGCCTGGGTGGCTCAGTCGGTTGGGCGTCCGACTTCGGCTCAGGTCATGATCTCACAGTTCGTGGGTTGGAGCCCCGCATCGGGCTCTGTGCTAACAGGTCAGAGCCTGGAGCCTGCTTCAGATTCTGTGTCTCCCTCTCTCTCTGACCCTCCCTCGTTCATGCTCTGTCTCTCTCTGTCTCAAAAATAAATAAACATTAAAAAAAAAATAAAAAAAAATGAATAGCCATCACAGTCACTGTGAAGTGGTATCTCACTGTTGGCTTAATTTATATTTCCCTAATGACTGGTGATGTGCATTTTGCGTATCTTTGAAGAAATGTTTATGCAGGTCCTGTGCCCCTTTTGAATTGTGTTGTTTGTTGCTGAGTTGTAGGGAGTTGTGTGTGTGTGTGTGTGTGTGTGCGTGTTTAAGTAAGCTCCATGCCCAACATGGGGCTTGAATTCATGACTGTGAGATCAAGAGTCGCAGCTCTTACAGACTGAGCCAGCAAGATGTAGGAGTTCTTCAAATATTCTGAATATTAATGTCTCATCAGATGTATGATTTACAGGTATTTTCTCTCATTCTGAGGGTTGTCTTTTTACTCTCTTGATAGTGTCTTTTGAAGCACAGAAGATTTTTTGATCAAATCCAATTTACTTGTTTTTCCTGTTGTTGCCTGTGCTTTTGGTGTCACATTTACAAAATCACTATCAAACCCATGCACAAAACTTTCCCTTATGTTTTCTTCTAAGAATTTTATAGTTTTAATCTTTAGATTTAAGTCTTTGATTAGCTTAAAACATTTTTTAATGTTTATTCATTTTTTGAGAGAGCACAGCGCACGTGCATGAGTAGGAGAGGGGCAGAGAGAGGGGGAGACACAGAATCCGAAGCAGGCTCCAGGCTCTGAGCTGTCAGCACAGAACCCAACACGGGGCTCGAACTCACGAACCACGAGATCATGCCCTGAGCTGAAGTCGGACACCTAACTGACTGAACCAGCCAGGCACCCCAGTCTTTGATTAGTTTTAATTTTTGTTCATAGTCATAGCTAAGGGTCACTTTGGCAGGTACGTGTTTTCCAGTACCATTACCGTTTGGTGAAGACACTGTCCTTTTACCACTAGGCGGATTTAGCACCCTTGTGGAAGTTCAACTGACCATGTATGTGAAGGTCAGTTTCTGGGCTCTATATTCTACACATGTATCCAGATGCCAATATCACAATGTTTTGATTACTGTGACTTTGTAGTAAGCTTTGAAATCACAAAGTGGGACACCTCCTACTTCGTTTTGAGCTTTCAAGATTGTTTTGACTATTCAGGGTCCCATGATTCTCTATATAAATTTTAGAATGCATTTTTCTATTTCTGCAAAAAGTCACTGAGATTTTAATAAAGACTGCACTGAATCTGTAGATGGTTTTGAGTAATACTGTCATCCTAATAGACTTTTCTAATCCAAAAACATGAGCTATCTTTCTATTTATATCTTCTTTCAATTTTTCAGCAGTTTTATAGTTTTCAGGCCTTTCACGTACCAAGTTAATTTTTAAACATTTTTTATTTTAAATTCCAGTAAACATACAGTTTTATACTAGTTTCAGGTGTACAATATAGTGACTCAACACTTCCACACATCACCCAATGTTCATCACTACAAGTGCATTCCTTAATCCCCATCACCCATCACCCATTTCACCCATCCCCCGCTCTCCTCCCCTCTGGTAGCCATCAGTTTCTTCTCTATAGTTAAGAGTCCGCTTCTTAGTTTGTCTCTCCTTTGCTCAATTATTTCTTAGATGCCACATGTGAGTGAAATCATAGGGTACTTGTCTTTCCTAGCAAGCTAATTTTATTCTTTTTGATGCTATTTTCCGTGGAACTATTTTCTTGGTTTCCTTTTTGGACAGTTTGTTGTTAGTATATAGAAATGCAGCTGGTTTCTTTGTGTGTGCATTTGCTATCCTGTAACTTTGCTAGATTAGTTTATTAGCTCTAATGGGTTTTTATTTATTTTTAGTATGAAATCTTCAGATATTCTACATGTATAAGAGCATATCATCCACAACAGAGATAATTTTACTCTTTCCTTTCCCATTCCTATGCCTTTTTTTCCTTCTTGCCAGTTTGGTCAGGCTAGAACTTCCAGGACTATTATGAATAGAAGTGGCAGCAGTGGGCATCCTTGCCTTGCTCCTGATCTCAGAGGAAATGCTATCAGCCTTTCACCATTATCATGGTCACTGAGTGCTTTTCATATATGGCTTTTATTATGTTGGAAGTAATTGCCTTTTATTCCTAGTGTTCTGAGTCATGAAAAGCTGAATTTTGTCAAAGCTTTTTTTTTTTTTTTTTTTTTTTTTTTTTTTTTTTTACATCAAATGAGATGATGTTTTGTTTTTGTTGCTGCTGTTCCTTTTACTCCGTTAATGTGGTGTACAAGTACCGTATACGGTATACACTGATCACTTTTTCAATGTGAAATCATCCTAGCATCCCAGGAACAAATCCCACTTGTTCATGACAAATAATCCTTTTAATATGCTGGGAAATTTTATTTGCTGGTATCCGTTCAGGAGTTTTTCAATCACTGTAGTTTTCCTTTTTCTGTAGTGTTTGCCTGGCTTCGGTATCAGAGCAATGCTGCCCTCATTGAAGGAGTTAGTAAGTGTTTCCCCTCTGATTTCTGGGAAGAATCTGAGGATCAGTATTAGTTCTTTAAATGCATTCACCAGAGAAGACATCAGGTCCAGGGCTTCTCTTTGTTGGGAGGTTCTAGACAACTGATTTCATTTCGTTACTTGACAACAAGTGTAATTTTTTATGGAGTCAGTTTTGGTAGTTTACATTCCTAGAAATTATTAATTTCATCCAGATATTGAATCTGTTGGTGTATAGGTGTTTATACAACTCTCTTATAATCCATTTTTTTCTGTAGAATTGGTAGTAACATCCCCACAAAGTTCATTTCTGACTTTAAGTGACATGAACTTTTTCCCCCCTTAGTCAATCTAGCTAAAAGTTTGTCTGCTCTAATCTTTACAATTTCCTTTCCTTCTACTGGCTTTGGCTTTGGTTGGTTCTTTTTTTTTCCAGTTCCTTAGGAAATAAAGTTAGGTTGTTGATTGGAGAGGTTTCTCCTTTTTCACAGCCATAAATTTCCCCCTTAGCTCTGCTTTGCTGTGTCCCAAAGTTCTGGTGTACTGACTTTTCATTTAATTAACCTGAGTATTTAAAAATTTCCCTTGTGATTTCATCTTTGGCCCATTAGTTAAGAGTGTGTTGTTTAATACCCATAAATCTATGAATTTTCCAGTTTTCCTCCTGTGACTGATTTCCTTTTTTTTTTTTTAAAGTAGGCTTTGCACCCAGCATGGAACCCAATGTGGAGCATGAACTCACAACTCTGAGATCCAGACCCGAATTGAGATCAAAAGTCAGATGCTTAACTGACTGAACTACCCAGGTGCCATATCCTGTGACTGATTTCTAACTTTATCTCAATATTGTGGTCAGAAAAGACATTTTATATGATATCTACCTTGCAAAATCTACTGAGACTTAAACTGTAGTCTAACAGCAGGTGTGTCTTGGAGAAGGTCCCATAGGCACTTGAGAAGAACTTGTGCTGTTGTTGGGTGGGGTCCTGTCTCTTAGATCTGGTTGGGTTATTGTTATTCAAGTTGTCTATTTCCTCACTTACTTTCTCTCTGGTTCTACCCACTCTCCAATATCATTGTAAAATCGTCTATTTCTCCCTTCAGTCCCGTCAGTTTTGGATTCATATAATTTGATGGCCTGTCATCAGGCATGTAAATGTTTATCATTAGTTTATCTTCTTCCTGTACTGAACATTTTATTAACATATGTCCTTCTTTGTCTCATAACTTTTTTCATTTAAAATCTATCTTGGGGCGCCTGGGTGGCTCAGTCGGTTAAGCGGCCGACTTCGGCTCAGGTCATGATCTCGCAGTCCGTGAGTTCGAGCCCCGCGTCGGGCTCTGTGCTGACAGCTCAGAGCCTGGAGCCTGTTTCCACTTCTGTGTCTCCCTCTCTCTGACCCTCCCCCACTCATGCTCCGTCTCTCTCTGTCTCAAAAATAAATAAACGTTAAAGAAAAATTAAAATAAAATAAAATAAAATAAAATCTATCTTGACTCATACCAGTACAGCCATCTCAGCTCTCTTTCAGTTACATAAATTTGCATGGATTATCTTTTTCCATTCTTCCACATTCAAATTTTTTATGTCTCTGGATCTAAATTGAGTCTCTTGTACACAGCAAATAGTTGGATCACGTTTTTTTCTATTCAATCTGCCCATCTGCTTTACACGGAGAGTTTAATGGATTTTCATTTAAAGTAATTACTGGGGCGGCTGGGTGGCTCAGTCAGTTGAGCGACTGACTTCAGCTCAGGTCATGATCTCATGGTGAGTTCGAGCCCCGCTTTGGACTCTGTGCTGACAGCTCAGAGCCTGGAACCTGCTTCAGATTCTGTGTCTCCCTCTCTCTCTGCCCCTGCCCTGCTCACACTCTGTGTCTCTCTCTCTCAAAAATAAATATTTTAAAAAATACTTAAAAAAATAAATTACTGACAAGGAAGGATTTATTTCTGTGACTTTGGTGTTTGTGTTCTATGCATCTTAGAGCTTTTTTGTCATTCTGCATGACTGTCTTCTATGTTTAGTTGATTTTTCGTAGTGAAATATTTAATTACCTTTCCATTTCCTTTTGTGTGTATTCTATAGCTATTTTCTTTGTCATTACCCCTAGATTACATTTAACATCCTAAAGTTATAACACTTTTATGTGCACTTATACCAGCTTTAGTAACACAAAACCTCAGCTCCTTTACAGCTCTGACCCAACCCCCTTTCAGTTACAGATGTCACATCTTTATGTACTATGCATCCAAAAACATAATAATTTTAAAAACTGTATTAGTCTCTTGGAGTGCCTGTGCAGTTTAGTTGGTTAAGCGTCCAATTCTTTTTTTTTTTTTTAATGTTTTTTTTTTTTAATGTTTATTTATTTTTGAGACAGAGAGAGACAGAGCATGAAAGGGGGAGGGGCAGAGAGAGAGGGAGACACAGAATCGGAAGCAGGCTCCAGGCTCTGAGCCATCAGCCCAGAGCCCGACTCGGGGCTCGAACTCACGAACCGTGAGATCGTGACCTGAGCTGAAGTCGGACGCTCAACCGACTGAGCCACCCAGGCGCCCCAAGCTTCCAATTCTTGATTTCACATCAGGTCATAATCTCATGGTTCATGAGATCAAGTTCCACATTGGGCTCTATGGTGACAGTGCAGAGCCTGCTTGGTCTTCTCTCCCCACCCCCACCCCCGCATCTCTCTGCCCCTCCCCCTGCCCGCGCACTCACTCTCTCTCATAATAAATAAATATTAAAATATATATATACATACACACACACACAGGGGCACCTGGGTGACTCGGTCAGTTGAGCATCAAACTTTGGCTTGGAGCATGATCTCACGGCTCTTGAGTTCAAGCCCCATGTCAGCTCTGTGTTGACAGCTCAGACACAGCCTGTCAGATTCTGTGTCTCCCTCTCTCTGCCCCTCTCAAAAATAAACACTAAAAATTTTTTTTAAATATATACATATATAGTCTCTTAAATTACAAAGAAAACAAAAGGCAGAGCTATAAACCCAAGCTACAATAGTGCTAGCTTTTATAATTTTCCAGGTATTTACTTTTACCAGAAATCCTTATTCATTTATAAGGTTTTGAGTTACTGTCTAGTGTCCTTTCTTTTCAAAGGTGAAGGACTCCCTTCATGTAGGCCAGGTATAGGGGTAATGGTCTGTCTACTTTGCTTTATCTGGGAATCTCTTAATCTCTTCCTCATTTTTGAAGGACAGTTTTACCAGATACAGGATGCTTGGTTGACAGCTTCTTCTCTTCAACACTTTGAACACATCAACCCATGCCTTCTGGCCTCCAAGGTTTCTCATTAGAAATCTACTCATAATCACATTGGTGAAAATAAGATGAAAGAAAGCTATCTTCCTCTCAACGCTACAGATGTTAATAACGTACCTTATTGCGTCTTATGCCACAAAACCCTTTCCTACAGTATTGTGATGCAAACATAGTTGTAGCCTCATTTTAACACCAATCAGAGCTTAAGCAAAAGGAAACAAAGATTTCAGGTATAAACACTGAGGTCTTCAAAGCCAAAAATTATTACAGATTTCCAAACTAGAAAGGAAAAGCCCACTGAAGCACCCCAGATTTTAATTTTCTTTTTTTTTTTTTAAATGTTTATTTATTTTTGAGACAGACAGAGCATGAGCGGGAGAGGGGCAGAGAGAGAGAGGGAGACACAGAATCCAAAGCAGCTCCAGGCTCTGAGCTGTCAGCACAGAGCCTGACGCGGGGCTCGAACTCACAGACCGTGAGATCATGACCTGAGCCGAAGTCGGACACTCAACCGACTGAGCCACCCAGGCACCCCTAATTTTCAATAAAATAAATATTAGTCTCTAATAACCCACCTAAAACAAGAAGTTCTTTGGAGTCCCTTTTAAAAAAAAAGAACGAAAAGTCTTGAGACAAAAAAGTGAGAAAACCACCGTAGATTATCTCTAGCCACTATCAGTCCATGTCTCGCTCTGCACCATTGGTGATGGAATCACAAACACCCCAATCAGCCCCTGGCTGCACCTAGGTTTTTTGGTCCTTATAGCCCAGAAAGCTGATTTCTGGTGACCTGACAGCTTGTCTTCTCCTTTTGAAAAATTTTCCATCTTATTTATTGTCTCCATTCTTTTGTTTTTCCCATTTTTTCCTATTTTCCTTTTTCTTATTTTTCTTTGTTCTATTTTCTTAAATTTTTTTTTCATTCTTTTTGTCTTTTCTCATTTTTCTCCTTTTTCTTTTATTAGCATAGTCAGTAAGCATAACTACTGTTTTGTATCATTAGTGTTGTTAGTACAACTGGGTTAGGAGATCATCATGCAGCAGGGCCTCACGGCCATCTCTGCTAACATACTACCCATATCGACAATTATGAGCTCCTCAAGACCACTGGCCAGGGTAACTTTGCCAAAGTGAGGTTGGCCCAGCACATCTTGACCGGGACAGAGGCGGTGAAGGTCATTAAGAAGAGTGAGCAGAGCTCCTCCAGCCTGCAGGGACTTTGCTGTGAAGCACGCAGCATGGAGGCCTTGAATCATACCAATACTGTAAAGTTATTTGAGGTGAGTGACACTGAGGAAGCACTATTCCTTTTTTAGAGTACATTAGTGGAGGAGACATGTTCGGTTATTTATTGGACCATGGCCACATGACAGAAAGGGGCCAGAGGCAAATTCCAGCAGCTAGTATCCACTGTGCAGTACCGCCATCAGAATGGTACAATCCATAGGGACCTGAAGCCAGAGAACCTGCTTTGTGGCATGCAGCTAAATATAAAAATTTCAGACTTTGGCTTTAGCAATCAGTTCATCATTGGCCATAAGTGGAATACCTACTCTAACAGGCCCCCTCATGCTACCCCAGAACTCTTCCTGTGCCAAAAAGTACAACGATCCACCATGGTGGATGTGTGGAGCATAGGAGTCATTCTGGCACCATGGTTACCAGTGTCCCAGCCTTTTGTGGGAGAGGACTTCTGGCAGCTATGGAAGCAGATCCTGAGGGGGCAATACCACATTGCAATATTCTTATCTGTTTAATGTGAAAACCTCTTGAGAAAACTGATGGCCCTCAACCCCAGTGACAGTAGAACGTTAGAAGATATTATGGGGGGGGGGGGGGGCGCCTAGGTGGCGTCTGACTCTTGATTTTAACTCAGGTCATGATCTCATGGTTCATGGGATTGAGCAAGACTCCTCGCTGACAGCATGGGGCCTGCTTAGGACTTTCTCTCTAGCTCTCTCTGTCCCTCTTCTCCCCTGCCCCTGCCCACCCTCTCTCTCTCTCTACCTCTCCCTCTCAAAAATAAATAAACTTAAAAAGAAAAAAAAAAAGATAAAATGGCCCATGGATAAATATGGGCCAGGAGGAGAAACTCAGATCTTACACAGAGCTGCCTCATGACAACAAGAACCGCTGGTGTGACCAAGGTGATGATGAACATGAGCTATGGGTGGGACCAGATCCAGGACCCATCAACAGGCTGGATGTATGACAGTGTGATGGCCACCAAAGTGATCCAAGCTCAAGAAATCCAAGGTGGAGGGCCACCCCATCACAGTAAGGCCCTCCCCTTCTGCTGACTCCAACAGCTGCATTCTTTCTCCAACCCAGAAGGTTCAGCAGGTGTCTAACGATGAAGTGAAGAATACCTACAGCAAGCCTGCTATCCCCACCTGGTTCTCCAAGGCAGAGAATCAGTGGCCCGAGGAGGACCAGGAGTCAGGATAAAAGGCCACAGGGCCTTCTCATCCCCTACGCAGGCTGGAGCTGAGGACCACCATCCCCAGCTCAGCCCCCTAGCATTGGTGGGCCTCCTCCTCCACCACCAGTAGCATGGCGCCAGAGGGAACCAACTGTCCTCAAGGTGTGTCATTGAAAGAAAATCTGCTCCAAACCAGACAGCCTGATAGTATGACCCAAGCCTCTGCCTCTGGGGAAGGGAGGCGGGGGCGGGGGGGGGGGGGGGGGCAGGTCCTTCAAGTTTATTCTAAGACACTTCTGTTCAGGCTGCCCAGCAAGAATCAGAACAGCAAACAAAACAGAATGAAGCCAATTGAATTTCTCATGGTGGATGGCCAAGGCAGAAATCAAATCAAAGACCGTGGGGAGGTTGAGCTGTGCTCCCTGCATTTTAAATGTAGAGAAAGAAGATGCTGAGCTCCAGGGAGCCTGGCAACACAGTACAGATCAACCAGAGACTGGACACAAAGAGCCGTGGGCAGGAGCAATGTAAGAAGTACATGCTGTGCGTGCAAGACGCTTGGGCAAGAGGAGTTGGTAAGTATTGATAAGGAAGTCTTTACCTCTGTCATATACTATTTGTTTTCTAAATGTCTATTTCTGGTTGTTGTTCATTTCTTCCTTTACTGATATTTTTGTATTTAGTTGAATTTTTAATGTAATTTTTACATACCATTTCAATTCCCTCTTCTTTCCTCTTGTGTATATTTATTATTTTCTTAGTAGTTACGTCAGGGATTACAATTAACATCTTAAACTTATAATAACCTAGTTTAAACAATATCAATTCATTTCAATAGTATACACTCTGTTCTAATCTCTGTCCTTTCTCTATATTACCAAAGATTACATCTATATACACTGTGTGGCTGTTATGACAAATTTATAACTTTCATGTTATAAATGTAAGAAAAAAGAGAACAAAAAGAGCAAGAATACTGGCTTTTAAATTTGCCCGCATAGTTATCCTTACCAGTGTTATTTCTCCTTATGGCTTTGAGTTAGCATCCAGTGTCTTTTCACTTCATCCTGAAGAACTCCCTCTAGCATCTCCTGTGGGGCAGGCGTACCAGTAAGGAATACCCTCAACTTTTGTTCATCATTTGGAAATATCTTAATTTCTCCTTCATTCTTAAAGGATAGCTCTGCCAGACACAGAATTCTTAGTTGATAAGATTATTTTTTTTCTTCTTTCAGGACTTCAAAATATGCCATTTTTACTGTCTTTTGGCATCCATGATTTTTCATAAAAAATCAGCTGTTGGGAGCTCCTGGGTGGCTCAGTGGCTTAGACATCCAACTCTTGATCTCAGCTCCAGTCACGATCTCACACTTCATGAGATGCAACCCTTTGTTGGGCTCAACACTGATAGCACAGAGCCTGCTTGGGATTCTTACCCTCCCTCTCTCTCTGCCCCTCCCCTGCCTCTCTCAAAATAAATAGGGAACATTAAAAAAAAAAATCTTGAAATAAAAAAAAAAATCAGCTGCTAAAATCTTATTTAGAATCTCTTATATATGACAAGTTGATTCTCTTGCTTTCAAGTCCTTGTTGCTTTGAAAGTTCAAGTTACTACTCTACTATAAATGTGCCTTGGTGTAAATCTCCTTTGAGTTTACCCTACTTGGAGTTCATTAACCTTCTTAGATGCGTAGATTCATTAGATTTTGGAAGGTTTGGACCATTATATTTTCAAAAATGTTTTACCCCTCGTATATATTCCCCCTCTGGGGCTCCTGGGAAGTATATTTGGCATGCTTGATGGTGTCCCACAGGTCACTCAGGCTGTGTTACTTTTTGTAATTCTTTTTCCTGTTCCTCAGACTGAATAATTTTGATGGTTTTATCTTCGGCTTGCTGATCTTTTCTTCTGTCTGCTCAAATCTGCTCCTAAACCCTTCTAATAAATTTCATTTCAGTTACTGTACCTTTCTGCTCCAGAATTTTTTTCTTTTTATATATTTTTTCTTGATGTTCTCATTTTGTTCAGACATTGTATTCTCCATTTCCTTTAGTTCTTTGTCCATGGTTTCCGTTACCTCTTTGAGTATATTTAACACAGTTAATTTAACGTCTTTGACTTACAATTCCAATGTCTGAGCTTCCTCCGAGATAGTTTCTGTCCAATTCCTTTGTTTCCTGTGGATGGGACGCACTTTTCTGTTTCTTTATGTTTCAGATTTTTGTTGTTGTTGAGAAATGAACATTCTGAGTACTATAATGTGGTATCCTGGAAATCTCACTCTCTTGTTCATCAGGGATTGCTCATTGTTGCTTGCTGAAAGCTGGAACCGTCCATTTGTAAGCACACCACTCACTTATGAAAGATCAGTAGCCTATCCCTGCGTGAAGCACATCTCCATCCAATCAGGTTCCAGAGTTTCAAAACAGTTGATTCTAACCACTCTCTCTAGGTCAATGGCTTTGACTGGTAGAGGAACTGACCTCCAAAGCTTCCCACTCTGTCATTTTGTGTGATATCACTGTGGTCTATAGCCTCAATTTTTTTTAAGTTTATTTTGAGAGAGAGTGAGCAAGCAGGGGAGGGGCAGGGCAGGGGGGAGAGAGAGGATCTCAAGCAGGCTCTATCTGCACTGTCAGCACAGAGCCCAGTGCGGGGCTCAAACTCACGACCTGTGAGATCATGACCTGAGCCAAAACCAAGAGCCAGATGCTTAACTGACTGAGCCACCCAGGTGTTCCTATAGTCTTAATTTAAATATCAGTGAACGAGTCCAATTTTTAGTCCTTGACCAAACTCAATCAAGTCCTTGAATCACTGCTAATTCTCTCAGCAGAAAATGCCAGGTACATGCCTATTTTTTGAACAGAAGTATGATTTGTTTTCTAGTTTTGGTAAGGGATCAGAATGAGTCACTCCTTCCCTAAATGTTAGTTCTTCCTTAAATCTTTTGTGACCACAGAAGACCATCACAGGAACAGATTTGACATGCGGCAGAAGACGAACATAATCTAATAGCACAGACTCAAAATATCAAACTAGTGGCTCCTGGGTTTAAGTACTGTTCAAAATATTAGAAGTGAAATGTCGTATTAAGAGGTAGTTGACTGGGAACATGGCACAGAATTCCCTTCAGGAGTCATTATTTGGGAATGCAAGCTGGTGCAGCCACTCTGGAAAACAGTATGGAGGTTCCTCAAAAAACTAAAAATAGGAACTACCCTACGACCCAGCAATTGCACGACTAGGCATTTATCCACGGGATACAGGTGTGCTGTTTCGAAGGAACACATGCACCCCCATGTTTATAGCAGCACTATCAACAATAGCCAAAGTATGGAAGGAGCCCAAATGTCCATCAACAGATGAATGGATAAAGAAGATGTGGTGTATATACATACAATGGAGTATCACTCGGCAATCAAAAAGAATGAAATCTTGTCATTTACTACTACGTGGATGGAACTGAAGGGTATTATGCTAAGTGAAATTAGTCAGAGAAAGACAAAAAATACGACTTCACTCATATGAGGACTTTAACAGGTAAAACAGATGAACATAAGGGAAGGGAAACAAAAATAATATAAAAACAGGGAGGGGAAAAAAACAGAAGAGACTCTTAAATATGGAGAACAAACAGAGGGTTACTGGGGGGGGGGGAGGTTATGGGAGGGTAGAGGGGCTAAATGGGTAAGGGGCACTAAGGAATCTACTCCTGAAATCATTGTTGCACTATATGCTAACTAATTTGGATGTAAATATTAAAAAATAAAAAACAAACTGTTGAGTGTGGGGGCACCTGGCTGCCACAGTTGGTAGAGCATCCAGCTCTTGATTTCAGGGTTGTGAGTGCAAGCCCCACACTGGGTGTAGAGATACTTAAAAATAAAATCGTAAAAAAATTAACAACAACAAAAAAAAAAGAGTCATTATTCAACCGTCCAGTGCTCTGAAGAAGAGTTAACACTTCTCTGTGCTCAGCACACATTAGGAACTTGAATATTCCTTTGCCTTAATAGAAGCATCTTTCTGGATGCATACATAAGAAAGGATACAAAGAATGCTCCATACAGGTAAAGTACTTAGCTCTCACTCCAAAAACCTTCTCTCTTTAAAACATGCCTTTTTTTGGGGCGCCTGGGTGGCTCAGCTGGTTAAGTGGCCGACTTCGGCTCAGGTCATGATCTCGCGGTCCGTGAGTTCAAGCCCCGCGTTGGGCTCTGTGCTGACAGCCCAGAGCCTGGAGCCTGTTTCAGATTCTGTGTCTCCCTCTCTCTGACCCTCCCCCATTCATGCTCTGTCTCTCTGTCTCAAAAATAAAAAATAAATGCTAAAAAAAAAAAAATAAAAAAAAAAAAAAACATGCCTTTTTTGAAGTAAGAAATTTCTATCAGTAGGATAAGCTGAGAGTTACAATGGTTGGAAAATTAATGTCCTAACAGTCAGCAATTCCCATCAAACAAATTCTTCCTCCAAAAACAGCCAAACTACATCAACAGTTAACCAGTTAGAGGCTGTAACTATAAATGAGTTCCCCATGAATAGGACATAATCACTGGTTAGGAGCAAAAGGGGAAGTTGAGAACTTCCTTTCAGTATCACCAGAAATGGATACAAGTCAGGGCACCATACCATACCAGCACTGCCTAGGCATCTTTGGTTAATCCTGTCTTTTCAGGAGCAGTTAGCTCTGTTTCCTCTTTCACCAACTCGGCTATGCTTGCCCAAGCAGACCCCTATCTGCGTAAAGCCTGTCAAATAGGCATTCTTGCTTTTAGAGCCACAGTCACCATCTTAGACCAGGCTTATACACATCATACCCATTCTATACAACTTGTAAATCCTTTCAACCAGAGTAATGTCCCTCATATTTTCTTATCTTTTCCTTTCAAATACGTAAATATGGATAGATTATCATGATGAGATGTGGTTAATGTGAAAAAGAGAGGTACCAAAAATCTGTTGCCTTTACAGAACATCATAGAGCTTCCTGCCTACGCTCTTGAACGGTAACATACCTGAAAAACACAAAGCCTGCCGCACCTGGAACTACCTGAGCAGCAGTGCATACCACCTGGATTTCTTACTGTATTGCCCCAGTCTTTCCTCATTTTTAAGGCCTACCGTCCTCTCAAATCTATCACCTCAAATCAATCACTGCCAAAAATCTAGACACCTACTTCCAGGTTTGGCCACATGAACATATTTGGAAGGTCATAAGTCCACTTCTCCCCTTTCCTTGATGCATCTCTCTCAGCCAAGAAAATACAAGTGGGGGAAAGAAATCTGCCCCTGCTTCAAAATGCATATTCAAAACACATAAATACACAGGGACAGACTTACATGTATTATGAGTGAACATTCTAAAATGTAGTTAGATTTTTTCCGTGAGAGAGAGCACAAGCAAGCACATGTGCCCAAGCAGGGGAGCAGCAGAGGGAGAGAATCTTAAGCAGGCTCCATGCTGAGCGTGGAGCCTGACGTGGGGCTCAATCCCACAACCATGAGATCACGACCCCGGCCTAAATCAAGAGTTGGACACTTAACCAACTGAGCCACCCAGGTGCCCCAGGTTTTCTTTAAGTATGGTACAGAACAAGATAATGTTTCCATTTGTGTTTATTAGGCTGAATCCTATGAAAGTGTCATGTTTGGTCAAAACCAATCAACTTTATAGGGTTCACTATTGTCTCTAAGGTAGGAGGGATTGAGGTATGAAAATATTTGTTTTCAAGGTTTCCTTCTGTACAATTAGATTTATGAAGTGTATCATTACCTCCTCCTCACATCCAAAAACTCAACACCTGTCCAAAAGCCTCCTATCAAATCTTGTTCATACTACATCACCCCCTTTTGTGGGTGGCTCCTCATGTGTCATGCAGTCAAAAAGAAAAATTCCTCCAGGACAGGAACTATCTTACTCCTTTGGCATTTCCCTAGCGTAGCACTCGGCACGAAGCACCATTTGGATACTTGCATGCCTGAATAACTACACGTCCACTTCCCCTGTATCACCAGGGGTAGAACTTGTTCCCTACCAGAGCAGTAAGAAGGAGAAAAACCAACTCCCTTCTCAGATTCTGACATGCACTGTTTGATTTTGGCCTGTGAACAACCACAGGTGAAGTTATTCGTTAAATGTGTGTGTATACCACGTGTCTAGGGAGGGGGTACATTCCAAGGCTGGCCAACATGAGCTCCTTCCTCCTCACTCCCCTCTAACCTCCCACCCCCTTCTCAAACTCACAAGTGGAATCTTGCTACTGCCTCATGGCTCCAGTGGGCTAACAGAAATCTGGCCACAAGGTTCCAACCTTCACAGAGACAGCACTCCTTTCTCTCCCCCAAGTAGATCGTGGGTGCTCTATAACTCCAGACGACTTTATGGGCTCAGAGAACCACAAGCCATAGAAGGCTGCCATTTGCCAGAGTGGTGGCCAGTCATATGTACACAGAATTTCATGTTGACGGCATGCAAAATGATTAGCTATAACTTTAGAAGATAATAAGCAAAGGGAAAAAAGGAAGAACTGGCAAACCCAGTGTACTTTTTTCCTGTAGAAAGGCAATCATTTTTTACCAATTCAGACTAACATTCCTTTAACAACCCTGAAAATAAAGACTGGCCCAATGGTGTGATCTTCATCTGTGAAAATTAATTAACTCCCTCCTTATATATTAGAATTAATTAATAAAAGGAAAAAAACATTTTTAACTCTTGTCAAGTTTGGGACATTCCTATGGAATCTGCTATTACAACCCTCTACCAGGAGTGACAAACAAATCTATTTTGTCTAAGTTAGACAAGAAAAGTTAGTAAAAAATCCATCTAGAACACAGATTATAAGTAACTGTGTATGTTCGAATACTGCAAGAAATGACCACAGAAGACAAAACATGAGGGGGCTTGGTCAGTTAAGCTTCTGACTTGGGCTCAGGTCGTGATCTCAGTTTTTGAGTTCGAGCCCAGCCCTGTGCTGACGGCTCAAGAGCCTGGTGTCTGCTTCGAATTCTGTCTCCCTCTCTCTCCCCCACCTCCCCCTACTAGCACTCTGTCTCAGTCTCTCAAAAATAAATAAACCTTAAAAAAAAAATGAAATACATAAAAGCTTTATGAACATAACTTAAAACCTAATACTTGCTTTCCAGTGTCCTTTTTCAATCCTTTACATTCGGCATCTGGATACTAAGATTAAAAGATGTGGGGCACCTGGGTGGCTCAGTTGGTTGAGCGACCGACTTTGGCTCAGGTCATGATCTCACAGTCCGTGAGTTCGAGCCCCGCGTCGGGCTCTGTGCTGACAGCTCAGAGCCTGGAGCCTGCTTCAGATTCTGTGTCTCCCTCTCTCTCTGACCCTCCCCTGTTCATGCTCTGTCTCTCTCTCTCTGTCAAAAATAAACACGCTAAAAAAAAAAATTAAAAAAAAAAAAAAGACTAAAAGATGTGTACCACTGCCCCACCAAATCCAAGGCTCACTGGGGGTCAGAAACCAGCAGGTTTTCTACTATTCGTACAGCTATTGCCTTGCACAAGGGTTTGGACGTGGTGGCTGCTCAATGAAACCTACTGGCTACATGAGCCATTATACAGTATTTGTCCCAGATACATAGGGGAGAGAATTTCACTGCTTCCCTCTGTCAGGGCACCTTAGTAAAAGCTTCTTCTAAACTTGATGGATGAAACTGTCCTACAAATTGACTAAGGGACCACGGGTAGAAAGAGTACCAATTTAATCAGAAGCAAACGTGTTTTGAGCCTAACTTCAACAGAGTTCTATGCAAGATGGAAAACTGCAAACTTATCAAAATGTATTATGAAGCAGAAGCAAATAAGACAGCAGTACTGTCCCAGAGACAAAGAATGGAAAAGTTAAAAAAAGACACATGTAGGTGGGTAATTAGTATGTGATAAAAAGATTTCTAGTCAGTGAGAAAAGGATGACAATATAATGAAATACTGAGACAACGATACATTTAGGAAGATTCTGACATCATATTGCATCATATAAGAATTCCGGGGGCGCCTGGGTGGCTCAGTTGGTTAAGCGTCCGACTTTGGCTCAGGTCATGATCTCACGGTTTGTGAGTTCGAGCCCGCCGTCGGGCTCTGTGCTGACAGCTCAGAGCCTGAAGCCTGCTTGGGTTCTGTGTCTCCCTCTCTCTCTGCCCCTCCCCTGCTCATGCTCTGTCTCTCTGTCTCAGAAATAAATAAAACCTTAAAAAAAAAAAAATGAATTCCAATGCGCTAAATACTAGGGGAAAACATTGTTTTACTGCCCTCAGGATAGGTTGGGCCAACATATAATAATGTAAACTCCCCCGCCCCCCACACACAAATCAACAGTTGACTACAGGAAAGTTTCTTTACTACAAAAACACACCATCAACCAAACCAAGCCATGAGAAACAAGGCTGGAATGTTTGCAACATGAAAAAGTGTCAATATTCTTGCTATAGATAAAAAGTTTAGGTTAAAACAAAAACCTGTCTCACTTGGGCTTTATACAAAACAGTCAAATCACAGAAGAAAAATAAATGGTTACTATTTTTTAAAAGTTTAATCTATCATCAATGAAATGGAAATGAGGTATCATTTAAATTTTTCCCACTAAACTGGCAACCATTAAGAAAACTGATGACTGACATAGGCAACTATATAAATAGAATTCTCAAGCTACAAATGTTAAGTACGCAAACTTCTTGGAGGCTGTATGGTAATATATACCAAATTTTAAGTATGAATAACAATTATAAGGAAATGATCAAATAAGTGGACAAAGATAAATATAGTCACCAAGTTATCCAGGAGGGTGACAGAAACCTATTCACTTGCTTCTGTAATTTAGAAACAAGTTCACTTCAGGAAAATTCTAACCACCTCTATACAGTGAGGTTATTCTTGCTCCTCATAAAGAAGTGAATGAGCAGGGCTCCATGTAGGTGACAGCTTTGAAATTGCTGAAAGGGTACTCAAAGTCATCTTGCCAGTTGGGATATTGCAAAAGCCACTGCAGTATGACCAAGAGCCAAAGAAAGCCAAAATATGAAAGGATCTTGAGGACAGCCAATCCGCTACTCTCATTTTTCAAAAATGGAAACAGAAGCTTAGGAACTCACTTGAGAGTCATCCTGTGGCCCTGCTTAAGGAAGTCTCTGTACCCTACAGCCTCTGGCCTACTGATTTCAAACATGAATTTCTTTTTTTTTTTTTTTTCAGCCAGAGAACACAATAGAGAGAGAGTGTGTGTGTGTGTGTGTGTGTGTATAAAAAGCCACTTGGAGAATATATTTTTAGTTCTTTCTTTCAAATGCTTAGCTTTGGGGGGGGGGGGGGACGGACATAAATTAGTCTAGGATCTACCCTGAAGCCCCTCTCCTAGAGTAGGTAAGATGCATATATGTGTGTGTCAGACACACACATGAAATACAAGTCACAGGGATTCAAGGAAAGCTAAGAATAGTACAGGCTAAAAATGAAGCTGGTGGTACCTGAGCCAGGCAGGATCCCAACAGATGTAACAGAAATGAAGGGACCTGGCAGGAACCAAGCTGAAAGCAGCAGGGAACAAAGTGTCCTAAGGAAAAGTAAGTAAAACAACTCTCAATAAAGGGTCTGTATCAGAGAAAGCACAAAACCAGGAAGACCAGCTGCAGGCAGTTTGTGGAGGGAAATAACCAAGGGCACTGAAAAAACAAAGGGTTCTGCGGGCAGGGAAAGAATAGGACTTAGGAGTACTTTTAAGACTATGACTATCTGGTAGCACTTTAGGAGAAGGACTGGAGGAGAAGGGGAGTGAGAAATCAGTAAAAAGACATTTAGGGTATCTATAGGATTCCAACACTGAAAATATGGCAGGCAAGGGAATGCTCACACTTGGCTGTTTCTTTCACACCTACTTCATGCAAAGCGCATTTCAAGACACTTGAGTTGAGATGATCACATTGTTTATTTTTTTAATAAATTTTTTAAAAAATTAATTTTTTAGAGAGAAAGAAAGAGAGAACACGTGCGCAGGGGAGGGGCAGAGAGAATCCCAAGCAGGCTCCCCGCTGTGACCTGAGCAGAAGTCCGATGCTTAACTGACTGAGCCACCCAGGCGCCCCTATTATACACCATTTAAAAGAAGTAGATTTCTTAGGATAGAAAGGTGATTTGTGAGTGAGGCAATTTGTTATCCTTTTGGCATTTAAATTACCAGTTGACTGGGGCAAGAATCTATGAGGCAGTCTTTCCCCAACACCTATTACCTGTTACAGCAAGCCACGATACAACTAGTACTGTTTCCTAAATATTTCCAACTCTGTGCTTTCCAAGCCCACGGCAGAATCCCACTTCTTGGTCTCTGGTGTGGTGTGACTCATTCTGGCCAGTGAGTTGTAAGCAGAAGTGACGTGTCCCTCTGGGCTGGAACATTTAACTTCAGGAGCAAGACCTTCCAATAGTCCTTTTTCACTTTGCCAAGATGCCCAGCAATATTCCATATTGTCGCTGCTCCTTCAGGTGGAGTAGGAATTAGGCAGAGCCCCTGGAAAACTCATGATGCACATGCTGCACAAGCAGAAAATAAACCTGTGTTGCTTTCGACCATTTTGAGGTTATTTATTGCTGCAGAATAACCTAGCCTATTCAGTCTCATTCCGCTGGAAAATTCACTACCTGGAAATTTACATATCAAAAGAGAACAAAGCATCCTTCTTTTTACAAACCCTTAAACAAAACTAAATAAAATTTACATAAGCTCTTCTTCTATATGTTATTTTTCTCACAACTATTAGGGTTAAAGAAACATTTGGCTACTTGGAATATGAAGTGCCAGTTCTAATCCCACTACCTGGGGACTCCATGGTACTGAGCGCATCCTTTCAGGCCATTTCCGTGTCTGCAAAGAGATGGTAATAACTCACATGCTGCTTAGATTGAACTTTGAAGTGAAGCTTAAACAAGGTAACAGTTGAGCTCTGTAAGAGAATAATTATACATACACACTTTGTTCCATGTATCACTCATGAAAAGGGGGAAAAACTAAGGCAAGTTTTACAAAGAAGCAAGTTTCTTGAACAGTATGGTACTGGCACAAGAACAGACACTCAGATCAACGGAACAGAATAGAGAACCCAGAAATGGACCCAGAAATGTATGGCCAACTAATCTTTGACAAAGCAGGAAAGACTATCCACTGGAAGCAAGGCAGTCTCTTCAGCAAGTGGTGCTGGGAAAACTGCACAGCAACATGCGGAAAAATGAATTTGGACCACTTTCTTACATAACACACAAAAATAAACTCAAAATGGATGAAAGACTTCAATATAAGACAGGAAGCCATCAAAATCCTCAAGGAGAAAGCAGGCAAAAACCTCTTTGATCTTGGCCTCAGCAACTTCTTACTCAACTGGTCCTCAGAGGCAAGGGAAACAAAAGCAAACGTGAACTACTGGGACCTCATCAAAATAAAAAGCTTTTGCACAGCGAAGGAAACAATCAGCAAAACTAAAAGGCAACCTACAGAATGGGGGAAGATATTTGCAAACGACATATCAGATAAAGGGTCAGTATCCAAAATCTAAAAGAACTTATCCAACTCAACACTCCAAAAACAAATAATCCAGTGAAGAAATGGGTAAAAGACAGGAATAGACACTTCCCAAAGAAGACATCCAGATGGCCAACCGACACATGAAAAAATGCTCAACATCACTCATCATCAGGGAAGTACAAATCAAAACCACAATGAGAGGGGCACCTGGGTGGCTCAGTCGGTTGGGCGGTCGACTTCGGCTCAGGTCATGATCTCGCTGTCTGTGAGTTTGAGCCACGCGTCGGCTCTGTGCTGACCGCGCAGAGCCTGGAGCCTGTTTCGGATTCTGTGTTTCCCTCTCTCTCTGACCCTCCCCCGTTCATGCTCTGTCTCTCTCTGTCTCAAAAATAAATAAACGTTAAAAACAAAACAAAACAAAAAAACCCACAATGAGAGACCACCTCACCCCTGTCAGAATGGCTAACATTAACAACTCAGGCAACAACAGATGTTGGCAAGGATGTGGAGAAAGAGGATCCCTTTTGCACTGCTGGTGGGAATGCAAACTGGTGCAGCCATTCCAGGAAACAGTATAGAGGTTCCTCAAAAAATTAAAAATAGAACTACCCTACAACCCAGCAATTGCACTATTAGGTATTTATCTAAGGGATACAGGTGTGCTCTTCCAAAGGGGCACATGCACCCCAATGTTTATAGCAGCACTATCAACAATAGCCAAAGTATGGAAAGAGCCCAAATGTCCATCCACGGATGAATGGATAAAGAAAATGAGTATTACTTGGCAATCAAAAAGAATGAAATCTTACCATTTGCAACTACATGGATGGAACTAGAGAATATTATGCTAAGCAAAATTAGAGAAAGACAAATATATGACTTCACTCATATGAGGACTTTAAGAGACAAAACAGATGAACATAAGGGAAAGAAAGAAAAAATAATATAAAAAAGGGAGGGGGACAAAACACAAGAGACTCTTAAATATGGAGAACGAACAGAGGGTTACTGGAGGGGTTGTGGGAAGGGGCATGGGCTAAACGGGTAAGGGCCATTAAGGAATCTACTCCCGAAATAATTGTGGCACTATATGCTAACTAACTTGGATGTAAATTAAAAAAATAAATTGGGGAGCCTAGGTGGCTCAGTAGGTTGAGCGTCTGACTTCAGCTCAGGTCATGATCTCATGGCTCACGTCAGGCTCTGTGCTGACAGCTCAGAGTCTGGAGCCTGCTTCAGATTCTGTGTCTCCCTTTCTCTCAAAAATGAATAAACATTAAAAATTGTTTTAATAAATAAAATTAAAATTAAAAAAGCAAGTTTCTTGAAAAGCAATTCTTGTTAAGAGGACTTGGCAACCCAGCCCAATAGATTCTCCACTATGTTGCGCTCACTGCTCTCGAGCTTTCTAAAGGCAGGTACCAAACCAAGAGCAGAGGCTTTAGTCAGAGACCCGGATGGTAGTGCCTTTTTTTTTTTTTTTTTTCTTTTTTGGTAAAACAGACTGGAAAGCAGCTAGCTAGTAAAATAGACAGTTACACAGAACCATTTCAATAACTCAAAGCTTTTATAGCAACCCTTGCTTATCTCAGACATTTACCAGTAAAATAGATTGCTCATAAATTGCTAAAAGGAGCCCATAGTGGGCTGGCTGGCTAAAGAGGAAAACCAAACTAACTGCTCCTTCTCCATTCCATCCCTCCAAACCAACTCCTTTTAATCTGTGTTAAATGCACTTCTAAGGAAGCACCTCTTTGAAGGTTTAAACACATTTGTATTTGACTCCTAGCCCCACTAATCTCTCAATGTATGTTTCTTTAGGTAAATTATAATATCAAAGTCATTCCTTACCCATACCTGGGGTACCACCTGCCTTACTCAATAGGGTTGTGACGTTCAAGTGAGAGGATTATGCCCTATCCTAGCATTATCTATTCAAATATCACTTTGTTAAACATAAATCCTTCAAGAAGGCACTAGAGTGCCTCCCCTCCCGCACTCCATCTGGCCCCCGTACATATACTCATTCCCAAATTGGAGATAATGCAGTCATTCCATCTGCCTTAGCATTTCCTTACCTCCATTCATTTGCTTATGCCAGTCTCTCCAATTACAATGGGTTTCCCAAGTCTCCCTTCTATACCACAACTCTACCCAGCACCCACCTAACCCAGCCATTTGAACACCTCTAGCATTTTCTTTAAGCTATTTTTATGACTCTCATTTGCCTTGTTTTACAATTATTCCTAAACCTCCAGTGATCTTCATTTTATACTCCCCACAGCTGTCAGCAGTGTTTCTTACAGCAGACAATAAAAATCTGTCAAATGAACACAAAACACAGTTCAGCATTCAGGAAAGCTCTACATATTAATCACTGGCCCAGAAGCATAACTTACATGCTACAAATAGTAATTTACTGTGCAAAGTTAGAACTGGAAAAAATTTTTTAAGTTTACTGAATATTTCAAGATCCATCCTAGAATAATTTATCTCTGCCCTCAAGGAGTTTAGAGTAGGGGTGGGGGGAAGCAAAGTCATGTAATATCATTCCAACCAAACTAAGGTCTACAGTGGATGTACAAAGCTCAAGATCACTTAGCCAGAAAGCTGTTGGTCAAACACCAATATGTAAATGGTCAGTCAGAACATGTAAACAGACCTATTTCTAGCATGTGTATGATGGAATCCAGTATTTTAAGGACTCAAGTGTCAAAGCAAAGAATTTGAATGAAAGCACAGATGATCCTTTGGGGCCCATTCCACCAGCAGGAATGGATCCAGATCATAAATGCAAAACACTGCTGGTGGGAGTGTAAGCTGGTACAACAATTGGATAATTGACAGTATCTATACCAAAGTGTAACATACTGTTATGGGCTGAACTGTATCCGCCCCAAATTCGTATGTGGAAGTCCTAACCCCCAATACCTCAAAATATGACTATCTTCAGAGACAGGAACTTTAAAGATGTGATTAAGATTAAATGAGATCATGAGAGTGAGCTCTAATCAATATGACTGATGTCCTTATGAGAAGAGACTAGGACACAGGCACGTGAGAACACAGGACAGCCATCTACAAGCTAAGAGAAGTCTCCAAACAAACAAATCAACCCCGCCAACACAACACAGCATCTTGAGCTTCTAGCTTCGAGAATTATGGCGAAAATTTTTTCTTTTTGTTAAGCCACTCAGTCTGTGGTATTTATTACAGCAGCCTTAGCAAAAGAATACATATACATTTTAAGCCTAAAATTAAGCCTTTCCACTCCTCGGTATTAACCTAATAGAAATACGAACACATATTAGTCAGAAAAAACATTCTGACCACACAAGAACATTCATACAACATTATTTGTAACAGCCAAAAGTTATAAGCTACCCAAATGCACGTCAATAAATTAATAAATACATCTGGTATACCACACAATGGAACACTTCTGAGCAATAAAAATGGAGTTGAGAACTGCACTCAATACAAAATCTCACAAACAATAATGGATCAAAGAAACCAGACACAGAAGAGTACATAGCGTATAACTCCATTTATATAAAGTCCAATTCGGGCAAAAATCACACCACAGTGCTAAAAATCAGCAGACTCATTACCCAGGGACGAGGGGATGATAATGACTTGAAGGAGGCACAAGGGGGCTTCTAAGTTTACAAAAATCCTCCAAGTTGGGGCACCTGAGTCTCTCAGTCGGTTAAGCATCCAACTTCAGCTAAAGTCATGATTTTGTGGTTCGTGAGCTTGATCCCCACATCGGGCTCTTTCCTAAGCGCTCAGAGCCTGGAGCCTGCTTCAGATTCTGTGTCTCCCTCTCTCTCTCTCTCTGTCCCTCCCCCGCTTGTGTTCTCTCTCAAAAATAAACATTAAAAAAAAGCCCAAAAAGTAAATTATTTATATAAATGTCTCCAAGTTCACTTACTTGTGTACTTTTCTATAAGTATGTTCTGCTTCAACTTCAAAGTTTAGCAGCATATAAAAATGACAAATTACTTAAAAATCAGGGCAACATTTTACTTATCCAGCGTCACCATGCCAAATAACTTTATTCTGGAACTGAATCCATCAGGTTCTTCACCTGTTGCCATTAAACATCTGAAAACCACAGCTAGCCTCATGGTCCCCAGCTTCCCATCACAGTGTTTATTAGAAGTCCCATAGGTCAAAGGATTCAAGTGTCCAGTCCCAGTCATAGTTAAATTCTCACACCATATTTTAGTCTATTTCATAAAAGAAAGGTATTAAAGGATGCATTCATAGGAAGAAAACAACCAGTTAACTCTGCGGTCTTCCTCTGGATAGTGAATGGTGGTTTTTTCCTTTTTACTTCTGTATTTCCCTAGTGTGTGTGTGTGTGTGTGTGTGTGTGTGTGTGTGTGTGTTTCCTTTAAAAGAACGGATTCATTTAATAACCAGCAAAAGAGAAACACCATTTTATTAAATTTTTTAAATGCTTTATTTGTTTGTTCTTGAGAGAGAGCGTGTGCGCAAATGAGGGAGAGAGGCAGAAGGACAGAGAGAGGCAGATAATCCAAAGCAGGCTCCAGGCTCCAAGCTATCAGTACAGAGCTTGACGCAAGGCTCGAACTCAGCAACTGTGAGATCATGACCTGAGCAGAAGTCACTTAACTGACTGAGCCACCCAGGTGTCCCGAGTAACGTCATTTTAAACAAAAGGTTGTTGGGGGGGTGTCTGGCTGGCTCAGTTGGAAGATCATACAACTCTTGAGATTGGAGTTGTGAGTTTGAGCCCCATGTTGGGTGTAGAGATTACTTAAAAAAAAAAAAAAAAAAAAAAAAAGTTAAAATAAACAGTAGTGGAAGAAAAACCTTTTTTTTAATGTTTAGTATTATTTATTTATTTTGAGACAGAGCACATGCAGGAGCAGGCAAGGGAGGGGCAGAGAGAGAGAGAGAGAGAGAGAGAGAGAGGGAGAGAGAAACAAAGAGAATCACAAGCAGGCTCTGCGCTATCAGCACAAAACCTGATGCAGGGCTTGATCTTGACCTGAGAGGAAGTCCAGAGTTGGACTGCCCCACACAAGAGCTCCAGACAAATACATTTTTAAAAGGAGTCAAATGCTGGGGCGCCTGGGTGGCTCAGTCGGTTAAGCGGCCGACTTCGGCTCAGGTCATGATCTCGCGGTCCGTGAGTTCAAGCCCCTCGTCAGGCTCTGTACTGACAGCTCGGAGCCTGGAGCCTGTTTCAGATTCTGTGTCTCCCTCTCTCTGACCCTCCCCTGTTCATGCTCTGTCTCTCCCTGTCTCAAAAATAAATAAAACGTTAAAAAAAAAAAAAAAAAAGGAGTCAAATGCTGAGGGCTTTAAGGCAATCATGTGTAATCAAAAAGGGAGGGTGCTGTATCAGAAAGAGCACTGAGCTATGTGTTTCAGCAGACCTAGATTAGCATTGTCTAGGAGCTGGGCCACCTGAGCACCAGCAGTAGCTCTCTCAGACACAAAAACAGAAAAGGCTATCCTCTCAGCGTACAGAGATGTTCTAAGCACCAAATGAAACCTTATGTAAAAGGTAGGCAACACACAAACACTAAAAAGCATCTATTTAAAGACAAGTATCACGTAGTAACGTTTCTACAAAACGTTAGTACTCTTTAACAACCATCAGCTGGCACAGGTCACAGGATTTCAGAGGGGCTCTTACCCTGTGGGCTGCCCAGATGACCCAGAGTTATCTCTGGGGGTCCCCAGATCTCTAAGTGCACAGTGCACAGAGCACTGTTGGTAGACTGACTACCATATGTAAGAGGCACTACTTTTCATAAAGTCTGTGCTGTTACGACTGGGTTTTTTCGGCTCTGTCACGTATTCTCAAATTAACTCGAACTAAGAGTTTAGCCATCTGAAATAGACTTTTAATTAAAATTGCATACAAACATTGGAAACCAACGATGTTAACTATTTACCTCCCAACGCAATTTTTAAAGGATTCCGGAACTGGGCTGGGTGACTCCAGGAAAGCCAGTAGCAAGCATAAGCTGTCGTTACTTGAAGAGTCAGGGAGAACAGAGACGCTCCTTCACTGGGTCTGGCAGCAGTCACACAAGCAAGCTCATTTGAGAGCCAAGTGAGGTTACAGGATTCCTAAACTGCCCAGGTCCCCAGACCTCCCTAAACATGCTTCAGATTTACTCTGCCCCTAAAGCAAACAGTCGGAGGCAACCAGGAAATGGACAACAAAATCAGTCAGACTGATCTCCACGGCAGCGATGACATCACCAGACAGCCCGGGAGAGGCTAGAGGTCCCCCGCATTAAGTACTGCATCTTCAGGCAAATGAACGAGGCCAACACTGTATGTCACCACTGGAACCAACTCCCAAGCTTTCTTCCTCCCCCACAGAGATATTCTGCAAGTAGCTATTCTTAAATTTGTTTTTGAAATCACAGCCTGAGTACTAAAATTGAAACTAGTCAGAGGCACTGCTACAAGGCCTGTTCTGATTTCACCCACGACACATCACTTTTACCTTTGATTCACAAATCACACTGACCACAATTACCATGAAAAAGTTTTAAAACATAAATACAAGCTATTTTTCTGTGTTTATGAAAAGTCAGAAAATAGAGGGAAGATGTGAAAGCAAATACTGAAGAGATCAACACATTGAAAATGTTTCTGCAGCAAACTGCAGAGGCACAACCTACAGAGCTATTAGATAGCATTAACAGATAAATGTTTGATAACACATAGGAATGGATGACTGAGAATACAATGGCAACCTTACATGGGAGATAAGAGTCAGCAGAAAGCCAGTAGCCGCAAGGGGTGGGGGTGGGGGGGAGTGCTAATTTCTAGAGCTTCAGTCTCCTTCAGAGGATGACATCAGTGCCAAGGGAACCACTGTTTAAGCCTTACTCAAGAGGATTCCACCTCCTTACTTCCCTGGAAAACCTTGCTTATAACTCCTAGTCCAATATCTTGTCAAATCCTCAGCCATATTTGTTGAATTATATAGATACAGAATTAGGACACTTTATCACAGGCATAATAATGAGAACTATTTATGTCAAATCTCAGAAAGGAACAGTGTATAAGACTATCACATGTGTGTGGTCTGAATTTGCTACACCTTTGCACAGAAAGGCTAATACCAAATATAAGGGCAGAGATGTTATTTGTGTAATTCTCTTTGGAGGTTTATTAAAAGCTAATCAAATAACCAAAACCATTTTTGCTTCACTCGGTGGTGGGGTCAGGAATCGGATGCAAAGCCATACTGTACTATAAAGCAGTGTTTTTTGATGATGGGGTTGGGGGCTTAGGCCTGGTTGGCCCCCCAAAACATAACAAAACAAGCAAATGCCCCAAGTGATTGCTGAGAATCACCTGGAGAGATATACTAACAAAACTATTTTTAGAATGCCTTCTCCTACATTCCACCCTTCTGTTTGTTTACTCATGCAGTTCTACCACAAAGGCAAAACTCACATCTCCTTTGAAAGGGAAGACAGAACAGTTGCAAAAGAAGGGACAGCACAGGGTTTTGTTTAGTATAATACGGACACTGTAACTGGTAAGCACTATATTAAACTTTCTTCATCAGCTAAAGAAAAAAAATCCAGCATGCCAAATGTGCCTTTGCTCAAAGAGCACTGCAACAGCTAACGTTTGCAGTGTCAAATGGCAGTGACATGAACTCCCTCCAGTGAACAACAACAACAAAATGCCACTAGAGCAAAAGGAGAAACAAGCTTAGTGTTGAAGGTTACTCTTCAAAAAGCATGATCAATTTGAAACTGTAATATTATCTTCTGTACTTTCAAGAGCAAACCATACAAATGCCACTGCAATTAACAAAGCCTTCGAGTTGGCGGGAACACCAGACTGCCTACTATGAACTCACTTGGGAAAAGGTGAGAAACCACTCTTTCCAAAAGCCTCAGGTTCTACCACCAAGCCATTCCACAACAGAACGCCTGACCACAATCACACACCATTTTTAAATTCCTTTAGGACAGGAACCACACCTACCTCTCTGAGTCAATAACCAGTAATGCCTCATACATGCTAGATACTCAAAACATCCGAATGAATGAAAAAGTGCTCATCACTACTCCCTTCCAAACACAGACATTATTTAAGACTTACCACTTAAGTACTACGCACTTACCACTCGCTTAAATACATCAGTTCAGGTATAAAAGTTAAAAAAAAAAAAAAAAAAAAAAAAGAAATTAGAATACAACAGGGTGGTGAGGACTAAGCTTCAGCTTGGACAGTATCTTCAGAAGCACTCACAACTCACCTTCCAGTTCTTAGACTCAAATCTGAGCAAACTCTCCCAAGTCTGAAGACAAACACACTAATAGGAGACTCTATTAATCCGTGGATGAGAAGTCATGCGGCTAATCAGCTGCTTAAGTCACAAGGAAGAGACAAGAGCCTGTTCTTTTGGAATCCAAAGAGAAGATACAGTATTTTCAACAGGAAAGAACCAACTGGCTAGATACCCACACACTAAGGTTTTAAGAAAGGCTGTCCACACGGCAGGATTGCCAGACTTAACTTGTTTGACCAAAGATTTAAGTAACAAAATTCTTCAGACCTCAATCAAGCACTCTGCTGGAACCGTAGAGCTTCTCCTTTACAAGCACTACAAACAAGCTGTGTTAAAAGTCACAACTGCATAGAGAACAGCTTACGGTTTATGAGGTAGCACTAAGGCAGCTACCAGAATAGGCTTTCAAACGCATCACTAAAAACAAAGGAGGCAGAGAGAGGCAAATACACCAGACAGCGAAAGATGGATCACAAACTTCAGCAGCATGGGAAGGCAGTACAACCCAGGGACTGATCAGAGTGCTCCGGAGTCTGACCGCCCGGGGTCGAATCTCCCTCCAGAAGTTATTTACGGTGACCTTGGACAAACAAGTTAACCTCCCCGTTCTTCGACAATAATGGTTACTTCAGAGGGCCGTTCCGAGGATTAAACATAATGATCTGTGCAAAGTTCTTGCCCACCTGCCCAAAATACAACACACGCTCAAATGCTTGCTATTATTCTTCTTCTCGATTTTCCACTTTTAAGAACCACTATGCACCAAGGTTCAATTTAATGCGGTAGAAGATCCCCCGACGCGGTGGAATCCCAACACAGCCCGACAGCCAAACACCATCTTCCCCCCCCCCCCCCCCCCCACCGGTAAGTTTGAAAACTTCTCTCAGGATTTACAACATACTTAGGACAAAAAGCTCCCTGTCTCCCAGAGCCAGAGGCGTCTCACATGTATACAAGTGCTTGGGGAGAGCCCAGTGCACGTGATCTGACTCACTGCCTTGACTCAGTTGCTGTCAGGGAACCTCTCTCATTAGCAGGGTCGGGCTGTTCAACTGAACAGACAGATAGGAACGTGGCTCAGCCTTGGGCGCCTGTTAACAAGGCCCGCGCGGTCGGCGGGTCCCGGGCCAGCGTCCCCCGGACAAGTCAGCGGGCGGGGTCGGCTCCGACACACTCCGGCTAGCTACTCCAAGAGCCCCAGCCCAACAGCGCGTCCCGCCGCGGCGCAGGGCCCCCAGTGTCCAGAGGCCCCCCCCCCCCCCCCCCCCGAATCAGGAGACCCTCCCGGGTCTCGGGTCTTGACGCCACCAATAAACAAGGCGTCCGGGATAGCCGGCCCGGGGTCCGCAACCCGGCCAGAGGTCACACCCGGCGACCTCTGACCTCCCCCCGGCCGGGCGCGGTCCGGGCCTGCGCTTGGGCCCTGGGCGACGCGGAGTTTCCCCGCGAGGCCTGCGCTGGGTCCAGAGCCTACCCAAGACACGGACGACGCGAGGCCCAGGCGACCGAGGAGCTGAAGAGGGGGATGGGACCAGGCCACCGGCCGGGCTGGGCCCGCTGCTTACCGCGGCCGCTCCGCTGGGGGCTCCGGGCCGGGCGCGTAGCTAGGGCTCCCACCGAGGAGGAGATGCAAGGGAGGACAGAGGCAGAGAAGTCCAAGTTCCGGTTCCAGAGGACTCCTCGGCACTCCCCAAGCTTTCAACGCCGCCGCTGCCGCCGCCTCAGGCTTTATGGCCAAGACTCCGGCTCCGCTCCCACTTCCGCCACCGCCGCCGCCCCGAGCGGAAGTACCTGTCACGAGACGCCCGACGCCAGGAGTGCGGGGGAGGAGCCCCGCCTCAATCTTCCGTCTCGTTCCGGCCGCCTCTGGGCTGAACCTTGATCATGTGGCACAAACATGTCTGCCCCTTAGTGGTTGTCGCCATCTTTGAGGCTCGTACAATGAGCAGGACGGCGCCATGTTGAACCCGCAAACGGATGTCTCAGCCATTCCGTTACCCTGGAATAATGAATGCCAGGGAAGAGAGGACGTGAATAAACTGGCTCTTCCATTAGTGTCCTTCTGCAGAAGGCCCTGATCACAACTAAAGAGTCCTACTGTGTGCCCTGAGTTCTTCAGGATTCACAAAGCATGCCCTAGGAACAGGCTTTCTTAGGGAGAAATCTGAGTGTTAAGACGCAAGAGTGTGGTTATTTGACAAACTTACAATGGGTTGAGGAAGGGCACCCGTATATATTGAGTATCTCCCGTGACCCTGTACTATAAACCTTTGGATCATCTCCATTTTAACCACTTTAGGGAAAGATTATGTTCACCATTTTGCAAATAGGCAACAGAGACCCACTACAGGTCACTCGGCATCGCTCCATGCAGTAATTGGTAGAGTGGGATGTGAATCAAGGGATGTCTGATGTCAATGTGCATAATCGAGTAGACGGCAAACAACTACACCAATTGTGTTACAGAGTGATAAAGACATGGAGGTAAATTAGACACTACCAGAACATTTTTTTTTCTGGCAGAAGAAAGGGTCCAAGAAAACGGAAAAACAGTGTAATCCAACTAACATGAAGTCGCTTCTTAGTGAGTCACAGCCATGCCAGGTGGAGCTGTCACACGAAGTAAACTTTATTTGCAGCAAATAAGGAGATTGCTGAGGAATAACTTCCGAAGCCATGACTTCCTGAGCGAGGGTGAATAGGTTCCTTTCACTTAGGGTTAGGATGAATATTTAGATAGGGAAGCCTTGTCATCCTATGTAGAGGGGGGCAAAAGGAGGCACAGGCACCTTAAGGAAACATGCCTATACATACATCGTATGTTATGTATATGAGGCGTATGCTCCTCCTTGGGCAGAGATTTTACTATTATAATGAGGTAATTGTAACTGTCAGTCACTCCACGGATCTCTCCATGGTCCATCTGCACAGACAAGAGTGGGGGTTAAGTTCAAACTGGTCTGGGTGGTCTAGGCAGTTGTTATTGCTTGAGAGGTATTTGTGTTTCCATCTGGGATGTTATGTCCCTCAGGTCTTTTGCCTGAGTTAAGAGATAAGCTGGAAAGAAGAGCTTAAGGAAAAAGGTGAGAGAAAGGTCAGTGAGTACAATAGACAAGTAGGCAGTAAAGGTCAGGCTTTGGGGCCCAGCTGGTGACAACAGCTCAAGACTCTCTGAGCTTAGGAGGGTGGGACACCCTACCAAGTACCTGCCCCATCTGAGCACATTAAGATCAACTCAGAACTCAGATCAACATCTTCGACAACATGCTCTCCTCATAGTCCTTTCCTGTCTTGGTTCATGAAAGCTTCATTCTTTCAGTTGCTCGGTCCAAAAAATATTGGAATCATTCTTGTCTCCTGTAGCGGACTGAATAGTCACCGGCCAAAAGGTAAGCCTATACCGTGGAACCTGTGGATGTGACCTGATTTGGAAAAAGGGTATTTGCAGATGTAATTAAAGATCTTGAGATGAAAGCATCCTGGATTATCCAGGTGGGTCCTACATCCAATGACAAGTGTCCTTAGAGGATACACACGGAGTACAAACACACAGAGAAAAGAAGTCCATATGAAGATGGGGTCAGAGATTGGAGTGAGTAGCCACAAGCCAACGAATGCTGACAGCCACCAGAAGCTGAAAGAGACAAAAAAGGTGGAGGGTAGGGTGGGGGGTGGAGGCTTTGATTTTGAATTTTCTATTTGAGATGTATTTGAGAGAATATATTTCTGTTGTTTTAAGCCACCAAGCTGGTGGTGATTTGTTTACAGCAGTCCTGGAAAATGAATTAAACTCCCCTCTCTCTTGTACCCCTCGTTCACAGACTTCAAAAGATATTCAGAGCATGACCACTTACTATCTCTGCCATTACCACCTGTTCTGAACCTCCATCACTTCTCCCCTGGATTGCAGTAAAAAATCGTGGTTTCCTGCTCCCACCTCATTCCTTGTCAATTCTTAACACAGCAGCCAGAGTAATTCTATAAAAATGTCAAACCATGTCATTCTCCTGGTCAAACTCTTCCCATAAATCAGACTAAAACTAAAAGCTTCACAAGCAAAAGGTCCTACCCCATCTGATCCCCAAATACCTCTCTGACCTCAGATAGGTCTGCTCAAACTACATTAGTTTAAGAAAAGAGAAGGCACACATCTAACTCAGGTCTTTGCAGTTGTATTTCGTTCTGTCTGAAAGACTCTTCCCTCAGATACCTGTACGGCCACTCTCACTTTTCTCAGGTCTTGACTTCAATGTCATCTCCTCAGTGAGAATGGCCTTTCCTATTTAAAATGGAAGTTCTCCTTCCTACCGACACAAAATACCACTTGCTATTTCCCTGCTCGCTTTGTTTGTTTGTTTGTTTATATTGCTTACTTGCTTATTGCCCATCTCTCCACTAGAATGGCATCTCCATAAGAGCAGGCATTTTTGTCTGTTTCATTCATAGCTATGTCCCTGATCCCTAAAATAGTGCTAGGGCACAGTCGGTGCTCAAGGAGTACCTTTCGCAGAGTATTCACGGGAATAGAAGTTGGAAATAGTCTCAAAGGCCAAGAATTATGGAAACTGCGCCCCATCCTGCAGCCTTACAAAATGCTAGGATTGAAGATAAGCAATTAACAGAACACAGGGAAAGGCAGAGCACAAAAGGAGAAACCTGTGAGCCCCTGCCTTCTAAGAAGCTGACTGAGGAGGCTATTCGGGTGTAAACATGGGCTATTTCTTATGGAATAGAAGGAATGACTCAGAAGAAACTCACCAGAGGGTAGAGTCAAGAGCTGCAGAGAATCGGTCCCAGGAAGCAGTATTGGACCAGAATCTAAGAGCTGGCAACGCATACCTAACTGGATTTCAGAATTGCTATGACCCAGGGTAGCCACGTCACTCCCGTTTTCCCCCTTTGTTGGAACAGAAGTGTCTGCTTGAGATCTGGTGAGCTCAAGCCTGGTCAACTCTACTTGCTGGGTATCTGGAAAGCAGAAAACCCGTCTGTAGCTTGCACGTCTTCAGAGCAAGAGGAATAGTACTCAAGAAGCTGTTCTTGAGGAATCATCTGTACCTGATCTGTACCTGGACCTGATTTATATGATAAGATGCATTATGAGCCAATGATATTTTGGGATGAGACTTCAAGGGTCCTTGGGAGGAAGTAAATATCTTTTGCACATGGAAGTAATAGAAATAATTTGTGTCTAGAAGGTGGTCTCTTGTAGATTAAAGGCAGTGGTAAATTCTTTGCTCCTACTTCGAGATGTGGAGTCTACTTCCCTTCCTTTTGAATTTGGGTGGGGAAGGGGGCACCTGGGTGTCTCAGTCAGTTAAGGATCCAACTCCTTTTTTTTTTTTTACATTTATTTATTTTGAGACAGAGAGAGACAGAGCGTGAGCAGGGGAGGGGCAGAGAGAGAGGGAGACACAGAATCAGAAGCAGGCTCCAGGCTCCCAGCTGTCAGCACAGAGCCCGATGCGGAGCTCGAACTCACAGACTGAGAGATCATGACCTGAGCCGAAGTCGGATGCTCAACCAACTGACCCACCCAGGCACCCCATGGGGTTTGCTATTTATTTATTTATTTATTTATAATTTTTTTTTTAAACATTTATTTATTTTTGAGACAGGGAGAGACGGCATGAATGGGGGAGGGTCAGAGAGAGAGGGAGACACAGAATCTGAAACAGGCTCCAGGCTCTGAGCTGTCAGCACAGAGCCTGACGCGGGGCTCGAACTCACGGACCGCGAGATCATGACCTGAGCCGAAGTCGGATGCTTAACCGACTGAGCCACTCAGGCGCCCCTCCATGGGGTTTGCTATTTTAACGTGGCAAGTTTCAGGGGCGCCTGGGTGGCTCAGCCGGTTGAGCATCTGACTCTCAATTTCAGCTCAGGTCATGATCCCAAGGTTGTGGGATTGAGCCCCATGATGGGCTCTGCTCTGAGCCTGCTTGAGATTCCCTCTCTCTCTCTCTTTCTCTCGCTCGCTCTCTCTCTCCCTCTGACCCTTTCCCCTGCTTGCGTGCTCTCTCTCTATATATAAAATAAATAGAAATGAAACAAATTAAAAAAAAAAAAAGAAACATAGCCAAGTTTTGCTCAAGGGTTCCTTCCTTGGCAGTTCCTACTAACCCAGGAGTCACTTGCTGGCTGTCCCTTCATGCCTGCTCTAATCTTCCCTTTTTGGTACTTCCCCAGTCTAAGCCCCTGTGCCTTTGAGAAACTCACTTGAGCAATGTGGGCCTCAATTTCCTCATCCAAAAATGGTAGTGGGGCGCCTGAGTGGGTCAGTTGGCTAAGTGCTAACTTCGGCTCAGGTCATGATCTCACGGTCCACGAGTTTGAGCTCCGCGTTGGGCTCTGTGCTGACAGCTCAGAGCCTGGAGCCTGCTTCTGATTCTGTGTCTCCCTCTCTCTCTGCCCCTCCTCCACTCAATATCTCTCTCTCTCTCTCTCTCTCTCTCTCTCTCAAAAATAAAATAAACATTAAAAAAAGATAAATACATGGAATTGATAACACCAACTCTGAGTTATTGTGGGAATCAGATGTGAAAGTGATTTATCAAGTACTCTACCACATGTAGGAGAATGAATGAAGTTATATATCAGTTGCTGGGTGAGATAAATCTGGGGTGGTGGCTTCAGGCATCTTCCTGCTAAATGTAGTGAAGGAAACAAAGATCCATTCATTTGTTCATCCAAAACAAATCAGTTCTCAGCTTGCAGGACAACCCTAGGAACAGAGAGATGTACCAGCCACGGTCCCTGTGCTCCAAAAGGTCCCAGTGTTGTGTGTGTGTATGTGGTCAGAGGTGTACCTACAAAAAGACAACCTCACATTACACAAGGTCTTCTTCCTCTTCCCATAACACTAGCCACAGACTGCTTTCCAGAGCTTTCCTGCTCACAAGGCTGCACTGTAGCCCTCTGCCCACAGTAACCCTGTTAGGAATGGGCACTCGATCAGCTCCAGGGAAATCAAGGCTAATAACTCTCAAGTCCAAGGGTTCCTGGGTGTTGCAGTTGGTTAAGTGGCTGACTTCGGCTCAGGTCACTATCTCACAGTTTGTGAGTTCGAGCCCCACGTAGGGCTCTGTGTTGAGAGCCTGGAACCTGCTTCAGGTTCTGTGTCTCCCTGTCTCTCTGGTCCTCCCCCGTTTTCTCTCTGTCTCTCTCTCTCAAAACGGAATGAACGTTAAAAAAATTTTTTAAAAACCGCTCAAGTCCAGTTCTTTTTTGGGGTGGAGGAAGGCAGATTTTTGGAAGAGAGAAGACGTTTTCCCTGTGGATAAAGAGTAAGACATGTCTAGAATTGCTGGGGGATTTCTTGTCACCTTGAGGCAGATGCCTGGGAGTCTTTACTTACTAAATAACAGAAGAAAACAGGAGTGCCTGACTGGCTCAGGTGGTAGAGCATGCAACTCTCAATCTCAGGGTCATGTGTTCAAGCCCCACGCTGGGTTTTACGTAAAAAATAAAAACAGAGGAAAACAAAGAGATGGTGAGGGACATGTCTGAGGGTTAAAATCTGGGCACTTGTATCCAGTGATGCCTGAATCCACCTGCCTCCTCCCTCCCCCATTTCCCCAACCCCATCTCCACTCCACCCTCCAGCCTTCACCACTTGTTTAAGGGAAAGTCACAGCCATTCCCAGGGGCCAGCCTCAAGCAGGAGCTACAGCGGCTTCAGGTCCCAAGTCCCGCCCAAGTGGACTTACACAGGCTTTGGTGACTCTTCTACGGACTGCTCAGAAGAGGCAGGAAATACAGCCCAGAAATGAAGGGGGGTGAACATCCCCCTGGATAAACTCTGATCAACGGGACTCAGGATTTGGGGACTGAGAGGTAAAGTCTTGCTTTTATCTTTCCCCAGTGTATGGTTCCAAATGCCTGTCTAGAGATATCTCATGGGACTAAAGTTGTCAGAATTAGCAAATAAAAAGGCTTGGCTTAGGGCCGCCTGGGTGGCTCAGTCGGTTAAGCGTCCAAGTTCAGCTCAGGTCAGGATCTCATGGTTCATGGGTTCAAGCCCCATGTCGGGCTCTGTGCTGACAGTTCCGAGTCTGGAGCCTGCTTCGGATTCTGGGTCTCCCTCTTTCTCTCTGCCCCTCCCCCGCTCATGCTCTGTCTCTCTCTCTCTCTCTCTCTGTCTCTCAAAAGTAAATAAATGTTAAAAATTTTTTTTAATTTGGCCTAAAACATTATTCGTATTCATCTGCAATTCAAATTTACCTGGGCGTCCTATATTGATCTGGCAGCCTGTATGAGACCCAGCAACCAGCTGTGCCTGCTGAGGCTGTGACCAGTATGATAACACATTACCTTCTGTTTGTTTTCCCTTCTCCCCTGTCCTTTCCTCACTTTGCTTTTTCTTTCACTCTTGCTGCCCAGGTATTGAACTTAACGATAAAGCAGCAGCATGTCAGGCTTGCTCTCAGGTGCTATGTGCTAGGAGCCAAGCCTTGCACATAAGGCAGTTCAAGTTAGATTTCTGTCACTTACATCCAAGAGTCCTGATGAAAACTCGGCCTGTTTCCTCTTCTGTGGAATGAGGATAGGAGTTTCCACTCCATTGATAGCCTAGGATGGATGCGAAGGTCCAAAGACCTTATGAAGGGCAAAGTGGCAACCCCACAGCCAGTAGTAGGTCACTGCAGTCACCCCAGAAGACAGGAGGTTGAGTCCCAGAGCTGGCCCCTGCCACACTGAGTTAATGAGGCTAGGAGAAAGGGCTGCTAACCATTCAGTGGCCGTGGGATCCTTCTGTGTTCTCTCATATGGGTGATGTCTGCCCTGGGGACCACTGCCAAGGTGGACCACTGTATTTGTTTCAGACTTTGCACTTCAGATTAATAAGCACCACACGGACCAGGGAGTCCTGCTGCCACCCAGGCATTCTTTCTACAGTGTGGATCGAAGCCCCCCCTAGCCTCTGAAGCCATCATCCCGACAATGCTATGGGTGCTTTGTCCTGCCTTTAGCAACACATGCCCATTATTCCTGTGTGTGCCTCTGGTCCCCTTTGCCAGGGATGCCCCTATACCATGGTCTTCAAGGCCCTACATCATTTGGCCTTTGTCTATCTTTCATGCGTTTATTCATGCAACAAACCTAGTTTGAGCACTTACTGTGGGGCAGGCATTATTCTAAGCCCCGGAGAGAGAGCAGTGAACAAATCAGACAAAACCCTTGCCCTCGTGGAACTTACACGAGGCAGACACAGAAAATAAACCATATAAATAAGTGAAATATGTAGCATACTAGATGGCGATGTGTGATGGAGAAAAATACAGTGGGGAAGTGGGGTTGGCGAAGGACCCCGCCCTCAGCTAGTCTCCCTTTCTCCCTTGATCAGTCCACTCCTGCCACACTGGTCTTCTTCCTGTTCTCAAATACATCAGAGTTGTTACCACCATTGCCTTCTTAGGTCCTCTGTCTCAACTCTTTCCCCTCTCCTCCATTCTGAAGATCTTTACACAGCTGGATCCTTCCTACCATTTGAGTCTTAACTCAAATGACACTATAGGTGACCCCCCTGGATCACCCTGTCTAATGCACTTCTCAGTAGTTCTTTATCCTATGGCCTTGCTGCATGGTATCATTTTCTCCATATCATCTCTAGTTGCAAGAGGAGGTGGGAAATGAAGGACAGGGTTAGGCAGCTGCCTTCTGGCAACAGCTGTTTGCCATGGAAGTGGGAGAAGAAACTTTGGTGGACAGCTTTCTGCCTCTGACACAAATACAGCATGATACATGCTACATACAGGAAACAAAGGGGTGAGGGTGGCCCAGGAGAGGCACCTGATGTAGCCTGAGAGACAAAGGAGTCATGGGCGGGCTTCCCAGAGAAGGTAGTGATGAGGTGACTCATGAAGGGTAAGAAAGAATCTGCTGGGCAAAGGAAGAAGGAGGTTACTGCCAACAGAGGAATGACTATGTGCAAAGGTTTGGAGAAAAGAGAGAGCATGTCATAACTTATTTTGTTTAACTTTTTAAATGTTTGTTTATTTTTGAGAGAGAGACAGAGTTGAACAGGGGAGGGGCAGAGAGAGAGGGAGACACAGAATCCAAAGCAAGTTCCGGGCTCCGAGCTGTCAGCACAAAGCCCAACCCAGGGCTCAAACTCATGAGCCGTGAGATCATGACCTGAGCCGAACTCAGACGCTTAACTGACTGAGCCACCCAGGTGCCCCCTGTCATAACTTATTCCAGAAATTGATGATGGTTCAGTGTTCCTAGGAAACAGCGTTAGAGGAAAGAAAGCAAGAGCTGCAAGGAAAACTAAGAAGAAAGAGTAGGTCATAATAGGATGTGAACACCTTTGACCTAGATGTTGCCAGGGGCCTTTTCCTGTTTTCCTGGTATTGACAATTGAAGTAGATGCAAGGTTGAGGACAGTGTTGAGGACCTCGCATTTAAGGATGATTAAGATTGTCTACTAAGACCGGGGCAAGAACAGACACTGCCCTGGGAGTATACAGAGAAGTGGCAGGACTGGCCCTACCACAGTCACCCTCCTCCTCCGCCCCTCCATGAGCAAAAGTATGGGAAGAGGTGAGACAGGGAATCCATGTAGGGTCAGGGTCCACTGGGGACTCCTGGTTTTTTTTTCCCTTCCCCACCATCGCCAAGGTGAGGGGATTCTATGAGACTTACTCTTAAAGCTGGGGTGGGGGGCTACGAGCAAGATTGATGTGCATCTGGTTTCCCAGTGGAACCTCCACTTAGGCAGCAGGTGTGTTGATCCTGCCCTCTGCTTCCCTGGACAGAGAAAGGACAGGGACATGAGGACAAGAGGAGGCTGCAGGGGAGCTGCCAACAAACCCTCTGGGGTGAGGCTAATGGGCAGGAGTTTCCCAACATCAAGGGTTTGGGCCAGAAGGGCATCGGGCTTGAGCCACTGTATCAGCTACCTATTGCTGCAAAACAAAATACCCTAAAACTTAGAGCCATGAACCAATAGTCATTTATCATGTCATGATTTCCATGGACCAGGAGTTCAGATGGAGCACAGTACACATGACCTATCTCTATTCCATGATGTCTGGGACCTCAGCTAGAAGCTACCATCATCTGAAGGACTTACCTGGGGCTGGAGAATCTACTTCCAAGGTGGCTCACGCACATGGCCGGCAAACTGGTGCTGACAAATTGGTTTCTTTCCATATGGGCCACTCCAAGGGACTGTTTGTCCTTATGACACGGAAGCTGACTCCCCCCTGAGAAAACAACCCAAAGGACCAAGATAGAAACTGTAATGTCTGATACTACCAAGCCTCAGAAGTCATACACTGTCACCTGTACAGAATTCTACTCACCATACAGTACAACTCTGATTCTGTGTAAGAGGAAACTATAGCAGGAAATGAACACCAGGAGGTAAAGATCATTGGGCCCAAAGTGGAGGCTGGAGACCACATCCCTGTTTTGCCTTCTCACCCAGAAGGGCTGGTGAGGGAAGGGGGGATCCTTAAGCGGATTGGGGGCTTATCCTCAACAGAGCTGAGTCAGATCTCCCTCATTATGATTTTGATCTATGGGAAGACCCCACAGGGTTCTGTGCATAACTCACACATGCCCTGTTAGAAATGCAGGCCCCATGGAAGAGGTCAAGGATCAGTGAGCATAGTCAGAGAAGCAGCCACAGCCCTGTATCATCTCCTAAAAAGACCATCTTCTCCCCACTGCTCTGGAGTATCACCTTTCTCATAAATCAGATGACTGAATATTTATGGGTCTATGTCTAGACTCTGTCCCGTTCCACTGAGCTGTTTGCCTATCTTCATGCCAATACTACATTGTATTAATTATTATACTTATGTGAGTAAGTATCCGGTATCTGGTAGCGTAAGTCCACCACCCTTATTCTTCCTCTTCTGAATTGTCTTGGCTCTTGCTGGCCCCTTGGATCTCCATATACATTTTAGAATCAACTTGTCAATTTCCACAAAAAAAATTCTGCCATTAATGTTGACTGGAATTGCATGGCATTCGTAGATCCATTTGAGGAGAATTTTGCCGAGTTACAAAATTATGACTCAAATACTTGCTTCTGTACATGTTACACTTCAAAAAATATTTCATGTCAGGGGCACCTGGGTGGCTTAGTCGGTTAAGCGTCCGACTCTTGGTCTCGGCTCAGGTCATGATCTCGCGGTTCTTGAGCTGGAGCCCCAACCGGGGCTCTGTGCTGACGGCACGGAGCCTGCTTGGGATTCTCTCCCTCCCTCTCTCTCTCTCTCTGCCCCTCCCCATATTGTTCTGTCTCCGTCTCTCTCAAAATAAATAAACTTAAAAAAAAAAAAGAGTCGGATGCTTAACTGACTTAGCCACGCAGGCACCCCAATACTGCTTTTTACAGAAAGGGAGTTGATTTAAATTGTCTTTTAATTTATTTTTTTAAAGGAAAACTTTGTATCACCATTATAAGGGGATAATGAGTCTCTCTTAACATATAAAGATAACTGCCAAAATAAGCATACTTAAGAATTATTGAATTATAGATAGATATTGTCTGGTGAAGATTTTAAGAATGAATCTTGCTCTTTCTTTGTTCAAAGGGGGTACTTGCAAGTGTCAGAGAAGTGTACAAGGTACATTGCTGTCATATTTATAATTTCTACTTTGGGTAATCAGAAAGATCAGAAAATACTGAAAAAGGAATAATTTTATCATCTGTTGCCAACTGTAGATTCACACGCAGTTGTGAGAAATAATACGGGGATGGTTTGTATACTTTTCTGTTTCCCCCAGTGGTGACATTTTGCAGAGTTATATAGTGCCTCACTGTGAGAATACTGACATCAATCTTTCTTTTTTTTAACACTTATTATGAGAGACAGAGAGACACAGAGCATGAGCAGGGGACGGGCAGAGAAAGAGGGAGACACAGAATCCGAAGCAGGCTCCAGGCTCTGAGCTGTCAGCACAGAGCCCGACGCGGGGCTCAAACTCACAAACCACGAGATGATGACCTGAGCTGAGGTCGGATGCTTAACCGACTGAGCCACCCAGGCGCCCCTACTGATATCAATCTTACTCAACATTCCTCACTTTTACTTGTACTCATTTTTGTGTATGTGTGTGTGTGTGTGTACTAAATTCTATGTAATTTGATCTCCTGTCTAGATTTGTGTATCCACCACCGTAGATTCTGTGTGTTTTTTAATGGTATGTCTTGCCCCAACTTGTCCTCATTTAGGAACCTGGGCTGATGGAGCAGGCCTCCCCTTACTGGCGTAGCACATGCTGTGTCATGGGGGTGTGGCTGTGGAAATTATGCCCTGGCCCCCACTCACGTGTGAAACCTGTTGCCTCCATTTCTGTTTTCTGAGACAAAGCCTGTCATGCCCTAACTAGCTTCAATTAGGCAGGGAAGCAAGATCTTACTAAGTTCCTGAAAGGAGGAGAATTTGAATACTAACGACCACTATCACACTGTTTACCCATTGTGTGCATTGGTGAACACCCTGAAAGGGCCAGGTCTCTAATCCATTCTTGGGGGAAAGCAAGGCGAATAGAACACAAACAATTATGTACAGCTTTCAAAGAACCTCTTAGTAACATTGACACTGTGAGAGAGTAGATCAATTTCCCTTCTCGGGGGTCTTTAGAGACTATGTCAAGTGTGGGATAGTTATTCTGGTCATCTCTCTCTGCTTCCTTATTAACCAGGCACCAGGGTCTACCCATATGGCCTCCTAATCCTCTCTTGGGTTCATCCTTCTTTCTACTCCAACCTCTGAGCTCTACACCCCATACAGACCTACCATTCCACTCTCCTCCCAGGGCCTAGCCTCCACTCTGCCTTTCTCCAAGGTCTGCCAAGGTGATCTTTCTTCATTCTCAACGTTCTAGCCAAGTGGAACTCAATAATTAAACACCATGATAACAATGAATTTGAAATTCAAAGGGAGATTCTGAAGAATTAACTGTTGTTGGTGGTGGTTTTTTGTTTGTTTGTTTGTTTGTTTTAGTAAGCTCTAACCCCAGCATGGGGCTGGAACTCACAACTCCTGAGATCAAGAGTTGCATGATCTCCTGACTGAGCCAGCAGAATTTACTGTTTTGAGCTTTCCTTTACAGACCTTATCCAAATACAGAAGGAATTTTTATGTAATAATAGTGATATATTACACATACGATTTTTATATTGCTTATTTTACCTAATATTGTATCAAATCCATTTTATATGTTACCAAATAGTCCCTAAGCACACTAAAAGTAGCTGTCACTGGGGCTCCTGGGTGGCTCAAGTCGGTTAAGTGTCTGACTTTGGCTCAGGTCATGATCTCACGGTTCATGAGTTTCAGCCCCGCATCGGGCTTTGGACTGACAGTGCGGAGTCTGCTTCGGATTCTGTCTCCCTCTTTCTGCCTTTCCCCCTATTCTCTCAAAAATAAATAAATGATAAAAAAAAAATAAAAGTATCTATCATTTTCCTATTCTCCCTCATTATGTAAACAATATATTCATTATTGAACAGTTTAGAAAGATCAGGAATCCGTGAATAGGAAAATAGGGCATCAACAATCACACTACCTAGAGATAACCAGCAAAATAATATGTGGTATACATCATTACTGGTTTTTTGTGCATGTTTGACGTAACAACATAACATACCGTATTCGTTAACTTTAGAAAATATCAAAACTACCCCAAAACTCAGCAGCTAAAAATCAACACTTTATTATCTCACAGTCTCTGTGGGTCAAGAATTCAGGAGCAACTTAGTTGGGTGCATCTGGCTCAGATTCTCTCAAAAGGCTACCATCAAGGGGGTGGTTGAAACTATCCTCATCTCAAGGCTTGACTGGGGCTGGGAGGATCCACTTTGTTAATTTTTTTTTAATGTTCATTTTTACTTTTGACAGAGAGAGAGAGAGAGACAGAGCACGAGCAGGGGAGGGGCAGAGAGAGAGACACACACAGAATCAGAAGCAGGCTCCAGGCTCTGAGCTGTCAGCACAGAGCCCGACGCAGGGCTTGAACTCATGGACTGAGAGATCAGGACCTGAGCCGAAGTCAGATGCTCAACTGACTGAGCCACCCAGGCGCCCCTTAGAAGGATCCACTTTGAAGCTGACTTGCTGGCTGTTGGCAGGCCTTCGGTCTGCCCTGTGGTCTGCGGACATTAGTTCCTCACCACACGGGATCTCCATAGAGCTGCTCATGATATGGCAGCTGGCTTCTCCGGAACGAGGAGAGAAGGGAGAAGCAGAGAGATGGAGAGCCTCCAGTATGGAAGGCACAATCTTTTTACAAAGCAGTATCAAAAGCAACGTTCCACCACTTCAGCTGTGTTGTTACGAGCCAGTCCCTAAATCTGGCCTATACCAAAAGGCCAGATGAGAATCCCTGGGGGCCATGTAAGGGGCTGCCTACTGACTGCTTATACAAAAGCTTATACAAAACATTATTCTGTAACCTACTGGTGTTTTGTTTACTTGAGATATAATTCATATACCACAAAATTGACCTTTCACCAATTTTAGAGGGTACAATTCAGTGATTTCTGACGTAGTCACAAGGTTGTGGAAACACTACCACTTATTCCAGAACATTTTCTTTTAAACAATTAAAAAATTTTTTTAAATGTTTATTGATGAGAGAAAGAGAAAGAGAAAGAGAGAGAGAGAGAGAGAGAGAGAGAGCATGAATGGGAGAAGGGCAGAGAAAAAGGGAGACACAGAATCCAAAACAGGCTCCAGGCTCTGAGCTGTCAGCACAGAGCCCAAAGTGGGGCTTGAACTCAACAAGCCGCGAGATCATGACCTGAGCCAAAGTTGGACGCTCAACCGACTGAGCCACCCAGGCGCCCCTCAGGAATGCATCTTTAAAGAGTTCTAGCTCCATTCTTCTTCCTCTGGTAGCTGCCACACCAGACCAGGCCTGCAGGTTGTTATTTTTGAAGGTTACTGTGGACCTGGACAACAAGGGATGGGTCTAGGGCAAGTGAAGATGTCATAAAACACTGTTTGTACTGACACTCATATTTACTCTTGATTAAGTGTTCTTCAGGTTGTTTCAAGCCTTTGGCTAATTTCCACAGGCCTCAAAAAGTTGATTTTGATCATTTTTCAGTTTTCTGGTTGATTTTAGGGAGGAAACATTTTTTTGAGTCCTTACATTGCCATTTTCACTGATCTCACTCACACCTACTTTTTTTTTTAAACTTGAAAATGAACTCTGAACTTTTTCAAATGACTAATTATTCTGAAGTATGATGTTCTCATGACTGAATTGCATTCCACTCTATGAATAAATTATTGTTGCTTGAAGAACCGCCTCCCAACTGTTCGACAATGGTGGAAATCTCCAGGGATATGCTGGAGCCAGGGGGCACTGACTCACAAGACCCACTTGTATACCTCTCTTCCCAAATCTCTGGTCAATGAAAGTCCATTGGTAGCTTGAAATGGGCCATGGCAGAAATGCTTACATCACAGAAACTGGCAAAAGTACAAAATGTTTCTCTCTACCCCCAACTGGTAGCTGGCTGCTAAATATTTAACTGCACATCAGTGGGTGCAGGTACATAGCAGAAAGCCGTATTAGGACCACATTTCATTCGTTTGTGTATCCTCAAGACTCAGCAGAAGGCCTATCACACTGTAAGTGTTCATGGCTTTTGGTTCTTTTTGTGTACATGCTTTTTCAACATAGATTCCCAATTTGAGGACTATTTTATCATCTTTCTTGATTCAGCGTAACTTCAAAGCTCGTTATATGTTGACACGTAATTGTCATTATTTTAATGGCTGCAATTTTCCTTTGAATGAATGAATCATTGTTTCTTTAATCCCTTCCATGTCGATTTATTATTAGGTTATTTCCAATGTTTTGCAGTGATGGACATCTCTATGTAATGACCATTTTGTATCCTGTTAGAACTCCTTTAAATCTGGAACATGTTATCTTGTTAAGAAAAACCACCCGAGATAGAGTAAAAATCACATAGGACTTCCTAGATCATGAATTCTTTTATACAGCGAGTGTCTCTTCTAGTCTAAACTTAAAACCTTTATGCTGTACAGAAATTTTGCTACCTTGCTTCAGTCTTTTTCTTTTTTATATGGCAGGAGCTAAAAGGAATTGGCCCTGACCTTGCTTAGCTGTGTAAACAAAGGCAGGTGAGACCTAGCCGTGACTCAGGCCACTTGAGTCTCTGCAAGGACATACTGAATGTGTTAAAATACCTACCATTACAGAAATTTGGAGCCTCTTTCATTTCCGTACAAACAAAGCCATGGATGTTAAATCAGAGCCTGCGGAGGCAGGGGTGGGGAGAGGTGGTGGTGCATAAGCAAAGAGGAAGGAGTGATCTCTCTGCATCTGTCACCCCACCATTCATGTGGTACACACATGAACATTTTTTTTTATTATTATTTGTTTGTTTCAAGTTTTTATTTAAATTCTCACATGAACACTTTAATTTTTTAAAGTTTATTTATTTATTTTGAGGGAGAGAGAGAGAGAGAGAGAGAGAGAGAACATGAGTGGAGTAAGGGCAGAGAGAGAGGGAGAGATAGGATCCCAAGCAGCTTGGAGTCTGACACGGGGCTCGAACCCACGAACAATGAGATCATGACCTGAGCCAAAATTAAAAGTCGGATGCTTAACTGACTAAGCAACCTAGGCGCCCCTCTTCGGGACATATTTAAATGGCAAACCAAGTAGGGGGAATTATTAGGTAAGTAATAATAGAGCACGGCAAACCACGCAGGTGGCATAGCAATTCCTAGGATTTGGAAAACCCACTGCAGGATCGTAGTTAGTCCTCCTGACAACTGTAACAGTTGCTTATTTTTTTCCCCCACTTGAGAATGGACACTGAGGGTCAGAAAATAGAAATGACCTGTCAGGGTGACGTGGTGGCAGTGGTCAGTGACAAAGTTGAGATTCGCTCCTGGCCACCCCACTCCCACCCCCACTTCGTCACATACAGACTGTGAGAGCCACCAGCAGGGCTAACTTTGGAGAAGTGAAAACTCTTCCAGGCCACTTCCTCCTGGTGGCTGTGGTCATCCATCAGCTCCCAGTTCCCCTCTGATGGGGCTGATCTGTTGCAGAGAATGCACTGCGCTGGTGGTGCAGAGCCTGCTTGGAATTCTTTCTCTCTCCACCCCTTCCCCACTTGCGTGCTCCCTCTCTCTCTCTCTCTCTCTCTCTCTCCCTCCCTCCCTCCCTCCAGGAGATCTGCTGCACCCTCCAGTGTGCAGACTGGAAGGCTCAAGACCAGAGAGGAGGGAGGGGCCTGTCTGGGTCTCTGTTCCTTCTCCTTGCCCTCGTCTGTGGGCTACGGTCTATATTCCAGGAAAATAAAAGAGAAAGTTCAGTGGAGATGGCATAAGGGGTTGGGATGCTGCTTGAGCACAGGCTGAGAGCTCCTTGTCCAAAGCCAATGACTCATGTGGCCCCAGGACTCGCTCAGGGCAGCGTATGGACGAGGGAGTGAGACCCAAGCCAGCCTTTCCAGGGATCCATTGGCCATCGGAGTGCTTCTTGGGCTAGAGGTTTCAACGCTGTCGTATGCTACAGACCAGGGCCAACCAGTAGGGAAGGAGAAGGTCTTTTCGGGCATCCCTGCAGCCCACTGCTCTTGCTACAATACAAACAACTTCTGTTTTATGTCCTAGATTGAGAACCATTGCCCTAACATCTTCTAGGCCTCAGCTTTGGGCATGTATGTACGTATGTATGTATTTGTTTAGAGGGAGAAAGAGAGAGACAGAGAGAGAGAGAGAGAGAGAGAGAGAGCGAGCCCACGCAAGTGGGGAAGGGGTGGGGAGAGAGAGAATTCCAAGCAGGTTCTGCGCTACCAGCGCAGAGTCTGATGAGGAGCTCGAACCCACAAACCGTGAGAGCGTTTAGTTCTATGAACCGTAGACTTGGAATCTAAGTTCCAAGTCTGTCAGATACGGCTATTCTGCCATCTACCCTTCCCTCTGCCTCTTTCTCCCACCTGCCTACTCCTGTGATCTCTGATTTTAATTTTACACTATCAAACCAGAGAGTGCTTATGTTTTGTTCTGTAACCAAAATTCTCTTCCTTGCTGCGTCTATAGGTTGACTTTTAAAGTTGAAAAGTCAATATTGCTCACAGGGTTAGAACTATATAAACATTATTACCAGGCAGTACACTATGGTTATATTTCCTTTCTTGGACAGCCTTTGATTTTTCTTGTACTGAACTTATCGAACTACTTTTAAGTGCGCCTGGCTGGCTCAGTCAGTTAAGCGTCTGACTTTGGCTCCAGCCATGATCTCACAGGTTTGAAGTTCAAGCCCCACATCAGGCTCTCTGCTGTCAACACACAGAGCTCGCTTCGGATCCTCTGTCCCTTTCTCTCTCTGCCCCCCCGCCCCGTGCTCTCTTTCTCTCTGAAAAATAAATGAGACATTAAATAAAAATTAAAAACTAAAGTTGAAAAGTCAATATTGTTCATAGGATTAAAACTATATAAATAAGCACTATTACCTCCACAACCAAGCAGCATACTATGGTTACATTTCCTTTCTTGGGCAACCTTTGATTTTTCTTGTCTTCAACCATTTTTAGGGGTGCCTGGCTGGCGGAGTCCAGGGAGCAGGCCACTCTTGATCTCGGGGTCATGAGTTCAAGCCCCAGTTTGGACATAGGGCGTACTTACAAAATAAAGTAAAATAAAATAAAATCTTTAAAAAAAGGAAATAAAAGTCAACTACTTCTACTTAACGGCCTCTTAAAGGTCTTCCGTTTTTTTCCAATGACCATATAGTAATTCAAGTCTGTAGATTTAAATTTTTTAATTAAAACTTCTATCGTAGTGGGGTACATGCAACATGAAGTTGGCCATCTTGACCTTTTCTGAGTGTTTAATTCAGTGGCATTAAGTACATTCGCACTGTTTGGCAACTATCACCATCCACGGAGCTTTTTCACCATTCCATATTAAAACTCCGTAGCCATTAAAAAATAACTCCCCATTCTCCCCTCCCCAGCCCTTGGTAACTACCATTCTACTCTGACTCTATGAATTTGACTATTCCAGGAACCTCATACGAATGGAATCGTATGAGAGGGAGCAAAATACCTGACCCCAAAATATGTCAGTCACTTTGGCACAAGGATTATTTTGAGCTGAAGGCAATCAAGACCAGCAGATTCAAGAAAAACTTTTTTTTTTTTACTTCTTCCTTAACTACCTAAAGGAATTTAGAATTGGGTCCCGGCCCAGAAAGAGAGCTGTTACCAAAAGTGGCTGTTTATCTGAAAGATCTATCTGTACAGCAGGGCAAACACCTAATTACCAAACATCCACTCTTCCTGCTGTCCTGTGAACAACCCTCTGTCCCTTTGAAGCACCAGGCCCCCATCCCATTCCCTAGCTTCGGAGGGCATATAAGCCTCAACTGACTGTCTCATCTTTGGAATCTCATTGTCTTTGTGGGGTCCCCACATGTATGCAATTAAATTTGTCTTTCTTTTTTTTTTTTAATATTTATTTTATTTTTGAGAGAGAGTGCGCACACACAAGTGGGGCGGGGCAGAGAGAGACACACACACAGAATCGGAAGCAGGCTCCAGGCTCTGAGCTGTCAGCACAGAGCCTGACGCAGGGCTTGAACTCATGGACTGGGAGATCATGACCTGAGCCAAAGTCCGACACTTAAGTGACTGAGCCACCCAGGCGCTCTTAAATTTGTTTTTCTCCTGTTAATCTGTCTTATATCAATTTACCAAGAAAGATTTTTCCTCCCCAGCAGTCAGCACCTCCCCAGCAGGATGCACCACCGGCTGGAAACTGCTTGCTTTGAGGCTGCTGCAACATAGAGGGCCTGGGACCTCTGACAAGCACTAGCAGGCAGTAAGAATTCTTACCACTTCAGTCTCCCAGATCTCTGCCTACAGAGACTTGTGGAAGAGACAGTGGTGACTCTTTTCTTTCCCACTTTTCTCCTTTTCTAAATTTATTTTTTTTTTAATTTTTTTTAATGTTTATTTATTTTTGAGACAGAGAGAGACAGAGCATGAACGGGAGAGGGTCAGAGAGAGGGGGAGACACAGAATCCGAAGCAGGCTCCAGGCTCCGAGCTGTCAGCACAGAGCCCGACGCGGGGCTCGAACTCATGGACTATGAGATCATGACCTGAGCTGAAGTCGGACACTTAACTGACTGAGCCACCCAGGCGTCCCTCTCCTTTTCTAAATTTAGATAAGCAGGAGAAAATCTGTGTGCAGCTAGGTCCTTCGATTTAGGGACTCCGGTGAAGATTTGATAGGCATACTCTTGATTTTTTTGTTAATCCTTTTCCTCCCAGAGATGGTCACTGTTTTCCTTTGTCTCTGTTGTGTCATTTGTCGGGAGGAAGAAAGCCACAGGGAAGAATGCAGGCGTGGGCCTGTAAGCCTGCTGTCTGACCTGGCCTCCCAGAATGGTGAGCCCATGGCTCTCAACAGACCCGTGTTCACTTAGACAAACGTTGCTGTGGGTAATTGTTCACATGAGATAAAGACTGTTGCTAAGGGACATTTTGGAAGCCAAAGCCACAAAACTGGTGGGCACGGGTCTAGCACTTAAACGCTGTTAGAATGATCGTCACGTAACTCAAAGACTCATGTGTTACGATACACTGGTTACAGAACAGGTTTGGCTGACCGTAGGTCACCTGCCAGCCTTAAGAAAATTTCTGTGTAATGAGGCACACTGTAAACCACCACACAATCCCCAACCCTGAGGCACATCCGTCTTACATATTAATTTGGGTCTGAGAGACCCAAGGCTTAGCTAAAGCTGTTAACGTGCATATAAGAAAAACTGGATGAGGTTTCCCTTTTCTCCTGTTCTATGTCGTGAGAACTTGGCTTTATCAACAGCGAGAATACTCTGGAGGATGCATGTACTGGTTTGCATCGGGTGGATAGCCATAGCCTGTGGATCTCGTAAGCAGAATTCTCTTTGTCCAACTGTGCCAGTTTTCAGGGGAATTTGACATAAGGGGTCCTGGTCCATAAGGAGCCTTTGTTTTCTCAATCTCTGTTGTCACTAGTTTTGCAGGATAGAATTGTGAGCGTACCCCCATCTGCGGCTGGATCATTTTCAGGCTAACTTTGGGAGTGAATATTTTTGGACCTTGTTAGGGCTGCAGTTTTTATACTCTCCTTTGGAAATACCTCTTGAGTTCATGGTTAAGTCATAAAAAGACTTATTGGGGGGCACTTGGGTGGCTCAGTCGGTTAAGCGTCTGCTCAGGTCATGATCTCATGGCTTGTGAGTTTGAGCCCCGTGTCAGGCTCTGTGCTGACAGCTCAGAGCCTGGAGAGTGCTTCAGATTCTGTTTCTCTCTCTCTCTCTCTCTCTCTCTCTGCCCCTCCCCCGCTCACGCTCTGTCTCTCAAAAATAAATAAACATTAAAAAAATTAAAAAGAAAAAGACTTATTGGTTGGAGTTATTCGTCGATGGAGCCTTTGAACTGGCTATATTTAAAAGAAAAAAAAAGTGTTTTAGAGAGCTGTTATCCTAAACAAGTATCTTATTGGTACCCATACAAAGACCAAATTAAAAAGAGGACACAACAAGTTATAATGGCTAGCCTTAGGGACTCCCTTAACAAGATGAAGGAACACGAATTAGACTTAAAACAAAAATTAAATCCAATGTGAATTCCTTTCATTTTTTAAAATGTTTCTTTAGTTTTGAGAGACAGAGCATGAACACAGAGAGGTGGAAATACAGAATCCAAAAGCAGGTTCCAGTCTCTGAGCTGTCAGCACAGAGCCTTGTGTGGGTCTTGAACTCCCAAACTGTAAGATCATGACCTGAGCCAAGGTCAGATACTTAACTGACTGAGCCACCCAGGTGCCCCGAATTCTCCTTCTTAAAATCTAGCCGTGTCTGTGTATTTCGACTTCCTTTTCCCTACAAGATTTACAGAGAGCTCTCTGGCCTGATCTTCAGGCCCGTGGTATATAGGTTGCTCATTTAAGTGCTAAAAGTCAGGAAGTAAAGTTAGTAGAAGCCCCTTGGACAGGGAATAGGGCTTGGTTTGCTGAGCTCTACAATCAGGCTCTGCCAGCATCAGGCTTTCCTATCAATGTCCTTTGCAGATAAATTCTAGATCCCCATCCAAAGAAATCACATCCCCTACATGCCGGGAAATAAAATTTCGCCTTGTCCCTTCCTTTGCAAACCCGGACCTGTTGGTTTTCAACCCTTTCACTCCCAGAAATAGCTATTGCCTTCTTTCTTGCCTAGTTTTGTATACTAAGAACTTGGCTTGGCTTTCTGCCTGCCTGGAGCATACAGGTTGTCAGTCCTTTCTTTTGGCTACCTTTGGGAGTGATTCCGGATCTTGGGAAGGTAATATCCTTTGCACCCTCTTGGGGACCCCTCTCACATCCAAGGAAGGAATTTGTTTAATACTGCCAGAAATATTACTGTTTGTCCTGGCTGAAAACTGACAAGACACAGGCGTTCCTTGGAGCTATTGCAGGGTTGGTTCCAGACCACCACAATAAAGCAAATAGCATAATCCAGTCAGTCAAATGAATTTTTTGCTTCCCAACGTATGTAAAAGTTATGTTTACACTACACTTCAGTCTATTAAATGTGCATTATGTCTAAAAAAACCAATGTATGGGGGGTGCCTGGCTCGGCTGGTAGAGCATGTAACTCTTGATCTCAGGGTCGTGAGCTCAAAACCTGTGTTGGGCATGAAGCCTACTTAAAATAAATAAAAATTAAGAAAAAAAAACAATGTACATACCTAATGTAAAAAATACTTTACTGGTAAAAGTGTTAACCATCACCTAAGCTTTCAGGGAGCCATCACCTTATTGTTGGTGTAGAATCTTGACTCGATGTGGATGGCTGCTGTCTGACCAGGGTAGCTAGGTTGCCCAGGGCTGGGTGGCTGTGGCAAATTCTTTTTTTTTTAAATTTTTTCGTTTATTTTTTTTTGAGACAGAGAGAGACAGAGCATGAACGGGGGAGGGTCACAGAGAGAGGGAGACACAGAATCTGAAACAGGCTCCAGGCTCTGAGCATTCAGCACAGAGCCCGACGCGGCCCTCGAACCCACGGACCGCGAGATCATGACCTGAGCCGAAGTCGGACGCTTAACCGACCGAGCCACCCAGGCGCCCCTGTGGCAAATTCTTAAAATAAGACAACAATGGAGTCTGCTGCGTTGATTGACTCTCCTTTCATGAACCATTTCTCTCTAGCATGTGATGCTGTTTGATAGCATTTTACCCACAGCAGAACTTCTTTCAAAATTGGAGTCCAAACTCTCAAACCCTGCTGCTGCTTTATCAATTAAGTCATTGTCATATTCCGAATCCTTTGTTGTCATTTCAAGAGTCGTCACAGCATCTCCACTAGGAATAGATTCATTTCAAGCAACCACTTTCTTTGTCATCTATAAGAAGCAACTCCTCATCTGTTAAAGTTTGATCATGAGATGGCAGTCATTCAGTCATATCTTCAGGCTCCACTTCTAATTCTGGTTCTCTTACTGTTTGTACCACATCTGTGGTGACTTCCTCCATTAAAGCCTTGAACCCCCTCAAAGTCCTCCATGAGGGTTGGACTCAACTTCTTCCAAACTTCTGTTCATATTGATATTTTGACCGCTTCCCATGAATCACGAATACTCTTAATGGCATCTAGAATGGTGAATCCTTTCCAGAAAGTTTTCAATGGAATTTGCCCAGATCCATCAGAGGAATCAGTATCTATGGCAACTATAGCTCTACACAATGTATTTCTTAAATAATAAGACTTAAAAGTTGAAATCACTCCTTGATCCCCATGCTGTAGAATGGATGTTGTGTTAGCAGACATGAAAACATGAATCTTGAACATCTCCTTCATAGCTCTGGGGTGACCAGATACATCATTAGTGAACAGTAATATTTAGAAAGTAATCTTTTTTTCTGAGCAGTAGGTCTCAACAGTGGGCTTAAAATATTCAGCAATCCACGTTGTACACGGATGTGCTGTCATTCAGGCCTTGTTGTTGCACGTAGAGAGCATTGGCAGGGTAGATAAAGCGTAATTGTCAAGGGCCCCGGGATTTTCTGCATGGTAAGTGAGCACTGGCTTCCACTTAAAGTCACCAGCTGCATTAGCCCCTAACAAGAGAGGCAAGCCTGTCCTTTGAAGCTTTGAAGCCAGGCATTGACTTTGCTTCTCTCGTTATGAAAATCCTAGACGGCATCTTCTCCCAACAGAAGGCTGTTTCATCTACACTGGAAATCTGGTTAGTGAACCCACCTTCATTCGTATCTCAGCCTGACCTTCTGGAAAACTCGCTGGGGGTTCTACATCAGCACTTGCTGCTTCACCTTGTCCTCGTATGTTGGGGAGACAGCTTCTTTCCTTAAACCTCACGAACCAATCTCCGCTAGCTTCAGACGTTTCTTCTGCGGCTTCCTCACCTCTCTCAGCCTTCACAGAATTGAAGAGAGTCAGGGCCTTGCTCTGGATTAGGCTTTGGCTTAAGAGAATGTTGCGGCTGGTTTGATCTCTTATCCAGACCACGAAAACCTTCTCCATATCTGCGTTCAGGCTGCGTGACTTTCTTACCGTTTTTGTGTTCACTGGCGGAGCACTTTGAATTTCCTTCCAGAACTTTTCCTTCGCATTCGCATCACAGCCACGTTCCTTGGCTATTTGTTGCACAAGGCCTGGCTTGGGGCCTTTCTCGGTTTTTGACACGCTTGCCTCACTAAGCGGAATCACTTCTACCTTTTCACGTGAAGTGAGAGACGTGGGAGTCCTCATTTCACTCGAACGCGTAGAGGCCACTGTAAGCCTCTTCACTGGCCTGATTTCAATATTATCATGTCTCGGGGAACAGGGAGGCCCGAGGAGAGGAAGGGGGGAAGGGGAGGGGCTAGTCGCTGGAGCCGTCAGAACACGCACATCTTTCGATTAAATTCCCCATCTTTTATGGACGCGGTTCATGCACCTCAAATCAGTTACAGCAGCAACATTCAACAATCTCTGATCACGGATCGCCAGAACAAATAGATTAACAACAAAAAAATTTGAAATACTGCGAGAATTACCGAGATGTGACACAGGGACGTGAAGCGAGCAAATGCTGCAGAAGAAAGGGCGCCGAGCGACTTGCTTAAAGCAGGGTCACCACGAACCTTCGATTGGTAAAAAAAAAAAAAAAAAATGCAGTATCTGCAAAGCGCAATAAGGTAAGGTGTGCTTGTACTCAAAACATATTTGAGGAACGAGCAAATGAACGAGTCTGCTTACATGATGACGGATAAAGTCGCTGGGCTTTTTACTCAAGTGATCGGTCCTCTTCCTTCACCACCAAGCCTGCCAACTTCCCCCTCCCCTCTCCTTTCTCCTTGGCCTCCCTGAGAATACCCTCCTTTGTGGCTCCTGCAGGAGCAGGAACTTGGGCGTGGAAGGTCCTGAGAGCCCCCTGTGGGACCTGCCCATGATGCTCCAGAGAAGTCCCAGCTCCCGGCTGTGCTGCGGCCTCACCCTGGCTGGCCTCTCTGAGCCGGCCACTCACCCCTTTGTCCATATCCAGCCATTCCTCAACTCCTGGCCCATTGTCAGCCTCCCTTTGGATCCAGGGACACTGAGTGTCTCTGGCATAGAAACAAAGACACAGGCACGTCTGAGAGATCTGCAGGGATTTTCCTGAGAAAGCCTTACCCTCCAGGGGAGGGGGGGGTGCTCAGCTGTTCGGAGCTCCTGCCAGGTCTCTTTGGTCTGGAGCTCCCCCATGGAAGATGAACAGGCATAAGGCAGCTTGTGTAGGGCTAGGGTGGGCAGGGCCTGGAGGAACCGGACAGCCCGGTCTGGAGCAGGGCAGCTTGGTGGAGGGCAGCCTAGCACCCCCAGGCTCTACAGGCAGTCCTGAAACCCAGAGAGCAGAGATGACACCAGGAGGGAGCCAACTGCAACGCCTTCTGGGGCCAAGCTGATCCGCGCTGTGCAGGGTTGAAGCTGACTGCAAAAAGGAGTGAGCTCCCCGTCTCCGTGACTAAGAAATCAAGGGTCTGTCAGGGGCAGAAGAAGGCCTTGGGAGCCTCTGCCAGCCCTGAGGACTCTGGATCCCAGGGATGTCCCCATGAAGTTCTCAGGGAAGTCCTGGTGTTGCCCCAAGCCCAATGTCATGGGGTGTAATACTACGATGTCCCAGCAGAGGGCAGCATGTGGCTGCCACACAGTCCTGGAAAGAGTTGCTGGCAAAACCCCAAACCTCTGGGACTCAAGGAGGTCCAGAGAGGCCCAACAGACCTGGCTCCCTCCCAGGCCTGCCCATGAGACCACTCGCCACCTCCACACCCACGCCAGTCCCGAGCATCTTGTTTCTAGATTGGATCCTTTTGGCAACATCTCCGTGCGTGGGATTGTTTTAGCCCCACCCAGGTCCAAAGTCACCCCTCAGTGGCCTCACCCATGCACTAAGTCAGACTTGAAGGTCCCACTCAGATACTGTCACTTCTCAGTGACCCACCCAGGTCCTAAGTCACAAGGTGTCCCTCGGCAGTCTGCTCTGAGAGCCCGGGGAGGTGGGCCGGGCTGTGCCTGGTCAGCTGCCATATCCTACCTTGAGGACACTAATTTCGCATTTATCAATTTCCACTGTCCGTTTTTCTTATGTATTTTAATCCAAGGCATTTTGAGTCCTGCCTCCCACAGCCCTGTGAGGAGCTTATAGGCCTGGCCCTGCCCTGCCTGTGCTCAGGAAGATCCTCACCCCGGCTCTGACACCAGGTTCAGGGTGAGCACAGCCCGCACACGGTCTCCCAGGAGGCCACGAGCCTCTAAAAGCAGCTTCCAGAGGAGGAGCGATGTCTCAGGGAGGGGACTGCACCGTGTGACCCTGGGGACTGCCTCACCCTGACCCTCAGGCTCCTCGTCTCTCAGGTTTGCCATAAGGAGGTGGTGGCAGAGAAGCAGCCACGTCCACTGATGGGGGGTTGAGCGTGAGTGGTCACAGCAGCCTCTCTCTTCTCCTCAGGCCCATAGAACAGAAGTAGAAACCGAGGACAGTGAAGCTCGGGGTCTGTCTCTCGCCACGCGGCTGAGCAGAGGGGCCCAGGAGCCAAACCCAGGCCAACTGATTCCAGCAACCACATGTTCGCGAGGGCCTTCTCTCAGTCAGTCCTACACCTGCTAAGCTGTGTGACCTGGGGTAGAGTGCATGCCCTCTCTGGGCTTCTACTGGAAATTCAGGGAGGGTGGGAGTTCAGTTCGATCATTGCCTCCCCGGAAAGCAGAGGGGCACATTCAGATTATTCACGAACAAAGGCTTCACTGATGTCAAATCAGACCCTAAGCGAGGTAGGTGTTCTGTACTTGGCGCACGGTAGGGGTTCAGAGGGGCCACCGCTGCTGTTTCACCATGGTAGTGACCATGGTCATCAGTGAGCTGGCACCAGTCAGATCTTGCTCTCTGAGCACCCTCCCTCTTCCTCACCTTGCTCTAGGCTTACTGCACAGGCGAATGAGCCAGAGACTGCCACCATCCCTGTCCCTGGGGTCCCCTGGGCTGCGTGTGACCCGGTCCAGATGGTCACTGCCTTCCCCAGAGGTGAGCCCAGCTGGGCAGGGTCTCGCCCTTCCTGAAGCCTCCTCATGGTTCCCCTAACCAAAGCATCAAATGTCCACCCCAGGCTTCTTGAACCAGAACCCCGGGGCAGGTCCAGCCCTCGGGGTGTTAACAGCCTTCCCGCCGACATCCTTGCAGCCCCATTAGGGAGACACTACCTCTTGAGAGGCAGGAACACAGGCTTTGGCGCCCATGGAGCAAAGGATATTGTAATGCATGCCCTGCACTTCCCAGAGGCCAAGCTCCCTTCCTGCTCCATCACCCCTCCCTCCCCAGCCATCTGGGGCTTTTTCTGCCACTCCAAGTCTCCAGGTAGGCCCCAATGGGGATGCTGAAGACACAATCACCAGTCTTTTAGGAACGCGTGTTTGTGAATGAAGCCTGGACGTCTTCTTGCAGAGAATGCTGAGTGAGGCTTTTGGGGCTGGCAATTTGCAGAGCAGTCCAGATGTGGCAGGACAATGGGGGTCTGATTGGCAGGGGAGCGGGAAGGGCCAGCAGCTGCAGAGCAAGGAAAGGTAGGGTGTAGGAGGGGGGCGGCGCACAGGAAAATCTGCAGGGAGGTAGGAGTCCTGCAAAGGCATGGGGCGGGCCAGATCTCATTCTACAGCCCCAAATAAAAGCGCTGACCCAGCTGTACCGGAGAAAGGCCTGGGCAGGAGGCAGAGGGACTGGCGTGAGAGAGGAAGGAGGCAGCAGGCTTCTCCTGAGAACTCTGTAATTCATTCATTTATCTGTGTACTCATTAAGTCACTCATGCATGCATGAACGCCTTTGGAAGGCATCATCATGAAATGGCAACAGCTCTCAAGGGCCATTCAGACTCTGTGGTTTAAATTCTGGCTCCTGCACATATCTGGGTCCTTCTGCCCCAGTACCCACATCTGCGCCATGATCTTGGTATGACGCTAAAAAAAGGATCATACAGGTAAAAATGCTCAGCACCACCCTTGACTCTTAGTAGGTGCTTACTAAGCATGGGCTCAGCTTTCCCGTCTCCTCTTTTCCCTCTCGGTCATTCTGACAACTTTTGAGTAGCTAGTATGTATCAAGAACGGACCTGGCCAGTGGGAGACAGACAAAGGCAAGACCCCTAGACCAGGCTCTGGCTCTTGAGAAGTTCACAGTCATGGAGGCAAAGGATGGCGAGGGACAGGCCTCTAAGTGACATCAGGGAAGGGGTAAATGGCCATCCCTTTAGTTATTCATCAAATTAAAGGTATTATGTCACCGCCTGAGGCGGCACAAAGCAAGGCCTTTCCCACAAGGGATTCACAATCTAGCAAGAATCCAGTATGTTTGGAACACAGAAGTCAAGCAACTGACAGTACTGGGAAGGCAGCACAGAGGAGGTGCCGTATGAGCTAGGTTTTGAAGGATGCGTAAGAGTTCCCTAGGGGAAGGAGACAAGAAAGCACACTCCCAGACAAGAAACAGGACAAGCAAAAGCATAGCAGGCTTCTGGTACTTGGAAAGACTGTCCTAGCAGAGGGCAAACCTGCTTGGCTCTAGACTCAAAATACATCCTCATGCCCTCCGGAGACACGGAAGAAACACCAGCTGTGGTCTGTGACCGGTTCTGGGCCTTCAGAGATAGTTCTCATTTACTGAGCATCTATTCTCTGCCTAAAGTCTCCCAGGCCTTCGTATACGTGGCCTCCTTCCATGCTTGCAAACCTTTGAGAGTGGTCTGGTTTTCTTCTGGCTCAGGAGGAAGCTGAGGCTCCAAGACAGAAAGCGACTTGCCCGCTAATACCACTGGTCGGGAGAAGAGCTGGGATTTGAATCCAGATCTGCCTAGCTCCAAAGCAATGGTCTTCCCCTGCCCTGCATTTGGACCTAGATCCGCTGTCCTCGGTCACTAAGTCCTCCACATGGGATCTTCGTTCTGTCTGCTGGCATGTTATGCAAGCTCCGCCCCCCCTCCCCCCCTCCCACCCCCCTCCTGGGCTGGGGGCTCGAGCCTCTGGCCATGCTCCTGGGCTGGCATGAACCCTTCTGGATTTCACACCATCGCCCTTCACCTTTGAGGATCTGGCCTCAGCCCCTCCCTCTGTGAAATGGGGCCTGACCCCTCAGCTCTGCCATTCCTGACACCCCTCTCTCCACCCTTTGCCTCCGCATCTGCAAAACCCTGATAAACCATCTCTGGGCCTTTAAGGGCTTTTTATTTCTCCAGCCACGCTTTTCTCTACATTTTAATAAGCTGCCTGCAAAATTGGTGATTGATGAGTAAGAATGAGAGGATGTGGGGCTGAACATTTTTTTCCTCGGAATCGCTTCTGGCTGCGCACTCGACTTTAAATTGATTAATAACGTGCGGGTCCAACATTAATTATCAGCCATTTGTCACCGGGGAAGGCTGAGGCCTGAGCCCTGCTTGCAGACCTTGTCCTCATGGCCAGCTCCATGGCACTGTGGGAGATGCCCAGCTGCCCTTTGTGGGCACCGAAGGCCCCGGACACTTAAGGCCCTTGCTGAGCTCGGCCCCTGGAACCCTGAGCACTGTGGCGGCATCTAGAGGCCGAAACTGAGCATCCCAGGGTGATAGTGCTCCTGATGCATGCCTGCCCCCAGGTGGCTCATGGCCTCACCGGACCCTAGGCTGGCTCTGAATAAGGTTAAAAGGATCCCAGAAGACCCTGGAATTTCTTCATTCAACCAACACAGAGCAGCTATTACATGCAGCCATTTTTGGGGGCACTGAGCAGTGAGCGAGACAAGGTCCCTGACTTTTGGGGAGGCTGGTAACAGAATCATAGGGAAGTGCAGCAATGTCGGGGAGTGGGGGGAAGCTAAGATCTCTGAAGGAAAGCAAAGCTGGTAAGGTTGGAAGGGCCAGGAAGAGGGCGACAATTACCCATTTAAATACGGGTTGGGGAAGCCCTTGCTGAGGAGGGGAGTGAAGGAAGGAGCCGCAGAAGTATCTGAGGAAGAACATTCACGGCAAAGGGAGCAGCAGTGCAAAGGCCCTGAGGTAGGGGGAAATGGATGATTAGAAATAACACTTTGCTCCATGAACGAAGTCGGTCACAAAAGACCACAGAGCGCATGGTCCCGTTTATAGGAATATTCAGGACAGGCGAGTCCACAGAGACAGGAAATGGGTAAGTGGTTGCCAGGGGCTTGGAAGACGGGGGTAATAACGGGGAATGACTATTAATGGGTATAGGTTTATGGGTGATGCAAACATCACAAAATTAGACAGTGGTGATGGTTGCACAACTCTGAATATACTAAAACCGTCGCCTTGCATGCTTTAAGAGGGTGAGCTTTCTATATGTAAATTACCTACCGAGGAAACTGTTGCACAATGACTATGTCACATGTCAGGTAGCCAACAGTGCCCTGAAGGAGAAGGAACTGGGGTAAGATGGGGAGGGGGGTTAGGAGGCGACACTTGAGCAGAGACCTGAGTGGAGTTTCAGGTCCAGGAATGGGTGCAGCTGGACTAGGCTGCCTGTGTCTGCCACCTGGGGAAGTTGATGCCAGAGGTGGGCACGTGGGCGTGTCAGACTCCGGCCTGGGGGTGCTGACAAGTACTCGGTGGGGTGGGAGGGGATGCCGCTTCAGGTGTGCTGGATGGCATTTCATGAGAATCTGACGTTTTAAAACCACTAAGACTTGCATCCTCTCAGAGCCAGTGGGACAAATGCTTTTCAGGCTCAGGTCCCTCGGGTGGTCACGGAGGTCACTACCGTCCTCTGTTCAGAAAGAGCGGAGGCGGCACCAGGCGGGGCTTACAGGTAGTGGCCATTCTGTGCCTGAGTGCTGGCCCAGGCATCCGTAGCCCTTAGAGGCCCCGCTTAAGTCACATCACTGGCAGAGCTCGATCTTTTGGGAAGCCACAGTCAGTATTTACAGGAATGAAGCAGGCCAAGGTAAATGGGACTTCTCCCGGATCACCCTGGGGCTCCAGCTCTGGGAGGGCTTCTTGGCCCTAAGTTTTAGGAAAATAGCCATCAGTGTTCCCCAAAAGGTCTCCCTTGGGGCAGCTTTAGATACCAGGAAAGCCCCCTCAACCTCAAAGTGCTCCCTGTTCGTGCCCAATTCACCTTGTCTCCCTATAAAAGCAGAACCAGCAATGAAGGAGGTGGTTCTGGGCAGAGGGCTCAGCACGTGCAAAGGCCCTGAGTGAGGTAGGAGTGTGCCTGGTGTGTTCCAGGATCAGCGAGGAGGCCGCTGTGCTGGTGCAGAGGGAGTGATGGGGACAGTTGAGGAGGGGTGGTCAGAGGACTGGCTGGTGCAGGCTTTGGATGGCCTTGGCCTTTACTCTAAGGTGGGAGCCTTGGGAGGGCCCCTCTGGCTTTGTGCTGAGAACAGATAGCAGGGTGGCAAGGGCAGGAACAGGGAGGGCAGGGAGGAGGCTGGTACAAGGGGCCATGGGAGAAGACTTCCCCATGACCTTGAGTGAAGCTCCACCCACTCCTCCTTAGCACAGAGTGGTGGGGGAGATCCAATGAGGCAGATGAAGACCATAGTCCTCCTTCCAAAATGAGGTTTGGCTGGCTCTTTCCTCTTCTGTCTTTATACCAGGCTCTTCCTACATCTAGGCCTTTGCACACAGTTCCCTCTGCCCAGGACACTCTTCCCTCTCTCCTCATCTGCCTGGTGAAACTTCATCCTCAAGTCCTAACCCCTTGGGTGTTGGGGTGGTTTCCTCTGCTGGGGTTGGCAGCCCAGGGTGAGGCATTTCCCCTCAACACACACAGAGGGCTTGGACTTTCAGTGCAGACTGGCTTCCAGGACATCCCCTTGAGGCCCGCCCTCCGAGCTGAGACAGAGCCAGGGGCTGAGGACACCACAGGGTTACCTATCCTCAGGTCAGTGGTTTGGGACTGGTGGAGGGGGTGGCGGGCAGACCCAGCACAATGCCACCAAGTGAGGGTAAATCCAGCAAAGCCCAGGATTCCGGGACAAGTCAGGTTGTGTCTCTGGCTGAATTTTTGCAAAGCCTCACACTCTGTTCATTGATTAATTGTACAAATGTTTACCGAACCCTGGCCTAGGCCCTGGGGATTGGGCGGTAAGTAGGAAAGACAGTTCCTGCTACCATGGGGGTAGGGATAGACGGGAAGCTTGTGCACAGGTGCACACTCAATACTTGGAGAGGGCACTACGCGCCGTGAAGGTGTCTGGGGATGGTCCGGGAGTGTTTCCCAAGGAGGTGACCTGTGAGCTGAGACCTGGATAGTGACAAGGCACCAGTCATGCAAAGACCTGGGATGCTAGTGGTTCAGACAGGGAGCGGCCAGTGCAAAGTCCCTGAGGCCAGAGAACACCCTGTGTACTTGAAGAGCTGCAAGGGGAACGGAGTGTCTGAAGGGGAGTGCCCCTTCAGGGGAGGTAGAGGGGGAGGCGGGGCAGGTGTGATGGGGAATCTAGATTTTGGGCAAAGTGCAAAGCATCGGGTGTTCCAAACCAGCAACATGATGTGGTTTGTGCTTATAAAAGCTCCCCCTGCTGAGACAGTAGAAAGGAAACGGAGACCCAGGAGGCCCTTGGGTGGATGGGCAGTGTGATGCCTGAAGGGCCACTGGTGCTAAAAAGCCTGGAATTGGGGGGGAGGCGGTGGAGATATAGGCTGGAGATATAAATTTAGAGGCCATCTTTCAGTTTCATTGTTTCAGAGATAAACCCTTATAAAGTCCAGCGATCAATAAGCAGACTAACACTGGCCATCTTCCCCACCCAAATCCTGAGAGAGCATTTCACGAGTAAGTGCTTTCAAATTGACTCTGGTCTAGGGAGGGAAGGAGGGGGTGCGGTGAGACAGGAGCCCAGGCACCAGCCGGCGCTTGATAAAGTCTGCCCACGCCTCAATGGCATCCACTCACCAGGGGCAGTGTGAACAGTCACCTGCCTACATTCTACAGCAGCGCAGCCCGAGATGGGCCGGGGCTGGTGAGCCAGGCCCTGGGCCCAGCCCTGCTGTGATAGTGCGGGGACACCAAAGGAATACAGCCACGCCCGCTCCATGAGCTGTGGCAAAGCACTGCACTGGAGGCTCGGTTTCCTAGCTGTGTGGCCTTCAGCCCTGGCCAAGCGTCTCTGAGCTTTACTTTGTTTATCTGTGTAACGGGCATAAAATTACGTGTATGCCGCAGGGACTCCGTGAAAGGAAACGAGCAGATCCACATCACTGGTTCTCCGCAATGGTGCCGCAGTCCCCTGGGGGTGTGGGGATCTGAAATTTGGGGGGTATTTGTGGATTGCCACGGTGATGTCTATTCACATCCCAGGCTACTGTTGCCAACTGCAGGCCACCGGGTCCTCCCCCCTCAAGGCCTTTGCACAGGCAGTTCTCCCTGAAACTGTATCTGCTCATTGTGTGTCGCACCCACTAGAGTGTGAGCTCCAGGAGGGCTGAGACGTGGGCCAGGGTGTTTACTCCCGTGTACCCAGCACTGAGGACGGGATTTCTCACAACCCACTTAACCTGACAATAATACCAGGGGTCAGGAGTTTCCAGATGAGGAAACTGAGGCAGGATAGGACCTCCTCTGATGAGGACCCCAAGCAGAAACGCAGCGGGCTCCCCAGCTCTGAGCCAGAATCAGTACCCCAGGGCCCCACCGGGAGGCTGTGGGCACCTCCTTGGCCCTTCCCCGACCCATGTTCCCAGTGCACCTGGGGCCGATCAGCTCGGGGAAGGGGCCACATCATTCCTGCCACCTGCCTGTGCCGGAGCTTTTTGCACGCTCAGAAACCATCGGCTTCCCATTAGGCAGATCAATAGCTTCCACTGGTTTCCAATTTGTGTTTCCAGAAATTCATCTCCCAGCCACCTTTTTAATTAACCCCCCTCCACCACACCTGGGGCACAGATACATCACCCGCCCTGGGCCGCCTCTGCAGACCACAGACCACGAGGCTCCGCGAGCCACAGGGGAGCTGCAGGTGTGTTTAAAGCTGCTTCCCGGTCACCGCAGGAGCTGACCCTGCTGGCTGGATGCCATCCACTCTGTCCCCTGCTCCTCGCTGAACCCCCGTGGAAGGGCTGGGTCCTCCCTCACAGAAAGAAAGCAGGTGATGAGAGGCCAAGGCAGTGTCCTGAGGTCCCCCAGCTGGCAAGAGCTAGGACAAGTGCACCTTTGAGGCAGGCAATTGGCAAAGCGCTCACCAGATGCCGCAGGACAATGGGGTCTGGCTGGCAGGTGAGCAGGAGGGGCCAGCAGCTGTAGGTTCAGGGCAGGGAAAGGTGGAGGGAGTGTGATCCCCAGGAGCCTCTGCTTTCCCACACCTGGGGTCTCCTGGGTATTCTGCACTGCTCACCTGTCTACCCCTCCGGGGCCTACTGCTGCATCCCTGGTGCCTGGCACATAGTAGGTGCTCAGTAATGGCCGCTAAATGAGCAGTAAATACTTGCCGCACTTTGCCCTGGGCAGTGTTCCCAGAGCTTCTCTAAATGACCTTATTTCAATTTCACAGCTGTCCTCGAGGCGGGCATCACTAGTGTATGCATTTTATAGGTGGGAAGACTGAGGCCCCGAGAGGTTAAGTGACTTCCCCAAGGTCACACGGCGAGTCAGTGGTAGAGCTGCGATCTGAACCTGACTCTGGAACTGCACTCCACGCTCCCTTACCTATTCCCGGTGGCCTCAGCTCTGAAGGGCAGGAACTGGGTCCTGTGCCCCATGGAACCTCCACCATATATACCATCATGTAAACGTGTTTGTTGAGTGAATAAATGAGTGAATTACGCACTCCTTGTCCTTTAAAACACAGTACAGTCAACCAGTCTGCTGGCACAAATCTGGAGTGTTTCTGGTCGGGGATGAAGGGGAGAGAGAAGTGAATCTCCTGGGGCACCCAGAGGTGACAAGCCTCTCAGTAGTTACAACTCGGGGGCCATTACTAGGGACCCTCTGATCTCACCCCACCTCCTTCCTCACCAGTCTGTTATATTGGGGTTCTCTGTCATGTATACAGAGGGCACAGAGCCACGATTTGGTTTTATGTGGTGTCTTAAGACTTTCCAGTGAGATAAGTGGATTACTGTTGACCCAACATCTGGGCAAAAAGAGCCTGCTATGCGTGGTCATCCAAGTCAGCTTCCGGAGGTGGCCAAAGTGAGACATGAAAGGAAGGGGGCCATGATGGACCTGCACCTGTGGCCAGTGAGAGCAGGTGAGTCCGGAGCCAGGGCAGAAGGGAGGAGGGGGACAGCAGGGGGGAGGGTGGGGTAGGGAGAGCTGGGACATCCACCGGCTGAGGTCTGGTCCCCAGTGGGTGCGCAGGAAAGAGAGGGTGATATCCAGAGTGTTTGCACCCAGCTCATCCCTTCCCCACCAGGTGGGCAGTCCCTGGAAGGGGACCCGGGGCTCCCATTGCCCACACGCCATTGTGACCCACCCCCGGGGCTCCGGCCGCCCACACCCCATTGTGACCCACCCCCGGGTCTCCCGCCGCCCACACCCCATTGTGACCCACCCCCGGGGCTCCCGCCGCCCACACCCCATTGTGACCCACCCCCGGGGCCCCCGCCACCCACACCCCATTGTGACCCACCCCCGGGGCTCCCGCCGCCCACACCCCATTGTGACCCACCCCCGGGGCTCCCGCCGCCCACACCCCATTGTGACCCACTCCCGGGGCTCCCGCCGCCCACACCCCATTGTGACCCACCTCCGGGGCTCCCGCTGCCCACACCCCATTGTGACCCACCCGCTGGGGCCCCCTGCCCACACCCCATTGTGACCCACCCCCCGGGCTCCCTGTGCCCACACGCCATTGTGACCCACCCCTGGGGCCTCCGATGACCACACCCCATTGTGACCCACCCCGGGGCTCCCGCTGACCACACCCCATTGTGACTCACCCCCCCGGGCTCCTGCTGCCCACACCCCATTGTGACCCACCCGCTGGGGCCCCCTGCCCACACGCCATTGTGACCCACCCCCGGGGCCTCCGCTGACCACATCCCATTGTGACCCACCCCCCTGCGCCCCGCTGACCACACGCCATTGTGACCCACCCCTGGGGCTCCCGCTGCCCACACCCCATTGTGACCCACCCCCCGGACTCCCACTGCCCACACCCCATTGTGACCCACCCCGGGGCCCCCGCTGCCCACACGCCATTATGACAAATAATGACAAATCTACTTCATCTCAACCCCCGCAACATATATGCTGGCAATCATCCTCCACGCTTATGGCCTGCCCAGATCCATCTAAAGGGTCTCATGGCTGAGGTTTCATTAAACGGCAAGAAATGGCGTTTTCCTGGCAACAGCTAGCCCCTCAAGGTCCTGGAACCTTGAGTCCTAGAGTAAGTCTCCAAGGAATTCTGGCTCTCTCCCTAACCCCCTCCCAACCTGAGGGTACATAATGAGCTACCCGTCACGACGCCAGTGCAGCTCTCCCTGCCCATGGGACCTGTCCCTGTGCTTTAATAAAATCACCAAAGACTTCTTCACGAATTCTTCCTTGGCCATCGGCTCCAGACCCACGAACCCCCCATCACTCCAAAACTTCACCACCTCCACCTTGTGCTTCCTACAACTCCACATCCAGCAGGTCACTCTCCCACCGACACTCCTCCAGCCTGTGAAGCTGTTCTGGATCTGGTCCCACCCGTCGCCCTGGCCAATCTCCTGTGCCATGTCCCCGGGCTTCCTGGAGCTCAGCATCGTTCCCTGCACTTAAAAAGCAGGGACGGGGCTCCTGGGTGGGCCTCAGTGGCTCAAGCGTCCCACTCTTGGTCTTGCTCAGGTCGCCATCTCACAGTTTTGTGAGCTGGAGCCCTGCGTCGGGCTCCGAGCTGATAGCACAGAGTAGACTTGGGGTTCTCTCTCTGTCCCTCCCCCACTCGCACTGTCCCTTCTCTTTCAAAACAAACATTTTTCCTTTAAAGTTAAAAAACAAAATAAAATAAAGGCACGGACACGTGGCTCTCATGGCTCTCATTTATTTGTTTTTTTTGGGGTTGTATTTTATTATTTTTTTTAAATACATTTTTTAATTTATTGAGATGTTTGAGAACCTGATTTTTTTGGCTCTAGGGACATCCTCCCTGGCTGCCTGTATTCACTGCTGGTGTCGGAGTTTGTGGCTGGCGAGTTGCATCTGGGCCCGCTAATCGTGGTCCCTATGCTGGTCCCTTCGGAGGTCAGACTACTTTGCTCTGAGGACAGGCCTGTGCTGGAACAGGTTGCGATGGAGCTCCAGGAGCGGACTGTGGTTGGTGTCCTGATCGTGGGCTGGATAGTTGTCAACGTGTACCACATGTTTTCACTCTCCAGGGACATGAAAACCAGAGCATTGTGTTCCCTGTTTTCGATATTTCGTTCCGCGTCCCAGAAGACTTCCCCCTCAAACGGCTCCAACCCGGTGGCCAAGCAGTACCAAACCACCCCCAGGCTCCAAGCGTTTGCGGAAGGGGTGTCCTCCCTTTGCTGCAGGAAGAGTCGCGGGGCAGAATAAGGGGGGCTGTCCCAGAAAGTGTGGAGTTTGTAGCCAGCAAACTGGATGCTCAGTCCAACCCCCGCGAGTTTTACCTTCAGCTTCTTTTGAAAAAGCAGTGTCTCTAGCTTTAGATACCCGCCTATCATACCTTGTTGGTGGCAGTACTCCACCACCGATAACAGCTGGCAGAATTTGTCTGGAACCTCCTCCGTCACTTGGCCACGGTGCGTAAAATCGTCACGCAGGTTGTCTCTGCTTACGTATTCTGAAAGGAGAACCAACGTTTCCTTGGTGTTGATCACCTCAAGTGACTTGACAACACTTGGGTGACTTGAGGTCTTCATATTCTGGGCTTCACGACAAAGTCCCTGGAGGCCAGTGGGGTCCTTCTGGGTTTTCTTGATGAACGTCACATCAGACTGCTTCCTGGGGGGGACGCTGCCCTCACTGGTGATCTCGGGGATCTCGTAAATACAGAAGTCCTCCTCACCAGCGGTAATGGCCTTACGCCCCTGAAGCATGGTGACCTACTAACTATACTAACGCTAAATAATGCTAATTACACGGACTATGCTAACCAACAATACCAACCTACAAAATACTAACAATACTAACAATACTATGCTTATGAACTATACTAACAATATGAACTATACTAACAATATGAACTATACTAACTGTACTAAAACGCTAACACAAAAAAAAAACAAATGAAAAACACACACGCGCACACACACTCACACACACACACACACACACACACACACACACACAAAGAAAATGAAGGGAGGAAATGAAAAAAAATTGAGAAAAAGAAAAACTAAAAAAGGAGAAAAAAAAGAAAAAAGTAAAAACAGAAAAAGGCAAAAAAAAAATTGGGAGAGAAAAGGAGTAGAGAAGAAAGAAAAATGAAAATAAAAAAATAAACAAAATGAAAAAAAGAGAAGTCGAAATCAAACTAGCTAGGGTCAAAGGCCGACAGGTCACCAAAGCTTCCTGGGCTGTAAAGACCAAACACCCAGCCGAGCCAGGGTCTTATATAGACAGGTCTTGCCATGACTTCACCATGGGGCTTTGTGAGGGCACAGCAAGAAATGGGCCAATTATGCAATCATGGCTGGGGATGTCTGAGACCACAGTGGTTTCCTCACTTTTTATTCCCAAAACCCCTTTACTCAATAAAAAAAAAAAAAGACCCCCAATGGGCTTTTTGTTTGTTTGTGTGGGCTTTTCAAGATTGATATTTACTTTGTTAGAAATCAAAATCTGTAAGAGGGTTCAGTGGCCTTTTCACTTCAAGTTTAGAAAACTGTAATTTTGGCTTGTATAGATCTCGTAATGTCTACACTTAAAATACTCAGTTCCTGGTCTCAAAATGGTGCTACAACGTATAAGGAAATGTTGTGTTGTGTAAAACACGATAAGGCTCATTATTAACATCTATAAAGCTCAGAGGAAGATTGCTTTTCATCATATTTTCACTGATAAGGTTGTGAGGAGATTTCTCATCAGAAACCTTGGAGGCTAGAAGGCATGGGTTGATGTGTTGAAAGCATTGAAGGAAAAAAGCTGTCAACCAAGAATCCTACATTTGGGAAAACTGTCCTTCAAAAATGAGGAAGAAATGAAGACATTCCCAGATCGACCAAAGCTGAAAGCCTTGCCCTGATGACTAGACCGGCCCTGCAGTGAAGGGGGTCCTTCAGGTTGAAATGAAAGGGCACTGAACAAGTAACTCGAAGCCTTCTGAAGAAATAATCTCCGGTAAAAGTAAGCAGACAGACAATTATGAACGCTAGTACTGTTATGACTTTGGTCTGTAGCTCTACTTTTTGTTCTCTATGTTAAGAGACTGATATATTTAAAAACCTAATTATTCATCTATGCTTTTGGACACAAGATGCATAAAGATGTAATTTTGTGACATTAACAACTGAAAGAAGGTGGGGTCAGGGCTGTAAAGTAGCTGAGTTTTCATGTGTTATTGAGGTTAAGCTGGTATAAATTGACATTACAATGTTGTAACTTTAGGATGTTAAAAGCAATCCCATGGTAACCACACACAACCACACACACACACACACACACACACACACGCTACAGAACATACACAAAAGGAAATGAGAAGGGAATTAAAATGTTTCACTACAAAAAAAATCAACTAAATGCAAAAGAAGATAGTCATGCAGAAAATTTGAGACAGAAAGCAATTAAGGCATATAGAAAACAGAGAGCAAACCACAGAAGGAATTCCTTCCTTATCAGTAATGACTTTAAATGTAAGCAGATTAAACAGATTAGTGAAATGGATAAAAACATAGGATCCAACTATCTGTTACCTACAAGGGACTCAGATCCAAAGACACAAAAAAGTTGAACATGAAAGGAAGGAAAAAGATAATCCATGCAAATAGTAACCAAAAGAAAGGGTGGAGTGGCTGTAATAATACCAGACAAAACAGACGTTCAATCAGAAAATGTTACAAGAGACAAAGAAGGACATTTTATATGAATTAAGAGGTTCAGTACAGCAAGAAGAAAAAATGATAAACATTTACACACATAATGAGAGGCCATTATCGACAGAACTGAAGGGAAAAATAGTTCTATAATAATCATTGGAGCCTTCAATATCCCACTGTCAATAATGGACAGAACAACCAGACAGAAGGTAAGTAAGGACACAGAGGATTTGAAGAACACGATAGCCCAGCCAGATCTAACAGACGGGCACGGGACCCCACCCAACAATAACGGCACGAGGGACCTTCTCTGAGACAGACTTTGCATTAGGTCACGAGTTAAGTCTCAGTAGATTTTACAAGATAGATATCATACAAAGTATCTTTTCCAACCACAAGAAGATGAAGTCAGAAATCGGTAACAGAAGGAAGAGTGGAAAATTTAAAAAGCTGTGAAAACTGAAAACACACTCTCAAAGAACCAATGTGTCGAAGAAGAAATCACAGTGGAATGCGAAAATACGTAGAGGTGAAGGGAAATGAAACACGACGCGTCAAAACTCCTGGAAAACAACAAAGCAGTGGTGAGGGGGAAATTTATAGCTGTAAACGCTCACAGTAAACATCAAGACAGATCTTAAATCAACACCATAGACGTGCAACTTAAGAAACTAGAAAAAGCCAAAGGTAGCAAAGGGAAGGAAATAATAAAGATTAGAGCAGAGATAAATGAAACAGAGGGTCTTTCTACTCCTTACAGACGTCGAAAGGGTTAGAGTGCTATCAACAAGTGTATTCCAGCTCATTGGAGAATCCAGATACAATGGACAAATCTCTAGACCTAGAAAACCTACCAAGACTAAATCACAAAGAAAGAGAAAATCGGAAGAGATTCGTACATAACTAGGGAGGAGATTGAGGCTGTAATCGAAGACCACTTGACAAAAAAAAGCCCCGGATCTGACAGCCTCACTGGTGAATTCTACCAAACATTGGAAGAATTGACACCAATCTTCTCAAACTCTTCCAAAAAATTCAGGAGAAAGAACACTTCCTAACTAATTCTATCAGGCCGGCATTGCTTTGATGCACCCTAAATATCTCTGGGCCACCTTCCAGACAGTCACCAGAGGAGTTTTCTAAAATATCCAGCCAGATGAGTTATTTTCTCAGCGACAAAAGAGACCTTTCTCTTGTCTGTGGAAAGAGAGGACCAGTAGTGTCTCCAGAATCAGGCTGAACATCTATGGACCTCTTCTGAGAGCCTCCGTCCACAACGGATGGGCCACACCGCAGACTGGACACAGCTGAAGCGGGGCAGGGGGTGGGGTGGGGAGGGGAAAATTCATGGAGGTAACCTGGGCTTCAATTGGTCTGTCAGCTGCTTTGACCACTTTGGGCATCTTTGAATACAACAAGCCATGTCCTCGTTGGACGCTGGGAAAGGACAATCTATCTGCACATCCAGCCCTACGGGCTGGAGTCTCCCAAACGAGGCCATCGTTTGTTTTTGGCAACTCTGCTCCACCACAATATTCATCAGACTCCTGAGAAAGACGACCAATGAAGGGATCCATAAATGGTAAGACCATCTTGCACTTAGCTGTGTTTTGTAAAAGGGAGATATTAGGAAACTGGGCCTTTAAGGTTTTGCTTGCACCCTGTTTGTGGAATGGTATGTGTGTCTATGTATGTTGTAAATGTGAGATAGTTTCTCTACCTCCGGGTGGTGGTTGTGAAAATTAATTTGTAAAAGTGCTCTACTTAGCTGGTTTGAAGGCAAGTGCTTGTAAGAACTGGGTGTTCTAGGGGCGCCTGGGTGGCTCGGTCGGTTAAGCGTCTGACTTCAGCCCAGGTCATGATCTTGTGGTCTGTGGGTTCGAGCCCCACGTAGGGCTCTGTGCTGAGGGCTCAGAGCCTGGAGCCTGCTTGAGATTCTGTGTCTCCCGCTCTCTCTAATCCTCTTCCATTCACGCTCTGTCTCTCTCTGTTTCTCTCTCTCTCTCAAGAGTAAATAAACATTAAAACAATTAAAAGAAAAAAAAGAACTGGGCGTTCTAAAACTCAGAAAGATAGAAACTAACCCCAGGTGTCGTTCAAGTTCAAGTGATCTTGGATAATATTTGGTATGAAAGCTAATGTAACGTTGTTCGTTTAGTTAAAATGGACATAAGTCTTTAGAATTGCCAACATTAAATATGATAGTTTCACTCTGCTTGTGTTTACTGTAAGTCAAACCAGCTGTTGGCGTTGTGACTGTCACAAAATGTGATGGAAAAGACGTTAGAGCCCTGTCCAATGGCTTCTGAAGCTTTATGGGCACGTGAAGGACAGACAGACAGATGTAAATAATTTTAATAAATGTAATTAAGGCTACTTGAAAAAATAAGGGAAAAAATTCTGTATTTAATGAAAGTGAGAATGGTTATTCAAAGAGGGAAAACTTGGGGTACCTGGGTGGCTCGGTCTGTTGAGCATCCCGCTCCTGACCTCTGCGCAAGTCATAATCCCAGAGTTGTGGGATTGAGCCCCGTGTCAGGCTCCAAGTGGAGCCTGCTTGAGATTCTCTCTCTCTGTGTCTCTCTGTGTCTCTCTCTCCCCCCCTCCCCCGCTTGTGCTCTCTCTCTCTCAAACAAAATTTAAAAAAAAATAAAGAGGGGAAAACGTAGGACAAAATCTGAAGGAATGCGAAAGGGAAAATTGCAGAAGGTTTGCGAGAAGGGAATCTTTCGAAAGAAATGCTATGCATGGTCGGGACCGAGATTCTGGAGTTTCGCATGTAAGAAACAAGTTTATGAGGGCAGCGATCGACCCCCGGGGAAGAGAAGGGGGAGGCAGAGAACGATGTCAGGCAGAAGTTGAGCAGTGACACTTCAACGGAAGCCTTAGCCGACTCTCTGAGCAGTCCCGAAAGTTGGACTGCCCTTCGGAAGCATCCAAACTTAGGTGAAAGGGGCTGGCTCTTCGTAAGCGTCTTTGGATGTGACCACCTTGGGCAGCGGGCAATGCCCTTGGCAAGGCCGCTGTCTACAGTCACGGCGATCCCTGATGATGTCTGAGCGTCGAAGGCTGTAGGCAGCATTGCTATGGCTGGGAGACCTTGGTTCCTGCCGGAGATTCTGGTCAGCACATCCCAACACCCGTCACAAGAACTCAGACCCATGCAGTGCCCTGGATGTCCTTGTCCAAATAAGTATGTATCAACGTGGGAGGTGACACGGAGGAAGAAAGAAGGGACTGCATATCTTTTTAAAAATTCATCTCGTTGCAACGAATGAGTTTTAATATCCAAAGTACAGCGGTATAAGACTGGAATTTGGGTTTTCTCGCTGTTAATGTGACAGAGGCTTCTTAGATGATGGGTCTAAATTATCAACAGAGGTTTTTCTTTACCTTTAATCTGCCTAGAAAAACAAAGTTTCTATGTCTTGTCTTTGTTAGGTCTTTGCTTACTTAAGAAAGTTGAATCTGCTCAGTGTTAAGAGAGCTAAGGTTTGCTCACAGCTCCATTTGCCTTGCTGTCTGCATTTACCTTGAGAATCTCTTCTTGCCATCCTGGCTAAATAAGTATCCCGTTTTGTAACGATCTGTAATCCTATTTAGGCACGTGTTTTGAAACCTTCTGGTATTTCACCAACTTCCAAAAACCCAGCTTGTGAATGGAAGTCTTTTTGACGAATTAGGCTTATTCCCTGGTGTGTCAAATGACAAATAAGCGATGAGGAACCTTCTTAGGCTTTGTTGTATGGGTGATTGCTCTAAGTGTCCTAGAGATTTTATAAGATTCCTAAGGTTTTGATATGTCCTGGTATAGCGTCATCGCTTGTAATACTAACTACTGAAGTATCGTGTGTCACAGAATCTCCTTGCCAGCTGCACTGCATTGACAAATACAGCTCTCTGATCCCTTCAGGATCATAAAGCTAAGCTTAGTAAGAATTCCCAGAACTAATGGGGAAACTGCTTTCAAACAGACACTTGTGTAAACATTGCTGGTCCTCTAATGTTTGCTCTTCTAAATTTAAGTCTGCCTATGACATTTGGTAGACGTTTGGTAAATAAGTTCTTCATAAACAGATAGGAAACATTTATCCCTTTCTCCCTACCTGGTACCACCAGAATTCAAAACTCTCAGGGAGTATTCTCGTATTTTCACGGCAGTGTATTTATTTGCAGAAGTTCGATACGAATCCGTTCTCCTTGCAACAGGACGCCACTGGAAACATTGGTCATGTTGCCAAGGCTTTGACTGGAATGTCATAGTTGAGGGAGATATGCCTAGACTCAGCTACAATCAGAGAGCTTTAAGGAACTAATTAAGGTTGACTTTGCCGAGCCAATGAAGCCCCTTGGAAAACTTGCCTCGTACCTTGCTTACAAAGTTTCCAGCAGCCCTACCAGGTGAATAAGGAAGGTTGTCACTTCCTGGCAGGTGCAGGAACCTCAGGGTATTTGGGGGATCTCGAGAAGAGAGGGAGCCACCCACATCTATAGGTATGGCAGGCAAAGGCTGGTGGCCAGTATTTGGCTTGGCTTCTTGAGCCTGACAAGGCTGTTAAAAGTTCAATCTGACATTCCTTACGAAAAGTTCCAGCGAAGCAGATTGAAAAAACCAAACACCTATATGACCAATCACCGTTGTGATGGCGCTTGTGTAAACAGGCCCAGCTTCAACTGGACAATTTTACAAACAAATGTGTCCTAATTTGGCGATCTTTGGTGGAGATGAGGGTGGTTTCAGAGAGAGAGATTGTTCCAGTAACACACCTGTGAAAATGTAAGATCATAGTTCCGATGAACCGTCTTTGAGGGTTCGTTGGTTGTCTATACACCTGGGCTGGGTCCTGAATTCTTCTGGTTTCCTTGAATGTCTGACCCTGACTCTCCAAACTAAGGTTTCCAGTTTTCTCCCACTGTGTTGACTGGAAGCACTGAGAACGAAAACTGCTTTTCCCTGAAGCCCCGCAAACCGAAGCCAGACCACCCGAGGTACACGTGACAGAAAAGTGGCCCGGTGATCTAAGGGCCACTCAGAAAGATCACCAGAGACACACGGATAGCTGAACAAGCTGATCGCAGCCTTCCCGACTGGACAAGCTGCCATCGGATCATCCAGACGTGGACGTGTTCACGGATGGGGACAGTTTCACGGGTCAAAGACAAGGAAGAGCTGGGTGCAGTGGTGACCCATCAGCTATCGTCTGCTGCGGAAGATGCCACAAAGTGGACCGACTGCCCAAGGGAACCATGCTGGCAGCCCGTCGAAGACTCCAAGACCCTCTGGAAGAGCTTTAGTGCCAAAGATAGACTTAACTACATATCAACCCCAACGTCCCTTGGAGGACCAAAGAGGAGTTAAGTAAGGAGTGGGGGTTTGGACACCGTGCTGGCATTGACACCGGCTGGAAATAGAATGAATCCTTACCCTAGAGCATCTGATGAAAGAAATAATTAGCCACATTCCTCGAAGCACCCGTTATGGGAAAGATGCCACTCTCCAGTGGATCCAGAAGTATACTGCGGGCTCCGATTTCAGCGAAATGCTACAAAAGGCAACGCTTGTGCTAAAAACAATCCTAAGACTGGGTGCCCACAAGTTCTCAAGGGTATACAACTGAGAGGCCCTAAACCTGGGGAAGACCGGCAGGCAGCCTTTCCCGGAATGCAAAGAACAATGGGAAATTCTCGGGGTTTGCTTGCATCTGCAGACACCTTTATCAACGGGGTTGAGGTTCCTCCCTGCTGTTCAGAGAAGGCCTCGGGAGTTGTCAAAATGCTTTTAAGCGAGATCATTTCTAGGTTTGGACTGCCGCTAATAATTCAGAGTGACAATGGAGTGACAACCACAGCGTCCAAGGCCTTGGGCATTCAGTGGAAATCACACGCTTCCTGGAGACACCGAGACAGTGGAAAAAGGGAAAAAAATGAACTTTGGCAAAGCTCTGCCAAGAAACCCACTTCACTTGGGAACAACCCGTGCCATCTGCCCTGCTTTGGGAAAGAGTGGTCCCTAGAAGAGGGCTTGGTTTAAGCCCCTGTGGAATGTTATATGGAAGACTTTCTATGTCCTTTTCGTGACCTAGGAGTTGCTGGCGGGGCTCCCACCAGCGATTTGGATACTATCAGGTACATCCAGTGCCTGAGTTTGCTTCCGGCAGGCTGATGTACCTCACAGATGTGTCTTCACGCTGCCTGAATCCCTTAGTGACATCCAAAGGTGTCACTAAAGATGTCAGTAAAGACCTGAAGAGCGGGAGCCCAGAGGACCAGCTCCAGCCTCACTGGACAGGTCAGACCCTGCGAGGTGCTGTTGACCCCCCACTCCTCCGAAACTACAGGGAATTGAGCCGTGGATTCACACTTGAATGACAAGAATCCACAGGTTCCCTACACCCTGTCAGCAGGGAGGAGGTCGAAAGGGACCCGGCTCAGACCAGTGAGCCTCTGCCGGACCTGAACGTCCGACTCAGGGTAACTGGTCCAAGGGAATCAAGCCATGAGTACAACATGCTACCTGTTGTTCTCTAGTACCCCTAAAACCCTAGACACAACATGGTCCAGGAACTATTGACCAAAGTACAAAAATCCCGGTAATGCAGAACATTCCTTTCCACCCCGAAGTTTCCACTTGTCTAACCCCAGTCTTCACCCCACCTCAGCAGGAAGTAACGGCCGCGGCCGGGTCGTGGTCCCAATACCCACAAGAATGAGGACGGATCAAAAGACCCTGGGGACTGAAAAGGGTAACCAAAGGGTTAGCGGCCGCAACTTTGTACCCTGACCTTTTTCCTTTGCCACTAAGTACCCCTGACTCTCCTCCTCTAGGGAGGTGGATGTGAGGCTCGCCCTCCTGCCTCTGGAATAAACTCTTGCTTTGCTTTATACTCCATGTCTCAGTGATGGTCTTGATGCGCATCAGGCAGATGAATTTGGGTTCACTACACACGGCAGGCACTCAGTAAAGACCGCTGAACCCACGTGGACTCTGACGCTTGGAGAGTTCAGTGTCTGGTCCGTGGTGACGCAGGGTAGGACGAGGAGAAGGCTTTGATTTCAGAACTGTAGTGCCTCTACTCCCATCCACAGTGCTAAGAAGTTTCTGCTCTCCTCCCAAGGCCACCTGCTCAGCCCTCGGCACAGCACCTCCGTGGCCCCAGCCCCTGTCCCTGCTTTGGAGCCAGCTCCCCATTCCGACCTGGAGGTGACAGACAGCTCAGCCCTGCTTGCCCAGCTCCACCAACATCCCAGCCTCATCTGCCAACTTTGGCAATTTTCATACCACCTCGCACACAAAATAAATTGCACGCTCCCATTTTGGGTTTGGGGGGAGAAAAGGCCCAGTCAGTTCATTACAAAGGCTGCCTCGCCTTGGCACGGAGTGGTGGGAGATGTTCACAGGAAAACGGATTAATTTGGACTCATTGCTTTCCCTTCCACGTCCTCGTGCCAATTAAGACAACGCTTGTAACCAAGCCCACCTTCTCCAGAAGCAGCCCCCACACTCCCCAAACAAGCAGTCCTCAGGTTTCACTGGCTGGCTGCTCAGGGTCCCGAGAAGCTTGCTGGGACCTTTGGAAAATGCCAGTCAGGGTTTTAGGATTCTTCTGCCAGGGGTGGGGGGTGGGGGGACCTACGGGAACTGCTTGGTTCGGTGTTTCTGAGCTCACACTGGTGAGCTGGGCACAGCCGAATACTGGACGCGGCCTGCTTGGACAGAGGCTGGGTGTCCAGGCTGCCTGCTGGAATCACGCGGGAAGGGGGCAAAATTCAGAGTCTCGGGCCCCGCCCCCCGACCCTACCGAGTCAGACACGTCAAGGACAGGGCCTGGAAATCTGTACCTTCCACAGGCACCAAGGACAGGACCTGGAAAGGCTTTGGGTGGGAAGTCTCAGATCTGCATTTGAAAGCCGTGTTATCTAGGGAAGCTGTTCAGCATTTCTCTACCCCAGTCTCCCAGAGCTCAAACACTGGGGTGCACCATAACCCTCTTGAACGGGTGGGGTTGGTTGTACAGGTGCGGTGAGGCCCCGACCCATGGCGAACACTCATTACGTGGTACTGATTCCTATCAGTGAACATGACTGAGTTCGTTTCAAGGGGTTGATGAGAAGCAAAAGGTGATGCTTTGGTGCTGTGGAAAGTCCTTGTGCCTTAACTACAGCATCAGCACTGGCCCCGGGCCCTCCACCCAGCTAATCATTCCTTCAGACTCCAAACTCTGCATCACTCTTCTTGTCCCACCTCCCCCCGCCACCCCCACCCCGAACCCCCTGAAACCAGTAAATCATTATCATTAGAAGGTTCAAAGTTGGGAGCCTCCACAGGCTCCTTCGGAATGGAGTGAAAACCAGACACACACCCCCCGGGAACAAGGGAGCCAAGTCCTAGGTCTGCAACATGGTCAAAACCGAGTCGTTTCGTTTGTGGAAAATGAATACATCTGACTTTGCACCTGTCTCGCCCGGGGGAAAAGTAGCGCGTGCGCCATCGCAAACGGGCGTCTCCCGGCAAAACCCGTTCCCTGCTGCTCGGGGAGGCTCAGACTGCCAGAAAGGCTGCGGCCTTCAAAACCTGTTTCATGTGGTTTGTCCATTTTTGGGGTGTTTCAGCTGTCCCATTCTGTTGGAAGCCTGGGTTTGAACATCAAATGGGTTTTGTTTCTCCAGCAAATTTCAAGGAACGCCAGGGGATCCTGGAACTGGATCCCACATTACAAGCAGATGCTCCCTTCACACCTGAATCTCCTCCCCATGACCCCAGAAAGTGTGGGTCACCCCTCTGCTCTCTGAATACAAAAACGGGGAGGGGGTTGGAGCTCTTTTTAGAGATAAGAAAATGACACGTGTTTCTCTCGATGTCAACATTGCCGCGGCCAATGAACTTGCAGTGCGGGGATAACACTCGGAATGTCTAACCAGATGGGCCCTTTAGCACCTGTTGTGACCAGAGGGCTGTGGCAATGGAGGAAAGGCTGGGAGAGCCGTCGTAGCTGGCCAGCAGCCTTGCAACGGCCTCCCACTCTGTCCAGGCTGTTGCAAGCATGGATTCAGAACATGTACCCAGATGATGGAGCTGGAATTTGCGGGAAGCTAACTTCCTGTCAGTGTGAAATGTCTCAGGCAGTGATGAGCCCCCATCCCCGGAAAGGTGCAAGCAGGAGCTGATCCTCTAGCAGGGATGTAACAGGAGATGCTCAACTACACGGTGCGCTCTGCCTCTTCCATGTGGTACAGATCTCACGACCACGTGCTGGGAGTGAGAATCCCACTTCGTGGACTCGCAGACCCTTCTCCCTTCTGGGAGTGCATTTCCACAGAAATGCCGTGCACAGACCTGCGGCACCTCCCTGCATTGTCCCCGTGGTCCTGGGTGGCTACCACCCACGCCAGGCCTGGCACACCCTGCCTCACTGAGGGGACCGGGCCATGCCTCACTCAGTCCGTTACATAACTGGCCGCTTCTGAAAAGGCGCTGTACCGAGTCACAAGGGTTAGCAAACTAGTTCAAGGTAATTTATGACTCTGGGATGCTCGGGTTTCTAAATACAACAGACCACTACAAACTGCAAAAGCTTCGAGCTCTCTCCCCAAGGGAGACTGCCCGGCCCAGCCCGGGGCAATGGTGCTGACGCCAGGTGGGCAGGACGAGCTGGCACACTAGCAGGCCTGGCTGGCTTAACTCACTATGAGCCCCAGGGAGGCACTCCTGGAGGCCTCGTGAAGACGGCCCCCCCCCCCCCCCCCCCCCCCGCCACCGCCTCCATTCTTCCCTCCCTTGTCTCTGGTATGCATGAGAAGGTGATGAAGATTTTTCTCGTGCGCTGTGATGGCACCGAAACCACAGTGCAGTGCATTCGGGTTGCTACATCCTAGTTGGCTTGTTTCTCTTTTTTAATGCTAATAATATTGATTTTGGGTACAGTGGATCTCAGGCAAGGGAAACTCCAGTAAACGAAAGCTGACTCTAGTCAAACGTGGCTGATGTTTCTTTTTTCCTCGGGGGTGGCAGGCCCTGCCTGCCTTTCCATCTGCCCAGTGCTGGCCTTGAACACCCGGAGTGGCTTCTCTGCATGCTCTCCTGTGGGCTGCCTTCCTGCCTTGGTGCTGGCGCCCAGAGCTCGAGACCCATTTGTGTCTGCAAGAGGACTGTGGTCTCTGCCCTTGCTCCGCTGAGCTCTGGCTGCCGCCTGCATCCAGCATCCGTTCCCAGCACCCCCCGTCCCGGCTCCAGGCCGAGCTCATCTGGGGCCTGCTACCAGGTACAGTGACCCTCCCCTTCCCTTGCAGACATCAACTGTGAGTCAGCACTGAATGCAGGTCCCCAGTATACCCATACCTTGCCAGCCTCATCCTCAGTGCACACTCCCAGCTAGGAGTAGGGATTCGGGGTGAGTGAGACACAGCCCCGTCCTCAGGCCTTGGCCTTTCTGACTCAGGAGGCTGACACACACATGCACCAATGAGGGACACGAGTACACTGTCTTCTGTGACGGGGGGCGGGTGAGCCTGGGAGAGCCCAGAAGAAGCCTGGAGGGCTTCCTGGAAGAGGTGGTGCCAAAGGTGTGCGATGTTCCATATGATCTCTGCAGTCCTTGGGTGTAAGCATCCCAGAGAAAGACACCTCCATGGGGACTGTTGAGTCTATCGCTACTGGCTAGGTGGCATTTGGTGACAAAGTAACAAATGGTCCGAGCTTCCTCTGCCTAGTCCTGGATTGTTGGGGGTCTGGTTTCTTCAGGGCGACAGAGACACAGCCATGGCTGACTGTTCTGGGGCCCTGGCTCCTGCCTTGCTCCTCTCTCCAGAACACGGGACACTGCGGTTGACCCCTAAACAGCTCTGTTCCTCCACCCCCTGTCTCCCTACCCTTTGCACTATGATGGGGCAGCTCTTCCCATCAGGGGTGGGGTCTAGATCCCCCCGCTTTGAATCTGCGCTGGCTCCGTGACTTGCTCTGGCCGACAGAATGTGGTGGAAATGATGCCGTGCCAATTTCAGGCGTAGGCCTCAAAGAGCCTCGTGGCCTTGCGTGCCCACCCTCTCGGGACCCTGGCACCACCATGTGCAGAAGCCCAGACGGCCTCCTGGAAGAATGGGACACATGTAGCCTACTCACCACCACCCCTAGTCGCCCCGGCCAACAGCCAGGCAGAAATCAGCCGACCCCTGCCATCGACCACACATGCTTGAGGGAGCCCGGAAGACCTGCCCGACCAGCTAGCTGCTCAGCTAAGTCAACAGTTGGTGCAAGCTGCTACATTTCGGGGTGGTTATTCCGCAGCAGAAACTAACTGATCCAGGCATCCCAGCATTCTGGGCAGGATGCACAGGCTGCAGGATTTATAGGCAGAGGCCTGGCTGCAGGCAGATGGACTGGCTGGCCTCGGGACCTTCACCTGGCCCTCAGGTTTGCTGTTACCTGGGTTCTGCTCTACAGCTGGATCTACAGTCAGCACAGTTACGACCAAGGTATAGTTGGCCCGGGAGTGGCTGCGCCTAAGCCATCTGGCCTCCTCTACGGTTTCCTGGACCTACCCAGGGCCTTCCAGCCGCTTTCCATGACACTCCAGGTGAAACCCAAATGCCTCACCATCCCACACCATGCTCCCTATTCCCACCCTGCTCCCAGCTTTGCGCCTCTCACTGCACTCCAGACACACCTGCCTCCAACCCATAAGACCCAACCTGACCTCCGCGCCTTTGCATGTGCAGCTCTCCTGACTAGCATGCTCTTCCCGGATACCCGCACGGCTCCCCCCCATTTCCTTCAGGCTCTGACCCAGTAGGCTTTGTTAAACAAACCGGAGATCACAGATCATTCTTACCAAATGGCCTGCGTCACTGTCTGCACACTCCTCCTGCTTTATTTCTTTTCAGAGCAATTAGCATGACTGGGTGCAAAAGTGTCCACATTGTGAGACATCCAGAGGGAGCCAGCGAAGGTTAGGAAGGGAGGGTGGGATGCTGAGAAAGACGTCGGCGTTGGGACCTTCATAGCACACAGCCACTGACTGGGAGCCGATGTGTCCTGAAGCAGCCTGCCACCCCCCACTGCCAGACAAACCAGCAGACACACTGTTGGCAGTGCTTCAGCCACATGTAGGAGCCGGTATCGCACTCGGCAGCACAAGCCCAGATTTATGGCCATGGCATAACTGCTTACAAGTGTCATGCAGGTGACACGTGTTTGTCAAAAACACCTCGTCTTGAGGTGGCCACAGAGAGCAGTTCCCTGGAACACAAGAGGCTTCACAAAGCAAGGTGTCCCTGGGGCTCCTGCCTTCTGAAACCCCTTAATCGAGGGCCCACCATTTAGGGCCCTTCTCAGAGTTTCTAGAGCCTACAAAAGAGAGAAGTCTCTAACTGGAGCTGGGACTCCCCGGCCGCAAACAGGAGCAACACCGGCTGGCCTGGCTCAGCCTCGGAAGCTGGGGAGGGCACCCTCCAGGGCCAAGGAGGCCCAGGGCAGGCCCAGACCCACCATGGATCCAGGGTTCAGGGACAAAGCTCTTCTGCACTCCGTGAGGGGCCCCATGGCAGACCCATCCCAGAGTCCTGGACCAGTCACCAGGAGGGAGAGCTAGGGCCTGGTCGGGGTCCAAAGGGACCATGCAGTCTCGTGGTAAAGAGCGTGGAGTCTGGAGCCAGACTGCCTGGGATCAAATCGCAGCTCACTCCATCACTGACCTGCTGAGTGACCCCAGGCAAGCCTCATAACGGCTCTGAGCCTCAGCTTCCGCATCTATAAGATGAGTGTAAAAACAGTGTCTCCTCACAGGGTGGCGAGGACCCACGGAATGCTCAGACCGGGCCCCGGCACAGAAGTGAGTTGTCATCCACATCATCAGAGGCCATGACTCTGCATCACTCAGACCAAGGGTGGAGCCTTCCCGGCAAGGATTCGACTCTGTTCCAGGTTTGAGGGTGCTGGGGTACTGCTCCCAGGGCTCTCCCTCCCCTTACCGGGCAAGGAGCCGGTGGGGAGTGAGAGGCAGGAGTTAAAGCTCAGCTGCTTCATCATCAAAAGGACAGCAGGAGGGATGAGGCAGGGGTGAGAAGCAGAGGTGGCAGGAGGTTTTCAGGCCCCCAGGAACAATGTGCCCAAATGGCTTTCACAGCAGCTCAGGGGAGCCCATGGGACGGAAACGGAAAGGCAGGCTGTCATGTCTGATCCCTCCACCGACAGCCCCAGGGTCCTGGGTCCCAACCCACCAGCCCTACTGTGCACAGCCAGACACCAAGAGGAAGGAACACAGAACCCGCCTTCAGAGAATCGGAGACAGACTCCACGTTGGGGTCACCCAACACGGTCGTTGTGTGGCCATTACAAACTCAACCCTCCTCTGTGCTCCTGTTTCCTCATCCTCACAAAAACATCCATGGATGGGGCGCCTGGGTCTCATCGGTTAAGCGTCTGACTCTTGCTGTCAGCCCAGGTCACGATCTCACAGTCAGGGGACTGAGCCCCACATCGGGCTCTGCACCGACAGCATGGAGCCTGCTTAGGATTTTCTCTGTCCTTGCCCCTTCCCCCACTCTCTCTCTCTCCTTCTCAAAAAATGATAAAGAAAGAAACATAGAAAAAAAATCCATAGATGGCTACACAGGGCCTCCTGGGGCACCTGCACGTACCAGGGATCGCAATGGTAAAAAGAGGGAGAGGGGAGAACACGCGGACAGCAGGCATGAATGACTGCAGGTGTGCTACAAATGATCAGAGATCTGAAGAGCTCAATACTTAGGAGTTTTAAAAAGGCTTCTTGATATGTGACTGGAGAAAGGCAGCCCAGTTAGTAAACGGTGCTGGGACATCGGAACCAATTCCAGACACATTAAAAATCTATATTTGAAAGAGAGAAGTTGAAGAGGGGGATATTCTGGGGGAATATCTTTCCAAACTTGGGGTTGGGAACAATTTCTTTAACAAGGTGTTAAAAGCTCAGTAAGCATAAAAAAAAAAATCGATAGGTTTGACTGCAGTAAAATGTAAATTTCCCTTCACCAAATGACGGGTGAAAAGACAAATCACTAAAAGCAGAAGACCTCTGGCATATGTACAACTAGCAAAGGATCAGTATCCAGAATACATAAAGAAGTCCTACAAATCCACAAGAAGAAGAGAGGCAATGAGCAAAAAGACCACAGCAGGCATGTCGTAGAGGAGGAAACGGAGTGCACAGATGAACACGGGAAAAGCTGCCCGATGTCACGAGGATGCAGGGAAGTGCAAGGTAAGGTCCCCGTGAGAGATTTCACATCCATCAGGCTCACAGTGAGGAAGACATGTGACATCTGACAGCACCGAGGGTCTGAGAGGATGTAGATCAGCTGGCACCCACGGTTGATGAGCGTGTGAAACCTGGTCTGGCCACACTGAAAACCACTTTGGCCTTTTCTTGTTAGGTTGACCAGTCCCATAGCTTAGAACCCTGCAAATCCACTCCCAGGAGTCACACAAGGCACACCCGAGAAGAGTTCGTCGCAGCACTGTTAGCAAGAGGAGGGGGAGAAAGGAAATGACCCAAATTTGCAGAGAGGGGTGACCTCCAGGCAAGGAGAAGATGGAAGTGACTGGGAATGTTCTAGTTCTGGAGTTGAGCTGCGGGCCCACGGATGTTCATTGTCCCACCATCCTTCATAATGCACGAAACACACGAAGTATTAAAACAGAACAGAGGCAAAGGAGAAAAGCAAGAAGAGAAACATGGTGTGGGTCCAGACACATCCAGTATGATTTCCTTGTCACACACATAGTTGACTGTTTTCACGTGGTGTCACGGGGGTACCAAGAGTTCCGTCGAGAGGCCAGAGCGGGAAGTGAAAGGACAGGCAATTGGACGAGGGCATTCTTCCCTCTGGGCCTCAGTTTCTCCATATGCAAAATAAGGGGGTGTACCAGGAGTGGCAAATGGCTGGCGTGCATAACCCAGGTCTCCCCTTCCTCACCCGCTGCGGACACTACTCATGGATTGCAGCACTGTTTCACATGGAGCACAGACACGCAGCGTTGGGCTCCGCAGCTGGGCCCTGCAGGCTGCCAGGGATGCCAGTCTGAGAGGGCACACTAAGTGATACCTACGTGCTGATCTCGAGAGGGTCCCTCCAGCTGTGGCCTGGAAGGTTCTGAAGCCTCACACCAGCAGGCACTAGCTAGTCTGAGAGGCAGGGGCCCTAGGGAGGAGCCGACTGGCTTTGGAACTGACCCTAGCCGGACCCTGGCAGTGTGCAGCCTCAGCTTCTACACTGCCCACGCCTGTGGCCTCCGGTCCGCCGCGGGGGGGGCCCTGCCCCCCCCTCCCCCATATCTGACCAGAGCCCGTGCTCCCATCCGTCGGGTGGGCAGGCTCATGTCTACGCTCTGCGGGTGAGCTCTGCTGGACCTGAAAACGGCAAGACGGGCAGAGGGCCAGGCAGGAGCTCAGCATCACCCTCTAGCCCAGAGAGCCGTGGAAGCGGCCCCGTTGTGCCAGATTCAACCAGCTCTCTGAGGCAGGAGGATGGCATTCCTTGCACCACCGCCTAGGCCTGCCTGGGCCTGCAGGCCTTTGCTCCTGTGCTCCCCTCCATACCTGCCCCCCCCGCCCCCGCCTGTCCCCTCTTCCTCCCCTTATGGTCCCAGCTCACAAGACTCCTCCTTGGTTGTGCTATTCCATCTACCTCCCACCCCCACCCCCCCAGGGAGCGCTGACGTCCCTCCTCTAGACAACCACCACACAGAGGTCAGCTTTTCCGAGGAGAGCTTGTGTGCTGGGTCTGGTCCAGTTCTGTGGGTGTCTGTCCCCTCCAGTATGGGGAGCCCAGCAGGGTCCACCTCACAACCCGCGTGAAAATAATACCATCAAACAGCCACAATTCCTTGGAATCAATGGGCTTCTCCGAGAACTGTCCACCTACTGCCTAAGCCGCACAGCCAGTGAGGTTGGCAGTCGGGGAATGGTACCTCCCTCCCTATTCCAACAGCGAGAAACTCAAGGGCCACAGAGGGGGGTGACTTCTCCAGCATCACTGCCCACCCTCCAACCTTCTGGGAGGCTGAGAAGCTTTTCTGTCATGTCCCATCAGGGCCCTCAAACCCCAGGAAACACCTCATTTCCCCAGAGCAGGGGCCTGCTGAGTGACCACAGCCCCTAATCATGGAGCATCTGGTTTCATCCGTGTCCCTGCGGATTCTTGTAATAACAAGATCATGTGGAGAGACATCATACCCAGGGACGTGATGCTTCGGCGATTCGTCTCTCTTTCATTTTGTTCACCTGATACACGTTTTAAATGACTACTGGGCTCTGTACACGGGAAGCCTTGATTCACTAGAAAGAACCGTGGTGGGTTTTCTTAGAAGACAAAGTCAGGAATTTAAGGCATCCAGACGTGTCCAATGAGCAGAGTGGAGACAAAGATGTCTCTCCCGCTGCTGTGTCCGGGAACACAGCTGCCCACACACGCCCACCACACCCTCGGATCAGAGCCTGCCACTGATATCCACGGTGTGAAAGGGCTTGGAACCCACTGTCATCTTTATCACCATCCCTCGACCCCAAGAAGCAAACACCATGAGCTTGCAAAGGCACTCCAACAGGAACGCTCACTTGTGTTCCCAGGAATACACACAGACGCCAGATATTTACTTCTGGTTCCAACTTCTCCTGGGTTCATCCTCTTTCAAGTCCTGGAAACTCTGGACACCACTTCTTGCCCTACAATCCCTCCATCAGATCCCCCCATCGCCCACTCTCCCAGGAGGCTCCCCCACCTGGACACCTCCAAATCCTCCTCAAAGCCATCTCTGACTCCCCTCTTCCTTCCTTGCCTTCTCGCTGGCCTCTTTACACTAATTTCCTGCTAGAACGATCATAATGGGTTCAAATGCTGCTGCTTGCACACCTATCTCCCCCGTCACGGGGCAGGTTGTGGGAGCAGGGCGCAGGGCTGATGTACCCCCTTACCTCCAGCCCCTCAGCATGGGCCCGGGCACATTGGTGGGGGGTGGAGTAGGGCCTCAAAGAAGCATGATCTAAATCCCTGGGCTCTGTTTTCCTCAAACTTAGAGTGTAGTGAAAGAGCTCTAATGACAAAGAAGGTAAATTCTAGGTATTCTGAACAGGGACCAGGCAATCCTTTCCTGAGTATTTCACAGTGAAGCCAAGACCTCATTGGTGAGTAACTGTCAACTGCCCAACAGTGGGAGTGAAGAACTTTCCCAGGAGAGACAGAGTCACAGACAAATGTTGTAAGGAGGGAGGGAGCAACTTGAGTAAGGACCGAAAGGCCAGTGGTGCCTCAGCAAAGCAATGGGGCGATGGGCAAGAGTTCATGGATTATGCGTATCGGTTTAGGTTAGGATGGGTTACGCTGCATAACACACAATTCTCTAAATCTCAGTGGCCTACAATAAAGTTTCTTTATGTCTCAGACTACATGCACATGTGGCTCTCCTTCGTCTCCTCTCCCCTCTGGACTCAGGTTGACAGAGCAGTCTGTCTCTATGTGGAATATTGCCATTGTCGTGGAAAAAGGAAAAGAAAAGTGGTAAAGTACTCACTGGTTCTTAACGCGTGTGCTCACATCTGTTTTCACTGTTCAGCAGCCCCTCTGCCATGCCTGAGGACAACATGGGCCGTGCTGTATAATCCTCCAACCGAGCAGGGCACTTCGATACAGGGCACCGAATGTGGGGGAGTGGTAATCCAGTTCCACACCGTGCTTATGATTTTGACGTCTTTCCTAGGATCAGTGAAATCTGTTGAATAAACTGTTCATTTCTAAAAATCCCTCTGGCTGTAGTGAGAGAGACACAGATTGGAAATGGGCAAGGGTGGGATTCGGGAGAAAATTCAGGAGGCTGCCTCAGTTTCCCAGGCAAAAAAAAAAGAAAAGTACTTTACACTAGGGTCATGGCAGTGGAAATGGAGAGAAGCCAAGAGATTTAAAAGATGGAAGGGTCTAGTGATGTACAAAGAGGAGCAGAGGTGAGTGAATGTGTGACCCAGAATGGCGAAAAGATACAGCAGGCTTGGCTTCTCATGTCTTAAACAGTTGCTGGCTCCCATCTTTGGGGAGGACCAGCTACTCTATTCTCTACTTGTCCTTGGGCTCTCTATGTTCTCCTAAGAAATCTCCCTTCTTGCTTGAAAAAAAAAAAGGCTGAGCTAAATAAAGATGGGAACACATGGATGTGGTGAGCAGCCGAGTGAGCTGACAAATGAGTGACACAGTGACCAGGGGAATTAATTCATGTCTCCAAGTGTTCAAAGAGTGAAGAGAAACTAGACCCAAGCGGAAGAAAAAGAAAGTCCTCCCACTGGGCATGCCTCAAAAGGATCCCTCGCCTCCCTACTGACACATCAGGCATCTTTCTTCTTCCACGGGGCTATGACCAATTTCGGCTATAACAGAGAAAGGGGAGTGGGTGAGAGAAGAAGAAGGGAGGGACAGGGAGGCAGAGGAAGGATGGGCTCCATGGACATATAGCAACCTCTATAGAATCCTCTCGTCTCCTCCATGTGGCCTCCCTCCCTATGCTTTCTTTTCAGAGTTCCAGACTTGACTTTCAGTGGTGGGAGGGCTTGGGATTCACAAACACCTCAAAAGAGAATTTCTGTAGCAGCAGCATTAGGCCACCTTACAGGAACTTAGAGCCTTGGGGTCCACACAGGCACAGAAAGCCGTGGGGTCTCCTCTGCCCTGGGTGTTCTCATTAGCCAAGAAGAGGAAGGTTCAGACACAGAACTGTATGGTTGTGGACTCAGTTCAGTGCACCCACGGGGACAGCAAACAAGATGCTCCCTGTGGCAGCAGAGGGAGTGTTGTGGTCACTGTCCATGGTGTTTACAGGCTGACTCAGCTGGAGAGGCTTGTTCTAAGACCCAGCCACACAGGATGTCAGAGCTGAGAGGGCTCCAGGATTTCAACTTTCCCAGTGCCTCATTTTGCAGATAAGAAAGCACAAGTCCAGAGAGGGGAAAGACTTCCCTCGGGGCCACACAGTGCGGTGGCACCGAGGGACTGGAAGCTAGCCTCTAGATGCTTGCTCTGAGACAAAACTCATTTCCTTGGAAGGCTCCTGGGATTTGCCCCCAGAAACCCAGAATAATTAGACTCTGAAAACTCACTGGGAGCACATAGTAGGTACTCAGTGGACACTGGTTGACTGAATAAACGATTATACCGGGACGCAAAAAAACAAATCTTGAAGCTGGGCTTGGGCCCCGGATCCTGAATTCAAACAGGAAGTCGTGTTCCTTTTTGGTATGGGTTTGAAATGGTACCGAAGAAGAAAGCAGTGGGGGGAAGGGAAGAAGTGCTGCCAGGAAGACAGTGGGGTGGCGGGAAGAGGATAAGAGCAGGTGCAACCCAGGATATTAAGCACAGAGGAGGGCAGCAACTGGGACACTAACCTCTGTTCTCTCAGGTTCACTTCCACCCTGGAAATCAGGTTGAACGGCTCAGGAGTTTCCTTAGGGAGGGTGGTCACACGACCTCAATCTGGCCATCCTCCCTGGCCACAGTGATTGGCTCAGCACTGGGTATGTGCCAGTCAGGTCCCAGTGGGTCCAGACCTTAGGGCTGGAATCATAGGGAATGAGGGGTTCTTTTTCTGTTGGGAGGCTGAAGGTGACTGTTGGGGGCCATCTTGCTTTCCTAACAGAAAAAGCCCAGCTGAGAATGACACCAGCACAGAGGAAAGTAAGCAAGGCCAAGAGGTCGGGAAAGATGATTGCTACTGATGTCATCAAGCACCCAGGTACGGCCTTGCCTAAAACTGTCTGCCCTTAGCCTTCTTAGGTACGTAAATCATTCTCTCCTGCCTCGTTTGATTGCTTGTTTAGGCCGCTTTGGTTTTTCTGTCACTCAGTGGCTATCAAAAACAACAAACAACAACAGCAACAACAACAACAACTCCAATTGCTCCTTGAAGTTGTCTAAATGGAGCATCCTGGAATTGTGACAGTATGGATTTAGGCTAGGTTCAAGGGGGACTTTGAGATAACAGTGCAAAACTCCACAGTCTAACCTGGAGATCCAAATGGATTCAAACCGTATCTGTTGGCGGCCTGCTATAGGCTGGGCCAGTCACATTACCCAAATTAATCCTCATAGGACCGACCCTGTTAAGGTAGCAACTGATGACCCCATTTTAGAGGACGTGGCGGAGGCTCAGAGAAAGGAGGTGACAGGGCTATAGCTTGGAAGTGTGGAGCCCGGATTGCACACCCGATTCTGCTGTGTGGCAGCCTGAGAAGCCTCATGGTATGGCCTGTCCGTGTGTCAGGGCACCCGGCCCACGCCTGGCATTCTGTGGGTGCCTGAGACTTGGTAACTGTCATGTGCCTGTTACAAGACTCAAAAAAGCAATGTGCACTGAAGGCAGGCAGGGACCTTCTTTCCCCAGCACTAACACACCTTCCCAGTTCCCCGAGGACTAGAATCCCTCTCTTTCCCTTGCTTTCCTTGGCAGAGTCCTGCCTCATGTGACCACAGGGCAGTCCCCCATTCACAGCCTGCATTGGGAGCACTGCTACAAGGGAGGCCAAGAGCCTTCACCCCTCCACCATGCCTGGGGACATCTCTTTCCTTGGAGCCTTGGGGAGGAACCTGACGCCCGACATTGCACACCCGAGGTCTTTTCCAGAACATGCCAAGAGTCTCACTCGGTTTGGAATGGGATGTATCCATCACTGCACTTTCCATGTCTCACTCGTGCACTCCTTTCTGTGCACTGTGGCCTCCCGTGCCTGCCACAGGAGAGGCCAAGCTGACAAGAAATCAACAGCTTAGCACTTGAAGGGACACACGAGGCAAGAGCTGACAGCTGGAAAGCTCTATTTAGAAAAGACCTCACGCGGGGCGCCTGGGTGGCTCAGTCGAGTTAAGCGTCCTGACTTCGGACTCAGGTCACGATCTCACGGTCCGCGGGTTACGAGCCCCGCGTTCGGGCTCTGGGCTGATGGCTCAGAGCCTGGAGCATGCAGACTAGACTGTGTTTCCCTCTCTCTCTGCCCCTCTCCCGTTCATGCTGTGTCTCTCTCTGTACTGGAAACAATAAATAAACGTTAAAAAAAAATTAAAAAAAAAAAAAGAAAAGACCTCACGCTTTACACTGAAGAGGCTGTCGAAGCCCTCGGGGTCCGGAAGCAGTGTTTGGGCCAAAGTGAACTGGAAAGGCTTCATGCATGGCTCGAAGGCTCTGGCCATGATGGGGGAGATGGAGAGGGATGTGGTGAGGTCCCTGGGGTGACCCGAAGGCCCACCTGCGTGCAGGCTCAGGTTGGCCCAGAGAGGAAAAGGCAGAGGCTTGTCCCAGAGGTGTTCACAGACCAAAACATGAATGGGCCAACCAGACAGACCAGAGCACTGTAGCTCATGGGTGTAGAGTACAGGGGACAGGGGCAGAGCAGAGATCCAAGTCTGCTGGGGAACTAGTTAAAGAACAGAGAAATTTTAACCGACACTAGAAGGCTGTATCAGTTGGATGTGTTTGGCTGAAGTGACAGAAAACCCTACCAAGAGTGGCTTAAACTATGAAGGCATCTAACATTGAATGTTTAATGGACGATGTGAGAGATGGGAGAGTCCAGAGGTGGTCTGGTGGCTCACAATGTCATCAGTGACCCAGGTGCCGCCTGCCTCTCCGTTCTACCGTTAACAGAATATTGGTTGTCACTGGTTCACGGTTGCCGTGTGGCTGCCTCCACTAGGCCGTCACATCTGCACAGTTAGCACTCAAGTCGGAAGCAAGGGGGCACCTTCTTGAACCCTGCCCACCTCTACTCAGGAAGGAGGAATCTCTCACAGAAGCACCCCAAAGACTTCCTCTAATACCTCATTGGCCAGAACTGGGTACCCGAGCCCCTTCCCCAGCCAGTCACCAGCTGCAGGAAAAGTGGTTGCCGTGACTGGCTTGGACCAACCCTGATTCCTCCAAGTGGAGCATCCACAGGAAGAAGGCAGGGCGGGCTGGACAAAGGCTACTATGTGAGCATCTGACACCATCCAGCTCTAAGGGACAAGTGGATAAGGGAGCTGAGGGCTCAAAGCACAGGGGATGGAGAGCCGAAGGAATGGCACAGAGGTGCAGAGGTGTGGGGACAGTTTGGCGTGCTCGGGATTACTGCTGGTTCCTTACCGTGGGAACACAGCACAGGTGGGAAAGGTGGGCCAGGCCCTCATTTTCCAGTTTAGGCCTGGAGTGGGGCAGGCCTTAGGCTATGGGGAAGCTCCTAGGAGACGCTGGAGCATGAGAGTGATGTGCGGGAGCAGAGGGGAAATCGCAGTTTTGTAACGGGGCACTTTAGGAACGGAGTAGAGCCATTCTGCGACAGCCAATAATGTCGCTAATAAAAACTTGGTGGCCTCTATTCAATACGGATGATTATAATTGACAAGAGAGAGCAAAACATGACCTTAACTCGATACTAATTTGGTAGTGGCAGCTACCTGTTTCTGGATATTAGAACGCACACCCTCAGCCTGGTCCTTTAGGACAGCTACTGTGTCACATCCGCGACCCTGTGGCCCCCACCGGTCCCACCTGCCCTCAGCCTGGCTTCCAGCCGGAGGCCCCAGGGGGCCTGAAATGACTCGGTGCCCGGTGTTGTCATGTACACGGGATGCCCCCAGCTCGAGGGTGGGGCTGACTGTGTCCCACTCTCCAGAAAAGACAGCAGAGGCTGGAAGTGAGTGGGGGCTTGCTGTGAGGTGTGTGTGGGGTAGGGTGTGACCCCCTAGCCTCTTCCTTTCCCCATCCACCGTGCTATGTATGACTTCAGGACTTCAGGAAGTTTGCTTATTGGCTAAACAAACCCAGGGGGGGCTCAGAACTCCTGCTCACTCCAGCGCTCCACCAGGGGGGTGCAGAGGATGGGAAGGGAGAGGACATGGGGAGGGGAGGGAGGAGGGCTCTGCTCTGTGCCATGCTCACCCATGCAGAAGGGGCACACATGTGACCCCATTAACGTGTCATCCATCCATCGTTATGTCCCTGGGGCCCTCCGAGCCAAGTGAGAAGAATGCCCTTCTCTTGCAGGGACCACACGGTCTGGGGGTGCCCAGGTGGGCA